>NC_090923.1:119474514-119788889 GCF_040938575.1 Ambystoma mexicanum
CTCTGGATGACAACCCTTATATAACACCCCTTTCTCAGAATCCCCCTGACCCCGCTGAGCCAAGAAGTAGGTCTGTTTTGCAAATTTAAAAGGTTTATTTGAAAATTAAACAATATATATTTATCACACTTTTATAGTAAATTAATATTTGATAGCACACTTGTGAGAATGATAGTGATCAACAATGGATAATGTTACAGTGGTACACTCTTTTCGATGGCTTAAAAGTGATACAGAGAGGATAAAGTAGCTGAGAATGCTTTTATGGCTTCAAGGACAATGCAATGATGAATGAAAATGCAGTACAGAAAATAAACTTGATATGACTTCAACAAAAGACAATGTAATCACTTTTCTTTGACAATGCACCCCCCCTTTATGCAAGGTAAAGAGATGGAAGGGAAGCACACAGTTCTCAGGAATGCAATGAAATATAATTCAGTCCCCCCCTAGCAAGCTTAGAGGAAAACAGGTAGGAGTTTTAAACACAGGCAATATACTTTGATGTGGTATGCAAAGAAGTGAAAAATATGCTAAATGATTTTAATTCCCTCTATAGGTTCAGGGTGGGTGACAGCTACTTTGTATTAGTTCAGGACCACTTTAGCAATGCTCTATGAATGATTGTCAGGTTGCAAACGAATTTCAGCAAAGGAAAGCCAGGACAAATCTTTTTACACGTGGCTGAAATTAAGCAAAATGTCAAATCGCGGCAAATTTAGTCGCGTGCGTCGAGAGCAATTACGGAGGGAGTGTGAGCAAGTCAGTTTAGAGCTTGTTGGAAAGCTTAGAATCTCAGCTTCCAAATAAAAGTTAAATCTCGCTTCTATCACAAACGGTTCCGGTGATACGGCCGATTTAGTAAAGGTACTTTTTCGGATTCGAAATTTGAAAGCTCAGAATGACAGATGACAGTTTTCAGGTTTAAAGATGACAGAATGACACAATTCTAGGAGGCAGTTCTAAATATGTTAAAATAGTTTGGATTAGATTATTTTAAACTAAGAGATTGGGTTTTGCACAGTTTGGCGGTACTCACACTATATTTTGGACAGGAATGCGACTTTGCCACGGATCGGGTCAGGATTGGACAGCGGTTCCCTCGCCACGGACGGTCTCGGCCTGGTTCTGCTCACTGGATAATTCTACCTTCTGGGTCAGCTCTGCTAGCGGCACTGTACAGCGGTCTGGATCTCTGGTTCTGACAAAAGTTCTCGGCACTGCACGGCGGTCTGGTCTCTGGTTCTGACAAAAGTTCTTGGCAAAAATTCAAACAGCTCGCCCGGCTGTTGAATAGTTTGCAAATGATTTGGAGGCCTGCTGAAAAAGGATTCAGCTTGTGGATTCAGGCCTCTCTGCTACAAATTCTGGAGTTAATTTCTGGTCTCTGGAGGTTGATGGATTTGAAGTCTGGATCTCTGGATGTGAAGCCTGAAGTCAAAATGCTCTGCAGAAAGTGAAAAAGAAAGTCCTATCTGGCTTCCAGTGGCTCTTTTTATGTGTTTAGAAAGTGGGTGGGTCGGCTAATTCTCCATGCCCAACCCTCTCAACTTATCATTGGCCAGTTCCTCCTCCTCTCTCGCTTGATTGGGGGAACTGGGTTGTGAGTCAGAGTGATGAGGTAGGTTTATGGTCAGAGGATCCTCCCCTTGTCAAATTGCACACAAATCTATTTCTGATACAAATACATATTTATCTATGTACCATTTTTATAATAATATACGTCCAGTTAACATATTTTCTGTAGCACCAAATCATCCGATCCCTGTCTTTGTAAGATGTTGTGTCCCCTTATGACAGAATTCTGCCCTTTTCATCCAGATCACGACCTCTAAACCTTTCCAGATTTTACACAAATGTGCACCCTCCTTCTACACACATTCCAGTAATCTACTAGGTCTCTAGCATAAACCCAGTGTCTGTAATATTAATAAATAGCAGGGTTTTGCCTCAGAACATGGTACAAAGTTGAATCAAGTCTTGAATTGTGGGTACATTTCTTGTATTAAGGGTCTCCAAATTGCAAATTTTTGTGAGCTTAATACAATATTTTAGAAGCATTTAACTTAAACATATATTTGCTGCAATATGATTCCACAAAAGTGTCTGGGTCCGCCCCCAGAAACTTGGGAGTACCACATGTCTCTCCTCTCCCAGGCAGGGCTCTGTTTACAGTCCACACTGAAAATCAACATACCCCATTCAAGGGAGAGAGTCTACTGTGTCGCTGAGGTCAGCAGGCCAGGGGGCCACTCTGCATTTGGTTAGCATGTCCATGTGATCTCCTGGGCTGTTGTGTGGGACTCTGAGGTGAGAAGGTTTCCCAGCCTCTTGGCCTGTTAATGCAATCAGATTGTCTCTGGGAACAGCAGGTTGTTAAGAGTTTTAATTAACCAGCGGGCCTTTGAAGTTTCCAGCTGTCTCAGGAGGCTGATTAGCTTCTGAAGTAGCAGTTCTCCTGTCAGAGTTTAGACCGCTAGCGCTGGTTTGTGGACAAAGCTGGTACTGCACCCATTTTTGGGATCTGTCTTGAATTAATGCATTTCAATAGAGTGGTCTTTTGCTTGATAGTATAGGATCCTTGCTTAACATTGTTTTGATGGCATCCTTACAGTAGAGTGGTGATGTGGAACCACCCACAAGAAGGTTGTATCTTTAGAGTGGTCTTGTGCCCATGATTTTAGCAACTTTTTGACATCAATAAAAACGGATTTTGAACAAAACCATCTTTCTTTGCACTGGTGGTTGGCAGATTAGGTGACCATTTTGGTGTGCGCAAACTGCACAGTTCTCCTGGATTCTGGTGTGAATATGGGCGGCGACAGCTCATCCCCACATCTACCCAGTCTATTGATTTAGTTTGTTCTGGGATAGAATAATGGGCGACGACAGCTCATCCCCACCTCTACCCTGTCTATTGATTCAACATGGGTCAAAACCCTTGACAAGCCCCCCCGCCCGACTGCGCTTTGATTTGGAGTCAAGGGGGAGTCGGGTGCAAAGAATATTTTGATCCACGCGCTGGTATGTCCGCATCATCTTCTTCCAATTCCGTAGATGGCACAGTTCAGCATCTTTTCCTCCGTGCAGTTGGATCGATCGGTTCTCCTCGCCGGTCCTGATGGGAATATTGGGCGGTACCCTGGGCCCCTCGGATCTTTGCTCCCGGTCCCTGGGTCGTTCTCCTTGGTCAGTCTCCATGGTTTCATCTCTCCTAGGATGATAAAGCAAAAGCGGCAATACCTATTCGTAGACATTTCTCCCCCACTATTGATCTAGTGGGGCGGCATGTACATTTTATAAATCAAGAGACATAGCATTCTTATTTTGAAAAAGAAGATATAATTGAAAGACAGTTGCATACAAGAATCATAATATTTTAGAGACTATAGGTAGGATATTTTAGGGTGGAACTGAATTAATTTGGAGCGGCCCCCTCTGGTATTGCAAAGGACTCCTCCAGTTGCTGCAGAGTGTGCCTGGGATGGCAACACTTTAGCTGATTTATGTGTACCCACTTGTCTTCCCCTTCCGCCAGACTACCTTTGGGGATGCGGATCTTATACGCTACTGGGGAGACCTTGTCTATAATTTCAAACAGTCCCTTCCATGTAGGCAAACATTTTCGCTGTTTGGCCTGGTTCCTTTGGAAATTGTATAGATAGACCCGGTCTCCCACATCATATTCCTTCCTGGTGGTTTTCAAATCATAGTGCGTTTTCATAATCTCAGCTGATCTTTCTAGATTCCGCTGAGCATAGGCAAAAGCATGTTGGAGGTGTTTCCTTAAACTCTCCACATACTCACGAGTTGTGGAGGCATTTATCAATGTCTGCTCTTGGGTCCTGTAGAGCAAATGCTGGGGAAGCACCATCTTGCGTCCAGTCATTAGCTCAAACGGTGACATTTTAGTTGCAGAGGAAGGGGTAGATGTGATGGCCATTAGGACCAGAGGTAATCGGATATCCCAACTTGGCCCAGAATCTGCCACAAACTTTTTTAAGATTCTCACAATGGTTCGGTTGTAGCGTTCTACTGCTCCAGAAGAAGCTGGCCTGTAAGCAATGTGTAGCTTCCTTTTAACCCCCAGTATCTCCCACATCTTTGTCATTACCTCGCTGGTGAAATGGCTACCTCTGTCTGACTCAATCCTTTGAGGTAGACCAAAACAGGAAAAAATGTGGTTAATCATCAGGGCAGCTGCTGTTTCTGCCTTGCAATTTGGGGCCGGGAGACATTCCACCCACTTGGTAAACAAGCATGTGATGGTCAACATGTACTTGTTTCCTCTAGACAAGCGAATTACAGGGCCTACGAAGTCGATTTGCAAATCTGACCATGGCAGTGTCATCCCCCTGTTTTGGAGAGGTGCCCGGTGTGTGAGGGATGTTGGCTGAAATTGTGCACACACCAGACACCCCTTCAAGTATTGGTCGAGGTCCTGCCCCATGTGTGGCCAGTATGCAACCTCTCTTAAGATCTCAAGTGTTGTGTGAAACCCCCTATGAGCGGCGGTGGCCACATCATGGGCGTGACTTAACATCCAGCTTCGGAATGAGGTAGGAACCACCCACTGATCATGGCCAGCTTGGGATTTCCTTACCAACAAACCGTCTTGGAATCGGAACCTTTTTGGACATTTCATCAACACTCTTAGGTCCTCTTTCCCAATGTAATCGGTATCCGTCAGGGGAAAGTTCTCAGGGTCCTCAATGTGTTGGTAAAACTTACCAATTATTGGGTCCCCCTTCTGAGCTGTAATCAAATCAGCATCAGGTGTCTCCTTACTCCATTGTGCAGTTGAAAGATCATTGTGAGCATTTGTCTGGGACCTAGTGATAGCAGTGACCTGGATTTCCCCCAACAGGGCCTCAATCTCTATTAGATCCCCTTGGATGGCCCCGGTTTTGGCCAGCTGATCAGCTAAGTCATTTCCAGTTTTGTCTGGTCCCTCTACTTTGGAATGACCCTTGATCTTCTTCCAGTAGATGGTCATCCCATTCGAGGTGACCAGATCATCAATGTTTTGAATTAACTTCCCATGTTTCAAAGGTTTGTTATTAGCACACAGCATGCCTCTGGTTTTCCAGTTAACCAGGTGCTCCACGAACCCGTTCCGTACATAATCCGAATCTGTGATTATGGCCAGTTCGTGGAGTTGATGTTGAACGGCAGTGAGGATGGCCTGATGCACAGCCATCAATTCTGCCACCTGACTACTTCAGGGACCAATTTTGTACCCAGCGGGAGGTTCTGGAAACTCCTTCACCCATGCATGCCCTACGCCGGCCACCAGTTCTTTCTCCCCGTTGTTGTCAACATGGTAAGAGCATCCATCCACATAGACAGTGGGCATTCCCTCACACTTGTCTTCTTCAAAGACTTTGTGTGGGGAATTAAGGTATGCCTCCATGTTGTCCTTGATTTTTAGACTTTCTTCCTCAAGACTGTTTTCTCTGGCACAATCATGCAAGTCAGCCATACCTTGCGCGAGGGGACTCTTCTTGTTTTGGCCATATCTGACCTCCACAGGAAAGCCTTGCATTGACAGAATCCAGGAAGTAATTCGGGAATTACTCACATTTCCGGCCCGGATTCTGTCACTTTGGAGATATTTGCAGAGGCTGGTGTGGAGTCTCCACTATGATGTGTTCCCCCTGGATGAACGGCAGTAATTCCTCAATGCCCAAACCGTTGCGAGGAGTGCCTTCTCACAATCGTTGAATTTTTCCTCCACAGAGGATAAAGTTTTGCTCGCATAGGAGATTACTTTATTGACCTTGTCAAGCTTTTGGTATAATACTGCCGTCAAGCACGTATTAGAGAACCCTGTCTCCAGGAAGAACTCCTTGTTTCTGACAGAGTAAGCTAGGCAAGGCGCTTGTGAGAGGCTTCTCTTGAGTTGTCTTACTGCCTCGGATTGTTCTGGACCCCATTCCCACTTGACCCACCCCCCCCGTCAAGAGATGAATCAGGGGTCTAGTGATCTCTGCGTAGCCTTCAATGAACTTTCTGCTGTAATTAGTCAGTCCAAGGAGGCTCCTTAGTTCCCGCAGAGTTGTGGGATCCTTCAGTTTCTGAAGTGCTTCCACTTTCTTTTCCTGGGGACAGAGACCCTGAGGAGTAATCTCATGCCCCAAGAAGTTAACACAGGTTCTACACCACTGTGCTTTCTGAAAGGAAAGTTTTGCTCCGGCGGCCCTCAACTGCGTCAGAACATAACGGATCTCCGCTATGTGTTCCTCCACAGATGAACTTTTGATGAGGACATCATCTACATAAGCCAGGTTACCCCTCGCACCCAGGTCGGGCATGGCCTTATGTAGGAAAATGTTAAATTCATTGCCGGAGTTGAGGTATCCGAAAGGAGTTCGGGTCCATGTGTACTGCTGGCCCCCAAAGGTAAAAGCCAGTTTGTATTTGTCCTCCCTACTTACAGGCACGGTCCAGTATCCATTGGTCAGGTCTATTGCTGTGAATACCTGTGACCCCTGAATCTGGGCCAGCCCTTGGTCAATGTAGGGCAGAAGCCATCGGGAAGTATGGACCTGTTTGTTGAGCTCCCTAAGGTCGGCGCAGAGTCTCCACTGGCCGTTTGGCTTCAATAATCCCAGCACCGGATTATTGAAAGTGCTGTGGACTGGACGGATTATTCCCCGGGACTCAAGGTTCTTAATTATTTCAGTAAGGGAGTCCATGGATGCGAGAGGCAAGCGATATTGCTTCACAAACACTGTTGTTGTGTGGATGTCGGTGCGACCACAGTCATATGAGTCTACCGCAAAGAGATCTTGGAAATCCAAGAAAACTTGTTTCAACTTTTGCTTCTGTTCCAGAGTCACGCAGGCATCAGCTAGGTTGACTCTCTCTTCCACCATCTGCCTGAAGCCTGGAAAGACTTCTGGTTTAGCTATCTCAGCTGTCTCCTCCAGCTTGGTGGAGAAGTCCCTGGTCAGAGTGCTGATTTGGACTGGAGGCTTCAGGTGGGAAAGGCAGCCCTCATGGACCTGGAAAATCACCTCATCCCTCCTGAAGTCACAGGTCACATCTTCCTTACCATAAGGGCAAGAAGTGTACACCAGGAAGTTCCCCCCATGCCGGGTGAAAATCCTGTCTGGTGTTGTATTGTCATCACTGTCACTATCAAAACAGTCCTTGGGGATTTGCCCTAACAGTTAATTCCCTAAATCAATGGCGAAATGTCGGTCATCAACCTCCATTCCAATGATGGTGCCTGCGGCTAGAGTAATACTCTGTAAGTCGCTGTTATCCACCTCTATTGGAATGGTGTCATGTTCTATGTTGACTAATGGTGTTGGGTTTACCCCTAACCCTTGTTGTTGGAGAGAAGCATTTAGATGAATATAAGCATCAGGGTTTTTCAATTTTTGTCCTCTTTTAACTTTCACTTCCAGGGAGAATTGTCGGTTCCTTTCTGGGATGGTGACTTCCTCTTTTATCTGAATTTCAACTGCATAAGGTAGCAATTGAGCTGACCTAAATGCTTTTTCTGAATCATCAAAGCCCATGGGATTATCCGCTAATCAGGACCAAGCTTTGAAGTTTATTAGGTCCAAATTAATGGCAAAGCGATTGAGAATGTCACTGCCTAAGTAAAAGGCGGCAGTGACGTCTCGCACGACCCAACAATTATAGATTATGCTCTTGTTGCCAATGGAGATTTTGAGCATACACCTGCTTGGCAGGAGATGTTTGGAATTGGGTGCGTCCAGGTCCATTTCCCATTTGTCTATCAGTTTGAATGTGGGAATGGCTGGATCTTTTGGGAGTAGGCGGAACATGGCTTCACTGATGAAGCTCTTACCGTTGTTCACACACACTCGGGCGAGAACAGAGTCCTTCCCATCATTTAACTGAACAGGGATGAACAACTGCTCTCCAATTTGCTGAATATCAGCCAGCCTCTGAGCTGATTTCGCATCTTTCTGGACTATAGGAGTGGGAGTGTCTGATTGTGGATTGGTAAAGAATTTCAGAGTGTTTCCTTCGAGTGTGGAATACCACCTTAAACTGGAAGGAAGGTTGATTTTCAGAAATAGAGAGGACCCCCCATCACCAGTCTGTTGTCCTACTGGTATTACTGTCACGTCTGGAATTTGGTTGTTCTGGAAGTGAAATTCTCCTTGGTCAGATTTTTGTTCAACCATGTGGCAGGTGCCATTTAAACTAACATGGTTGACACTCTGTTTTAATTTTATTGGTCGGTTAGTCTGGGTCCAGAGGACCTTGTTCACGCAATCTATTAGGGGTGACAACCTTCTCAGGAGGTCATTCCCTAGTAAACAAGGGGTGCCCTCTGGTGTCACTACTATGACCGGGTGTATCACCTTGTGTCGCCCAATTTTGATGTCCAAATCTGCAGTCCCCTCGACAGGAATTTCCTTCTCGTCAAAGTTCTGCAGTTGTCCAGGAAGAGAGGTGAGAGGAATACGGTAATTCTCCCCCCTTCCTGCATTTAGTTCATCAAAGGCCCTTTTGGACAGAAGGGTAGCTTGGGATCCAGTGTCCACCAGTGCCAAAATTGTACCCTGCCCCTGTACTTGTAACGGGGCATAGTATCTTCCCTCCTTCTCCTCAAGGGGGCACAGATAATGCACATTTTTGGACAACTGGTGGGCTCATTTTCGGGTTTTGGCCATTGCTAGCGAAGAGATTTGGGCAGAATTCTGTGGAGAGCCTGGGGAATCTGAAAGAAAAAGTTGGCGACTGGAAATGGTTTCGGGTTCTGGGCCGCCCCCCCCTTTTTGGCGGCAGTCATCAGGATGGGTTTGACCCATGGGATTTTGGTATTGCTGGTTCTGGGATAGAATGATGGGCGGCGATAGCTCAATCCCCACATCTACCCCGTCTGTTGATTCGGTTTTAGGTTCCCCTAGTTCCGGTTCTGGGCCGCCCCTGTCTTTTTGGAGGCAGTCACCAGGATGGGTTTGAACCAGGGAAGTTTGGTTTTGTTGGTTCTGGGATAGGATGATGGGCGGCGACAGCTCAATCCCCACATCCACCCAGTCTGGATTGGAATCTCTTGGGACCCATTTTTCCTTGGGAGGAGTTCCCCCATCTCTGAAGGAGAAGATTCTTTTCCCAGGATCCTCTGAGGATCCCTCTCCCTCAAATTGGAAGACCTGTACCTCCTCCACAAAGTGGGTCTGTTTGGGTCCTTTGTTTCTCCTACCCCACCCCTGCTCCTTGGGAGGCAGGCTTTCAGGGGCAGGAGATTTTGTTTCCGGTTCCTGGTTTTCCAATGGATGGTTTTGGGGTTGGAAATTGGGTGGATATCTGGGGAAAAAGTTCTGCCCCGGATTTGGTGAATTTCTGTCCTCCTGGGGGAAGTTAGGAGGGAAGTTCCCCAGGTTAGGCGCTTGGCTGGATCCCCCCCTTGGGCTGGAGGAGTCCACACATAACCCAGGATGGGTCGGTTTCCCTTGTAGCGGGGACTTACATAATCAGGGGAGCGAGGGACCCCATTTGTGGGACTACCTCCTTGACTCCCTGTCTGTGACTGGCCCAAGAGCCTTCTTGTGTTAGAGTTATTCTGCGCAGGCAGGTTTTTAGGCCCCCCATCTCCAAATCTAAAACGGGGGCAACCTTTACCTCTGCCACCTTGGCAGCAGCAGGGGTGCTGTTGGTTTTGGGGTTTTTGTGCGCGTTACTTTTATTTTCTATGGGCTTCTGCACCTCATAGATCCGGGTGGCTTGCTCAATGACCCAGTCTAAAGATCTTTTCTCGTGAAAATCTCTCACGAGCTGGGTCACTATGTACTTGGGAAGAGCATGGAAAAATGTGTTGATGAATTCTCTGCTGTCCGTGCGCACCCTTCTGGTGGTCTGCGCAAAGGCACGCTTCAATTCTTGCACAAATTCTTGTGGGGCCTGATCCTCCCCACATTGCAAATTGTAGGCTGCCTTGCGAGCCTCTTGGGGATTTCTATGTACAGAAAAATGTTTCAAGATGGCCGCCCTATATATGGACCATCTTGAATGGTTTTGGTCCTCCAGCCCCGCAAAGAAACTGGAGTATTCAGGGGAAAATGTCCATTTGACGTACTGGATGCAGCTACTGCTGTCCTTCAAATGGAAAGTCTCCATTATTTGCTCATAGAGCTCCAAGTGTTCCCAAACAGAATACTTGGCGTTCTTATGATAAGGCGTGATGACACTCCTGATTGCCTTAATCTGTTTTAAGGGGTCCTTAAGCAAGGCCCTTTTCACCTTATTGGCCTTTTTGGTTCGGGTAACCCTGGTCCATTCATCCTCTGATTCAGAAGCACTGCTCCCAGAGGTGCCCGTCTGATCTTCCAGGTTTTCCCAGATTCTGCGAGCCTGGGTATAGCTGGCAGAATGTGGGGACCTGGTCTCCTGTGTCCTGTGACGCTCAGAGGAGTCTTCAGATCCCTCCTTGCTACCAGGATTTGATGGGTACCCCCCCCCCACTGACCTAACTGGGCAGAGGTTTTCAGGATGCCCTTAGTGGGCCTACTCTCCTGGGGTTCTCCACTAAATTGCACTGTACTTAGGTGCCCATACCCGGATGCCCGCCCATTCATTCCTGGGTGGTACTGTCCTATGAGCCCCATACTTTTGGCTGGATAGTAATCTGCCATCCCTGTGGCCCTGTGCTCGTGTGCGCCAGGGGACATGGGGGTGGCAGAGTCCAGGGACTGGGAGAGATGAAGGCCTCTGGTACTAGGGCTCCTGAGGTTATGCTCAGGCGTTTCCCTTTCTCAGCGAACCTCATCTCTATCAGTCCCTGCTCCCTGTTGCAATGCAAGAGCCTGCGCTTTCAGTTCCTCAGTTAAGGCCTTACTAGACTCTATCAGTCTCTCCTGCATGGCTACCTGTTGCTGGAGCCTATCATTGTGCTGGCAGAGAGCCTCATTCTCTCTCTGTGCCTCCTGATTGGTCCTGGAGTACTGGGCAAGTCTTTGCTGCAGGAGGGTTACCTCCTGAGTCCGATCCCTACTGGCCTGCTCATTTCTTGCCAGAGCCTCTTCCACCCTCCTGGTGTGCTCTAACAAGTTCTGATGCTCTTTTTGGAGGTCACCCAGCCCCTGCAGGGCCAAGTGATTTTCTTCAGTTTTTCTTTTTAAATGGCAGACTTCCTGGCCTAAGGTGTCCCTTTCCTGACTAAGAGTCTGCATCTGTGCCGCCAGGTCGTTCCTTTGCCTTTGAAAGGCACCAGCTTTCTGGCGCTCCTGATCCAACTCTGCCTGGGTATCCAGGTCTTTCAGGATCAGTTGATTGCTCTCTGCCTTTTCCCTATCTAGGTGGCTTTGCAGGGTAACTACCTGCTCAGCACATGCCCTATTGAAATCTAATTGTTGCTCCAGCTTTTTCTGGCTCTGCAGTAGGGAGTCCAAACCTTCTTGATACTCCTTCTGCAAGGCCAGAAATCTGATATCCTGGTCAGACTTTTCCTGTTGCAGGATACACATGTCCTCTTTGATTTTAATGAGATACTGTCTGCTCTCATTTTCTGACTCTTGGCTTCTGTGCATCCTCTGCTCAGAAGAGACCAGGTCAGATTGGGCCTTCTCTAACGCGATCTGTTGCCTATTTGCCAGATCTTGGCCTTCAGCACATTTGTCCTGCATGGCTCCCATATATAAATACAAATATGCCGCTATCCTAACCATCTTGTCGTGTTCATCTTTAGCTTTAGGAGCCATGTATAGTTCACTCAGGGCCACATGTAAGGGACCCTGATCTCTCCAGATATCTAACCCAGTTGCAGTGACCTGTTGATTGCCTGCAACCACGCATCCTGGCCCTGCTCAGTCCATTCACCTCTCACAAATAGCTTATGTATGAAGTGCTCTCTGGCTATTTTGATGTCTACCAGTGTCGTCATTCTGGAATTTGAGTTCCTTCCTGACTTACAGAAGTTTGTATTTTATTTTGCAAAACAGACCGTTTCCTTAGAGCGTTCCTTTGAGGGGTGCTTTCACAGTGTAAAACAGCGTGGTGATCTAACCGGATATGTGTATCCGGTCAGTTGGCACACTGTATTAAGCTGCACAAGCGATAGATCTAATCCAGAATCCCCAGCTACGAGCCCCCATTTTGTAAGCGACTTCAATTCAACACTGCAGCTAAGTCAATGCCTAGTCTGGGATGCTGATGGAAGCCCTTATTGATGTATTTTTATGTTCAGTTCGTTTACTCTGGATGACAACCCTTATATAACACCCCTCTCTCAGAATCCCCCTGACCCTGCTGAGCCAAGAAGTAGGTTTGTTTTGCAAATTTAAAAGGTTTATTTGAAAATTAAACAATATATATCTATCACACTTTTATAGTAAATTAATATTTGATAGCACACTTGTGAGGATGATAGTGATCAACAATGGATAATGTTACAGTGGTACACTCTTTTTGATGGCTTAGAAGTGATATAGAGAGGATAAAGTAGCTGAGAATGCTTTTATGGCTTCAAGGACAATGCAATGATGAATGAAAATGCAGTACAGAAAATAAACTTGATATGACTTCAACAAAAGACAATGTAATCACTTTTCTTTGACAATTCACCCCCCCCCCTTTATGCAAGGTAAAGAGATGGAAGGAAAGCACACAGTTCTCAGGAATGCAATCAAATATAATTCAGTCCCCCCCCTAGCAAGCTTAGAGGAAAACAGGTAGGAGTTTTAAACACAGGCAATATACTTTGATGTGGTATGCAAAGAAGTGAAAAATATGCTAAATGATTTTAATTCCCTCTAGAGGTTCAGAGTGGGTGACAGCTACTTTGTATTAGTTCAGGATCACTTTAGCAATGCTCTATGAATGATTGTCAGGTTGCAAACGAATTTCAGCAAAGGAAAGCAAGGACAAATCTTTTTACACGTGGCTGAAATTAAGCAAAATGTCAAATCGCGGCAAATTTAGTCGCGTGCATCGAGAGCAATTACGGAGGGAGTGTGAGCAAGTCGCTTTAGAGCTTGTTGGAAAGCTTAGAATCTCAGCTTCAAAATAAAAAGTTAAATCTCGCTTCTATCACAAACGGTTCCGGAGATACAGCCGATTTAGTAAAGGTAGTTTTTCGGATTTGAAATTTGAAAGCTCAGAATGACAGATGACAGTTTTTAGGTTTAAAGATGACAGAATGACACGATTCTAGGAGGCAGTTCTAAATAGGTTAAAATAGTTTGGATTAGATTATTTTAAACTAAGAGATTGGGTTTTGCACAGTTCTGGCGATACTCACACTATATTTTGGACAGGAATGTGACTTTGCCACGGATCAGGTCAGGATTGGACTGTGGTTCCCTCGCCACGGACGGTCTCGGCCTTGTTCTGCTCACTGGATAATTCTACCTTCTGGGTCAGCTCTGCTAGCGGCACTGCACAGCAGTCTGGATCTCTGGTTCTGACAAAAGTTCTCGCCACTGCACGGCGGTCTGGTCTCTGGTTCTGACAAAAGTTCTTGCCAATAATTCAAACAGCTCGCCCGGCTGTTGAATAGTTTGCAAATGATTTGGAGGCCTGCCGAAAAAGGATTCAGCTTGTGGATTCAGGCCTCTCTGCTACAAATTCTGGAGTTAATTTCTGGTCTCTGGAGATTGATGGATTTGAAGTCTGGATCTCTGGATGTGAAGTCTGAAGTCAAAATGCTCCGCAGAAAGTGAAAAAGTAAGTCCTATCTGGCTTCCAGTGGCTCTTTTTTATGTGTTTAGAAAGTGGGTGGGTCGGCTAATTCTGCATGCCCAACCCTCTCAACTTATCATTGGCCAGTTCCTCCTCTCTTCCTTGATTGGGGGAACTGGGTTGTGAGTCAGAGTGATGAGGTAGGATTCTACAAAAGTGTCTGGGTCCTCTCCCAGAAACTTGGGAGTACCACATGTCTCTCCTCTCCCAGGCAGGGCTCTGTTTACAGTCCACACTGAACATCAACAAACCCCATTCAAAGGAGAGAGTCTCATGTGTCGGCTGAGGTCAGCAGGCCAGGGGGCCACTCTGCATTTGGTTAGCATGTCCATGTGATCTCCTGGGCTGTTGTGTGGGTCTCTGAGGTGAGAAGGTTTCCCAGCCTCTTGGCCTGTTAATGCAATCAGATTGTCTCTGGGAACAGCAGGTTGTTAAGAGTTTTAATTAACCAGCGGGCCTTTGAAGTTTCCAGCTGTCTCAGGAGGCTGATTAGCTTCTGAAGTAGCAGTTCTCCTGTCAGAGTTTAGACCGCTAGCGCCGGTTTGTGGACAAAGCTGGTACTGCACCCATTTTTGGGATTTGTCTTGAATTAATGCATTTCAATAGAGTGGTCTTTTGCTTGATAGTATAGGATCCTTGCTTAACATTGTTTTGATGGCATCCTTACAGTCGAGTGGTGATGTGGAACCCCTCACAAGAAGGTTGTATCTTTAGAGTGGTCTTGTGCCCATGATTTTAGCAACTTTTTGACATCAATAAAAACAGATTTTGAGCAGAACCATCTTTCTTTGCACTGGTGGGTGGCAGATTAGGTGACCATTTTGGTGTGCACAAACTGCGCGGTTCTCCTGGATTCTGGCGTGAATGTGGGCGGCGACAGCTCATCCCCACATCTACCCAGTCTATTGATTTAGTTTGTTCTGGGATAGAATAATGGGCGGCGACAGCTCATCCCCTCCTCTACCCAGTCTATTGATTCAACATGGGTCAAAACCCTTGACAATCCACACAGGGAGTGGGCGCTAGCCTGGGCTTTTTTGATGTTCTGTCATTAAAATGAATGATGAGTAATCAATCTAAAATAATGTTTGAGGCTAATCCACACACATTTTCCTATGCTCACCGCACATAGGGCCTCATTACAAGTTTGTCGGTCCAGTAACAATGGTACCAGTAAGCTTGTCGGTACCGTTGTTACTGGACCGGCAAACTACGAGTTCTGCAAGCGGGGGCCTTTCAGTCCACCAGGTCTGACCTGGCGGACTGAAAGGCACCTGTTCGCAGACCTTGCCGGTAGCACAGGCACTGTTATGAGCAGTGTCTGTGCTACCGGCCTCCCCATTCCCATTGAGGCCCAAAGGCCTCAAATGGGAATGGGGAGTAGAAAATACCGGTGCCTGGCAATGGGGAAATACAGGGTCCGCCAAGGCTGTAATAGCCCTGTATTTCCCCATTACCAGGTGCCGGTAAAATTCGCAAGTTTGGCGGCAGCCTGCCTGTATTACAGGCAGGGCTACCGCCAAACTTGTAATGAGGCCCATAGTCAAGTTTACTCCGGGGGTACACAGCCTACCGGTGCAGTCCACCCTGTCCCATTTAGCTGGAATGTCACAGCCACAGGTACATCAAAGCATCTCTGAAGGGTGAAGGCAACACCTTCCTCTGGCCATGGCCAGCCTAATTAAAATATCAAAGGGTTCATGGATCCGCCCTGTTCTATTGTCAAAGTTCTGTGTGGTGGCAGCGCATACTGATATGAGTTAAATGAAAACATGTCTCAGCTTGAAGCTAGCTCCCACCCCTCTGTATGAAGGGCAGTGAATTTCATGTCTTGGACAACTGTTAACAGTAGCCAACCCCTGCAGGGAACCCTCTTTCAGAGGGAAGAAGTATGTGATTTGATGGAGACAGAAAGTCTGTTCTTGGCACAAACTTCAAGGGAGACCTGTGCTTTGATTCGGAGTCACAGAGAGCTCAATTAACCAGAGAGACATTTTGATCCACAACAGACAGGAGGATGGGTGGGACATATTAGTACATGTTGTCACCCCTTACCTTTCCTGTTGCAAAGCATTCTGGTTAGGACCTCGCGCATAACAGGAGATTCGATGATGTTGAAAGAAGTGAAAAGAATTTGGACCCTGGCTGAAGGTACAGTATGCCTTGCAGCTTCCGCCAGTGAAGGTAGGGCAGGAGTTCCTAGAGAGAAGCAAGATCTCTCCCCTAAACATCTCCCAGGGAACAGAGGAAGATACTAGACTCAGAGGACCCAACAAGCAGCTCCATAATTGGTACACAGCCAGCACATAGTAAGCTTCCTAGGTGGGAAGTGCCAGAGAGTCTCTGAACAAAGGACAAGGACATTGTCTGGAAACACTCTCCTCACATTTGGGCCGTCCTCCTTAAAGGCCGACATGAGTCCTGCGAAGAAACTAGGAGGAGTGCCACAACAAGCATCAACCAGCGTCCATCTTTTAAGGACATTTTCGAGACAGTCGAGCCCTCGAACCGCGAGCGGCTGCACCACTGACTGTTATCATGCTTCAGTCAGTAAAACCATCCAAGACGCCTCAACCAGCATTCCAGATACACTAACCAGCACAGAGACAAAGATTCTTGACCCTGTGCCGCTGTGTAGGCCAGCCTGCAGCCATCCGTCTAGCCTTGCTTGCTGAACTGCTTGCCGTGTGATACTCGCAGCTGGCTCCCGTCTTGAACTCTATCGCAGGAGCTGAAAAGCGTCATGGAACTGACTTGATGCTGTCGAGCATCAAGATCATCTCAAGCACCAGGTACATTGTGGTTCTGTCCCCCTGGTCCTTCTCCAAAGGCCCCTAGTGACATATAGGACCCCTTGATCCCTTGGTGCTGAAACCAAATAACCTTAAACAGTTAAGACTAATTGCTTTACCGACTTCCCCCCTGTCAGTATCCAGAGTACATCCATTTCCTTAATGAAACTGTCTTTCCTCTGTGTTCCCTTACAGGGTGGGTTGTATTTTGTACTGTGCTAGAACTGTCTGTTGTAATAATAATAAAGTAGATATGTGTATACAACCTTGACTGGACAGTCCCTTTTATCATTTGGTAATAATTGTATTTTCGCTGTGTTGCAACTAACCAACGATCCACGACCTTCGCAGAGATAAGCCTGCTGTTCCGTCCGGGTTACCAAAATTGGACAAGGAGGTTTATAATTTACTTGTGCTTCCAATCTGTTCGGGGCCCTTCTGGTGTACTAGAGGTGTGGGGCTGATTGATAGTTTAGACACCGATATTCATCCCTGGACCACTGGTGCCCTGGAATTTGATTCGTCACATTGGTGGCAAACGGTCGGATCCGTTGAAGCCGTTCGCGCACAGCTTAGTCCCCCAACCATAAAAATACTGCTGCAGGAAAGGTTTAGTCACTGCCAGGTATTAGTAATTGTCATGGATCTTGTCATGGAGACTGTAAAAATAGAGAAAGTCGGTGTCCACACTCTGTGGAACACTCGCATCCTCTGCACACCAAGTATTTGTGAAACAAACAATTAAAATGTTAATTTATTATATAATATCGAAAACAGAGAGTGATCATTCAAAACACTTTTTCATGCATTACATAGTTAGTGTTAAATGTGTGTAATTGATTACAAAATCATTTTCAGTGAATACATATTCCATAGCATAAAAGCTCTACGCGTTTAGGGATTTCAGTCCCTTCCTCAGGACCAAATGTTCTCTGCTTCTGTCTTTCTAGCACCTTCAAAGTTATCTACAATTCCAAAATAAAGAGTACTTCTATTAGTTTACAACTCATATGAATCCTACTAATCATTACCAACACAATAATATCACAGGACTATCACAACCCATCGTCACCCCATTCACCTTTTGTAGCTCACAACTAGATCATCTACTGAGATATCTTCAATACTATTCTGCTAGGATCTAACTTAGTTCAGCTCTATAGGATGAACAATAGAGGGTTTTGTTTAGGACTCCCTCTCAATTGTTGCAAAAGAATGGCTTATATGTCTACAATTCAAGGTAAGGCCAGAGCTCTTATCTAGTAGCTGCAAAAAACAATCAACTGTCTTCTCTTTATGGTTCCCCTGAAATTATAATATCAAATCAGCTATCTAGGATCTATTGATAACCAATATTGTATCACCTGGTGCCTAAATCGGTAGGTAAGCGACCTTCCTCCAAATTTTGATAGGCTTCCAACACTGTCGTGGGACTATGAAGGACCAGGTGCCTCGGACCTTCTTTCTAAAAATAGGTTTAAAAGTCCAGGCTCAATATCACACGTGCTCGAAAAGTGTGTCTCATAGTCAAATGTGGATACATTCTGTAAACGGGCTTACCTCAGCCCGAGATCTGATTATAAGAGGGATGTTATATGGAGATGTGCGTTTCTCAATAAATTCCTCTTGTGAACTAGGAATAGTTCCTATAAATTAAGCGGGAAAGGTACCATTAATATATACACTTGCACCAATCAATGGTATAATAGACTTCAAAATAGGAGTAAAAGTAAATGCTTACATTGTGGTGCACTGTGCAGCGCTCCCCAGTGTTCTGCCTCAGTTCCTGTCTCGCAACCTAGTCCCAAAATGGCCACCATATGTTTGGGAATGTCATTGCGACGTTGTGCAAGTCCCAAACCTTAGCTGGCTTTCCAGCTACAGGAGGTGGATGAGGTACTGTGGGATGCAGCCCTGATGAGTCGCTTATTGACACCATGGACTGATGCAATTCTTCAGTTAACTCCTGAGGAAAGGCCCATTTATGAGAGCATGAAGGTAACCCTACTCAGGAAGGTCTATAAAAACCCAGAACAGTATCTCAAGAGCTTCAGAGAGCTTGGAAAGAAAAGTGGGCAGACACTTGAAGTGTTCACATACACTTGTCATTGAAATATCTTAGCAGGTGGATGACTGGTAACAAAGTTGACACATTTAAAGGGATGTACAATTTGATTGCGTGTGAGCATGTATTGAAAAATTGTGAGGTTGACCTACACTCGCAACTTGTGGGCAAGACTGTCTCAGACCCTACGGAGCTTGTAAAGGCTGCCGACAGGTTTGTGGGTACTGGAGTCCAGAAAACGGCTCAGGCGAACACACCCAAACCGGAAGAGAAGTCGGCAGATAAAAAACTAAACAAGGATGGGAAGGACAAAGGAGCACCCCAATCCTATTCTAAGTCAGGTCCCCAAAAGAACGAAGGGGAATCCCAAAACTCTACCTCAGTCGTCCACACAGAAAAGAAGAGCACATGCACCCCTAACACTGGGACACCTGTGTTCTCACCACCCAAAGGTTGTTTCCTGTGAAAGAGCTGGGCCATAAGACAGGGGATCCTGCTTGCAAGGGCTTAGCCCCTAGTCCAGTTCCACAGACTACTGAGTCACCTACTTCTGCAGGAGAGTGGCTAGTAGCCACTGAGGACCCTACTTTGGTAGCAGGGGACTGAGTGCCTTCAGAGCTGCCTGGCGCAGCGCAGGAATCTTAGGTGGAGGACCATTAGGGCGCAGATTTGAAAGTCCCAAACAAGCTGGATGAGTTCACATGAGCTGAGGGCCCAGGTCAGATTGATTTCTTCACAGCCCAAAAAGAGTGTCCTACTCAGGCGGGTCTGCCGAAGCAGGCGGAAAAGTAGGCTTGGGGTGAGGCCCCTGACCCATTTTAAAGTGCACTGGGAAGATGGACTCCTGTACAGTGAGCCAAAAAACTTTGAGGGCTAGGGCACCAGAAGGTTGGTGATTCCTCAATGCCACAGAAAGTTTGTTTTGGATTTGGCTCACCAAATTTCTTTAGCTGGTCACTTGGAAGTGACTAAGACATCAGACCGGTTGACTGCACACTTTTAATGGCCGCAGTTTGGCGTAAAGGTTAAGGAATTTGTCCGGTCCTGCCCGACTTGTCAAGCTGTCCCTATCACTAATACCAATTTTGTACTGAAAATTATGGACAAAATTGCTACAGGACAATTTCAGGCACATGTGGAAGCCAACAATATTCTGCATGAGCAACAGTCGGGCTTTCGTGCTGCTCATAGCACGGAAACCGCAATGCTGGATCTCCAAACACGCATGCTTTCCATAATAGATAAGGGCAAAACAGGGATCTTAATGCTCTAGGACCTAAGTGCTGCCTTCAACCTCGTCGACCATACACTTTTACAACAGGTTTTGGAGAAAACAGCGGGGTGCTCTAAGGCAGCCCAGGCATGGTTAGCATCCTTTCTCACAGACCGTGTAGCCAGAATACACTGGGAAGAGAAGTTATCAACATCCACTCCTATAAGTGCAGGTGTACCGCAGGGAGCTAGCATTTCTCCTCTCCTCTTCAACCTATTCATGAAATATCTATGTGTACTTTTAGAATCCATCGGCGTTCATTTTACTAATTACGCCGATGATACACAGCTGGTGATTGAGTTGCAAGGATATTATCAAATAGATAAGGAAAAGATTACAACCATGTACAACCTGATAGACAAATGGATAGAAGACAACTGGATGTGCTTGAATAGCAAATAAAATGATTTTCGGCTCTAGTCAAGCGAGGGGCAAGCTTGGTAAAGAGTTCGAAGAATTTATAATCAAAGACTCACGCATCAAGGTGGTCCCCCACGTGAAAACACTTGGGATGATGCTGGAGGCGTCCCTGGGATCAGAATCCCAAACCAACTATCTTCATAAAAATAACGCATATTATATCAGGCTATTGAGAGCCATACGCCCATTACTAACAGAAAATAATGAGGCCACAATAGCCAGGGCCATTATACTGGCTCGCCTTGACTACGGCAACTTATTGTTGCTGGGAGCATCTAAAAAATGCATCAACAAATGCCAGATAATGGAGAACAACGCAGTTCGGATCACAAAAAGGATCGATAGAAGAAGCCATGTGACAGAGGCCAGAAGATCCCTCCACTGGCACAGAGTAGAGGACAGAATCCTCTTCAAATCCATGACTCTGGTCCACAGATGTTTATATGGAATGGCTCCATCCTATCTTAGAGCCAAGTTTACACGATATACCTCTAATAGGGCTCTAAGATCCCAAACAGAAGGCAAGTTACAGATTCCCTAGGCATCCTGAACTACTGGTGCTGGGAAATCCTTCCCGGTTTGCGCTGCTCAGCAGCGGAACCACCTTCCAGTCTCCCTGAGAGCAGAGCCAAATCTGTTGATCTTTAGAAAAAATATGAAGACCCATCTTTTTAAATAACTTGCCACTTCCTAACTGTTCTTCTATCTCCGGCCTAACATGAATCTGTCTTTCTGCGCCCTGATACCTGCGGGCTATCGACGCATTACAAACAAACAAATCAAATCAAATCAAATCAAGCTTCTGGCAAGTCAGGTAGTGCCACAAAGGCCCCCTTAATTCCACTACCCGTGGTTGGGTGGCCTTTCGAGAGAATAGGCATGGATATTGTGGGTCCTTTGGATCCTCAAACCAGCTCAGGGACCAATTATATCTTGGTGGTAGTAGACCACGCCACAAGATACCCTGAGGCTGTCCCTCTGAGGAACATCAAAGCCTCTGTGATTGCAAAGGCTCTGATTGGGATATTCTCCTATGTTGGATTCCTCAAGGAAGTCGTTTCTGACAGGAGATCAAACTTCATGTCAGCGTATATGAAGGCAATGTGGGAAGAGTGTGGAGTCACCTATAGGATCTCTACAGCCTTCCATCCACATACAAATGGGCTTGTTGAGCGGTTCAACAAGACCCTGAAAGGCATGATACGTGGCTTGGAAGAGGAGAAAATGGGATATTCTCCTTCCATACCTTCTGTTCACCTACAGGGCGGTGCCACAGAATGGAGTAGGGTTTGGCCTCTCTAAGCTTCTGTATCCTCACTCCAGTGAAAGAGGGATGGGAAAGCAAACCCTCATTCCCTACACGAGATGTGATGGACTATGTACTCAGCCTTTGGTCTAGAATGGCAAAGTACATGGAACAGTCGAGAAAGAACCTAAAGGCCAGTGAGGAGCTGATGAAGCACTGGCACGACCATAAGGCCACAGTGACTGTCTAGTCTCCAGGCAAATGGGTGTGGATTATGGAGCCTGTCAAGCTCACTGCCCTTCAGGACAAGTGGACTGGGCCTTTCTGTGTGCTAGAAAAGGTCAGTGAGGTGAATTATCTCATTGACATGAAAGGACCTAAACAGATGTGCAGGGTCTTTCACTTAAACCGGCTAAAACCCCATTATAGCTGGGATGACTTGGTCATGACATTAGTGACTGACAGAGAGACTGAGGAGGAGACCGATCCCCTTGCAGACCTCTTGCACACTGAAGCCACAGATGGGTCAGTTAAAGGTGTCAACCTTGCAAAGTACCTGTCAGAACAGCAACTGACAGACTGTCACCGTTTACTGGGACAGTTTGCCGTTCTGTTTTCTCTGACTCCAGGTTGCGCAGATTGGTGAAACCATGATGTGGACACTGGAGACAATGAAGCCAATGAAGAGCAGGATTCACTGGTTGTCCAATAAGGTTGGGGACACCATCAAGGAAGACTTTCCAGGATGTTGTCCTTAGGAGTGATAGAGCAATCCCAAACCCTGGGCTGGGCCAGTGGTACTGGTCCCTAAAAAGACCTGTGGTGGGCAGACTGAAATTCTCTTTTGTGTGGACTACAGGGGTCTCAATTCTGTCACAAAGACAGATGCTCACCCCATTCCTCAGGCAGATGAGCTTGTTGATAAGCTCAGCGCTGCCAAATACATGAGTACCCTTGATCTCACAGTGGGGCATTGGCAGGTCGGCTTGACAGATGGAGCGAGAGAGACCCTGGAAGGACATTATCAGTTCACTGTGATGCCCTTCGTATTGAAGTATGCGCCTGCCACTTTTCAGCAGATGGTTAAACAGGTTTTGTCGGGTCTGGAAAACGTCAGTGTCGCCTATTTAAACCACATTGCTGTTTTCAGCCACACCTGAGAGGATCACTTATCCCACCTGAATCAAGTGCTTCAGGTATGGGGTTGATTGATGGTTTAGAAACCGATATTCATCCCTCAATCCACTGGTGCCCCGGAAGTTGATTCATCACAGAGTGATTGCAGAAATCAGCCATGGCTGGAGCAAGGGAAACAATGTTGTCCTTAAAAGTTCTGGGAGAGCATGGGAGTACCTGTTTGGATGAGACTTTCATAGAGCGAACATGTCTAGAAAACTCATCAGTTGTTATGGGATAAGAAGAGTGTAATGGAAAGGAGGGAGGCGAGCAAGGGATGCCTGAAAGAAAGGGAGGGAGAAAGGTGTGGAGTAGAGAAGAGAGAGGAGAGGATGTCCTGAGTTTTGGACATGAAGAGGCCAGAGAAGTGCAGAGGGCCAGGGAGGGCAGTGGAGAAGTTGAGACTGCAATAGGGTTGGTGAGTTCCTGGCAGATTTTGAAAGGTTCAGCCGAGTTGTTAGCGTCTGCAGAGATGCGGGCTTGGATATAAGCTCTGTTCTTGGAACAGATAGAGAGTCTGTATTGCCTTTGGAGCAGGCGGCAGGCCAGTTTGTCAGAGGGTGTGCTAGAAGCCTGCCACTTCCGCTCAACTGCTCTACACTTGCATTTCAGAGCGGCCAGGATGGAGTTGTACCGTGAATTGCACTTAGAGGCCGGTTTCATGCAGAACCTCATGGAAGGGGCAAGGATGTCCCGAGTGTTAGAAATGGAGAGATGAAGGTTAGTGAGGGAAGTGTCAGGGTGAGAGACAGTGGAAGGGGTATTAGGGGGAGTGAAGGTTGCGGCAAAAGTGGCAACTGACGCTCGCTTCATCGATCGAATGAAGGAGAAGGAGGCTGGCAGTGCAGGTGGAGGCTTATCCAGAGCCTGAGGATGCCCAGGTGAGTAGAGAGGAGAGCATGATCAGACCAGGACCTAGGAGTGGTGAGAGGATTGGAGATGGGGAATTCAGAGGAGATGAGATCATCCAAGGTGTGACCGGTAGAGTGTATAGGACCAGAGGAAAAAATGAGAGTGAAAGAGAGTCCCTGAGGTTGTGGAAGTGCCCAGATGCTGCATTAGGGGAGTCGAGGTGAATATTAAAGTCTCCAAAGAGGATACGTTTGGAATAGCAGGTCAGGAGAGAAGTGGTCAGCCCATTCAGAGAGGAAGAGAGAGACCTGGCCAGGGCGCCTATAGATGGTGGCTAGAGTTTGAGAGAGGCCGGGGGAGACATCAAGCCTGCAGAGAAGACATTCAAAAGAGGAGTAGGCCTGAGTGGGTGTGATGGTAGCAGGGACCAACTCTGGGAATATCAGGGCCACTCTGCCCAGAGGACAGGTTGTTTGTTTGTTTTATTGTTCATTTATAATGTGCTTAATACCAGCGAATGGTTTCTTAGCGCGATATCGGGATTCGAACCTGTGTTGCACCGTGTTGTCTTGCTTTCAAGACATTTTCATTACCTCTGAGCTATCCTTCCTCCTATTGGATCTTGTATCCCTCAGGGAGGAGAGTGTCACAACTCATGACAGAGCTGGAAGTGAACCATGTCTCAGTGAGACATCAAGGTCAAGGTCCTGAAGGAGGTGGCGATGTCAGACCAGTGTTTGACAGCAGAGCGAGAGTTGAGAGTAGCTAGAGGGAGCAAGTTGCCACTTTTGAAGGACTTCCGAAGAGGGGTACAGGGGCATGGTAAACCAGTCTGGGGTGTCATAGGAGCCAGAGGGAAGACATAAGGAGGAGTGGCTAGTGAGGGGAGGACATTGATGAGAGATGGGAGACGCCCATCAAGAAGGAGGAGACTAGTTAAGAGCCCCGTGCCATGACAGTGCCATTTAAGTAGACATTAATGATGACCCTGGAGGACAGGAAGGATGCAAGTGGGCACCAACATTGATGGAAGAGGAAGGGAAAAGGGAGAGCACAGAGACCAAGTGGACATTGCAGAGGGCCGCCGATGGGACAACAAAGAGGATGTCAGTAACAGTCTGTCTGGAAGAGGCATGGACATAGTTGTCAGCGATGGGAAGCACTGGGTTGGAGACAAGGAAGTCCTTTTTAAACTTTTCCCTTCCAGACTTAGAGAGGGGGATATGACAGGTGATAGAATAGCAGTTAGAGAAGATAGGGGCGATAGACAGCGCCATTGGGGGGAGAAGGAGAGAAGGCAGGAAGGTAGTGGACTTAGTACACGCTACATCATAATTTCACATCCCTGCAGTATTTTATTTACAATACCACGTTCTGACCTTCTAGTGGTATCTCAGAATACATTTACCATGTAAACCAAATACTGTCATTCATACAGAGCTCCCAAGAAGAACCCAATTCAAAGTGGTCAACCTTTCTTTGTATTTTACCACATGTGATAATGTGAATTACTGCCTGTGGTAAAATAAGTCTGCCATCTTTCATTCACAGTTGTCTGTGTTACCACAGAAGATCAGGACATGTAATAGGCATTCTGAGATAAATTCACTTTCTCACTTCTGTTCTTTATAGAAGGTTAGAATTATGCAGAATATCAAAAAATGCAAATCATGTGTTCCTTCATAGCATTTTACAACAATGACTCAACAACGAGAATGACACATTCAGAAATACACTTCATCTGGAGTCGCTTCCCCGTGATAAATGTGCTAAGGATTTCTAATGAAAGATTCACTCACGGTAAATAGCTTTTCTCATAACCAGCTACAAATCCTCTCTTTTTTGATAAATGCCCATAGTTCTGTTAAATCTAACCTTGAATTTATCACACATTTTGGTAATGTGTAAGCTTCTGTCTCGTTTGAAGTTTGTTCGCATAAATGGAGAAAAAATATGAAGAAAAAAACTGTCCACGTTTAAGATGCAAGCAAACCCTTCTAAGCTGTGACTGTTTAAGATGCACTCATTCAAAGACCTCGAAAAAACATACATATTTGTTAATCTCATGACAACATTATTTCAATTACACGCTCTTCAATTACTGGAACTCACCCAGAATAATGCTTGATTATGTGTGCCCCTCCCCCCACCGACAGCCAACTACTTCTGTCAAGCTGCCCAGATAGGAGAATTCTTTATCTACTCCACTCCCCTATTCGCAAATTCTTCATGTTTGTTTATTTGCATTTCAAATTAACCTTGCACAACCCAAATGCCTTCACATTCAGTTAAGCAATCTGCACCAAAGTTTGCACCCAAGAATCATGGACTGATCTGCCCTGAATGTTAATATTTTAATAGGGGATATGTTAGATGTTAGGGGATGAGGATTAGTAATTGTTAGTTTCTATGCATCAGTGCAACTCAGACCAAAACTGTGATATGGAGTGAAATGTGCAGTATGAAATTCAAATTCACCTTTTAGCTTGCATGTGCTTTATGCATTCACAATAATAGATTTAATCCCAGTCTGAAAAATGGGTCTCACAACCTTGCTAACAAATGGGGTCAGCTTTTCTCCTTGTTAAAATTCAGAGCCTTGGCTAAAATTCATAGTCACCATTAAAATTCAGAGTCCTCTCTCCCTACACTCTCTCATTTGTTTCTGTTGGGACCTAACTAAATGGTCACTGCAGAAACCGACAATAATCCTGGCTCCAAGCCTATGTGTGATCTTGGGCACACATAAAATAGAACCACGATTGTACCTTTATTTCAAACAGTTAAATCAAGCAAATGAAGCTATAAAAATAAAACAACATGCAATTGGTAATGTTCACATATCGCCAAATGTATATATATTTAAGAATGTTCTTTTTATTCATTTTTTTCTTAGATCTTTTTAGATTTATTTCTATTCTTTGATCTTTTTTTTCTTCTTGTACACCTTTCTTTTTTAGATTGTTTTATTTAGTGATCTCTGGTTTGATTTTCTTTATATTTTCTTTTCTTGAAAAATTATTTTTTTGTATCTTTAAAAAAAAAAATCATTAAACAAAACATTAAATTCAAAACAACCATGAATCCATGTAGTTGTATCAGTAGCCTCAGTCCAATCCTGGAAATGTTTGTGAAAATAATAAAAATAATAAAAATAAAATAAGATATTTAAAGTCCAAAGCGAGAGTTAAACCTTCACGCCAATGAATTGAAATAAGATAAGGACCAGAGGATGTACTGTTTAATGCTGCCATGCATGGAACGCAGCCAGTTCATCTTCCCTCTGAAAGCGGGGCCTCCTTCTGGTTTACCACCTTCCCCTCCTTCTTTGGTCCAGTTTTTCTTACCAGTGACCTCCAAGGGTCCGGCTCCCTTCAATTCCTGGAATGCTAGTGAGGGAATTAATTACTTTCTAGAGCAAAGAGAAAAAACACATTGAGAACCAAGTACATACCACGTATTCCCTTTCCCTTTTTACCCCCTGAAAAACACCTGTATTTCAAAAATGGATCATGTACATAAATATACAACACATAACAATGATTCTTGAATCAAGGATATTTCCACCGACCACCTGCAAATGATATGGATTAAACACAAAAATGTACACAGAACATTTTTCTCTAACTGTGAGTAAACACATATATCAACACAACCAAACTCATCACAGGATCAAATAAAACAATATAAATCAATTTAACATTGCCACAAAATTCAATTTTCATTCAAAATTCCAACTAATCTACTTATACATCACCCTGTGACACTACTTTCCAATTCTTCCATTTCTTATATTACCCTTTTTTTGTATTTATGTTTTTACTCACCTGCTATAGCATGTTTTCTTAGGCATCAGTTTATTTACTTCCTGAACACCTTGTGCTCATATTGCCAATCATGTACTCACCTATTTCATTCCCCCCTTTTTCACATAACACTACAAAATATATACAGTTACTTACCTGATGTACATCTCGTTTCATCCCTCTACACATTAAATTGATATTTTTGTATCATTCACACTTACTTACCTGCTATGGTAAATCTCCTGAGATGCAAGCACTTTATTTTCAGAATACAATCATATTTTTTACTCCCCACCAGTTTCAATTTGCTCCAACCTTCTCACTTCATGCTTTGGATGGAATAGCTTAATCTGGTTAGCATGGACACATTGCTCCACTGTTAACTCTCCCTCATGTATGGCGATTCTGTAGACCACAGGTGAAACCTTATCTACAATTCTAAATGGCCCGCACCATGATGCAAGTAATTTGGAATTCTTATGTTTACCTTTTCCAAAATTGAATTTATATCCCTGATCGCCTACTTCATATTCTCACAGATTTTTTCTTGGCATAGTACGATTTTGCATTATCTGCGGGTTTTTCCAAATTCTGCTGTGCAAACGCCGAAGTTTGTTGCAAGTGCTTTCTCAGTTCTGCCACATATTCGTGGATTGTGGCTGCATTTACAAGAGGTGTTCATATGTTCTGTAAAGGAGATGCTAGAGAAAAAACATTTTTGGTAACATTATCCCCCACGTTGTTTGTATTTAGAGATAAGGATTGGCAATAGGTTTTTTTAGCATAGGCCCTTTTATTTTGACAAGACGCCACCAAGACTGCATTATTATTATTTGATAGTCATAGCTTGCTCCCATATGTATATTTAGGTTCACATAGGCGTTTATCATACCCTGTTGAAGTTCAATAAACACCCTTGAACCGTGGTCACTTGTGTCTGTCTAGCTGTTAATACCATGCCTTCCTTACAGGACTTCCCCTCATTCATGGTTTTTATTAGTTCCTTGGACATTATCGCTGCTTGTGCACCTTTGTCAATCATTGCAAATACATTAAATTTCTCTTTAACAGTGACGGGAGAATAGTATCTGTCCTCAAATTCTTCTAGTATGCATAGAAAATGTGAATTATTCCTGATCTCAGGACTCACTTTTCTCGGACCAGCGTAGCATTTTGCTAGGCAAAGGAGCATATGAAATGACATTTAACCCTCCTTTTTGCCCATTTCTTTTTTAATTTCTGTGTCTATTTCCCTGTGCTCAGAGCCCTCTTGAAGTGTAGCCACTGACTGCCACTCTGACATGGGAACAACAGTGTTCATGCCCCATTCTCTCATTGTTCTTTCCCTATAGTCTGGGTCCTCTCTACTTACCTTCACTCTGGAACCTATTGGATGTGTATTTCTACAAGTGCCAGGTGTCAGCATGTCAGTTTCGTGTGTATGACATTTACCTGCATTTTGCACAGTGCCTGTCATTTCTGTCTTCTGGAATATCTGTGGTTCAAAATATTCTTCAGGTGACTGACCTGCATCTGCCTTTTGGGGAATTTTTACTTCTGTGAGAGTATCAACAGTAATTTGATTATCAGGTAAGGGTAAACTATCTGTTGATCCTGACTCTTCGTTTTGTGCTTGATTTTCATATTGTATATATTTTTTTCAATCTACCTCTCTGTTGTTTTGGTTTTTATTGTTCATTTTTTCCTTTTTGCTGTTCATTTTCACACACCCGAATGTTCTGGTTCAAATCCAAGTTAAACCATACTCCCTTTTGTGTGTGTTATTGTTCCCTGTCTCTCGTTCATTCATTTGTTTTCTTGTTTTTAAATTGGCAAGCAATTCAGTGTTTTTATTCAAAGGTAATTCATGGGCATCTGTGTTCTCGTCATGGCAGAGGTGACTAGCTAGTCACATGTTGTCGCGCAAGCTCACTCCTATGACCTTCTGCACTTTCATTTGTTTGTTGTTTTTTAACTGCACATAATTTCCCTATTTGCTCAAACAACATTTTTACCTTGGCCTCTAAGCACTGAAACCTTTCCAGGTCTCTGAATTCCTCCCTTTGTGGTCTGTGCCGGTAATGGTTGAATTCACCCTGATTAGGAGATTGATTTCTGTTTGTGTTTTCTCTGAATTCTCATGACACAGGATGTGGGGTACTTGGGGTGACCCTCCTTTGACCATGGTCAACCTGTGGTGAGGATTGACTATATTGGCGAGGTTGTGTTTGTTTGTGGGTTTGTGGATTTGTATGTGGCGTTCTTGGGGACATAACTCCTCATGAATGGTAAGGTCCAGTGCCATGGATTTAGCATGGAATATTCTTTATTTAATTCCTGGATTAATGAAACTATTTCTGGCTCGATAGGTCATCCCGTTTCTGAGATAATAATGGTTTTTCTGCTTTGTTTTTCTGCATTACGTTATGTGGTGTTACACAGCCATCTACAGGCCATTTGTAGAAAGTGCTCATCATCGCGCATCGAAGCTTAAACATGATCAATGCTTGATTAATTTCTATCAGAAAGGTATTTCACCCTCATGACATCAAATGGAATTTTGCTACAATTTGAAGATGACATAGTAGAATCAGTGGATTTGAATCAGGTTCCATGTTTAGCAAAAAATACTTCTTTCTTCTGTATTCGCTCCTTTTATTAATGCTTTAATCCCACAAATATATTTTTACAGAAATGCCACGAATAGAGAGCAGTATTTAATCCCACCCAAATCAAAACAAAACATTGACAGTTGAAACATGATCAACATTGTGAAGAAGGAAGATCTCAAAACCATGAAGCTGATAGAATTCAACATGCTTTCAGACAGAACAATGAAAGTGCTCAAGATACTGACGCAAGACTTACTAATCAGAGAATTTGTGCTGTTAAAAAACAAAGCAAAGAAACTGCTGGAGAAACTGAAACACGACTTCTTGTTAAGAGAATTAGTGCTACTGAACAACAAAGGAATGAAACTGCTGAAGAAACTCAAGCGTGACTGAAAGTGTGTACTGCCAAAGAAACTCAGCAATGAAACAGCTGAAGAAACTGAAGTGAGATTTACTGATCAGAGATTTAGAAATCTGAGAATTGAAATCCCATGCAAAGCCATGTAGTTAAGCCAATAATTCATATCTAGTCTTTCATTTGGTGGCAATTGTTCCCTATGCTGATTTTCATTTTCAATTAATCTATCCACATACCTTTGTATTTCTTGATGGCCATACACTGTTGTGTTTGGGTCAAATCTACTCTGGGCCCCCAATGTCCGGTAATGGCTGTTGTACATCTGATTTTTATTGTTATTTAGGCATGGCATGTCTTGGTGATACCCCACTCTGGGAGAATTACCACGGTACTAAAGTAAGAATTTCCATCGCTGAGATCAATGGATTGGAAGATAGGAGCCCGGGGTATTGTTCTCTGTGAGGCCACGCCCCTTTGATTATATGTCATATCATTCGTTGCCGGACTTTGGACTGATTCTAGCGGCATCTTTACAGACTTTACCCCTAAAATTGCTGGTGTGGATTCCATAGTCTTTGATTTTTTCTCTTTATTTTTAGGACCCGCTTCTTTCTCATTAAATATTACCTCATATAGTTTAGTCGCTTGTTCAATGGTCCATTCTAAGGGTTATTCCCTGTCAAAGTCACAGATTAATTGAGAGACAATTTCTTTTTGGAACCCATAGAAATATTTAGTTTTGAATTTTACTGAATTAGGGTTACGGGTCACATTAAAACCTGAGAATGCCCTTTTTATGTTTTGAAAGAACTGGTGAGGTGATTCATTTGGTTGTGCAGACATGCTATGAGCAGCTTTCTTGGCTTGCTGTATAGACTGATCGGGTGAGAATTGGTGTCTAATTTCTTTCTCAAAATCTGCCCATGATAAATGTTCCTGTTCACTCAGACCACGGATAGAACAGGCAGAAGCGGCATCTAGGGTGAGGTGAAAATACCACCCATATTGTTCCTTAGGGATTTCAAGGGTTTTAAATATATCATGGACCACCTCCATATTATCCTCTGTACAATTATCACATAGGGGGGAGAAGGAGAGAAGACCGGGAGGTAGAGAAGGGGAACTGCAGAACAGAACCCAAATGCACACAAACAAAGTGTGAGAGGAGGCCTAGAATACAACATACAGCAGAGAACAATTGTAAGGCTGGCACATTCGATTTTCTGAAAGGGAGGACAATAGCATACAATTTAGAGGGCAGCGCAGGTTTAAATAGGCAGATTCGAATTTCCAGAAAGGGTGGACAAAAGCGTACAAATTAAACAGACCAGCAGAGGTTTAAATAGGCAGTTTCAAATTTCCAAACGGGTGGACAAAAGCGTACACATTAAACAGAGCAGCGCAGCTTTAAACAGGCAGATTCGAATTTCCAGAAAGGGTGGACAAAAGCATACAAATTAAACAGAGAAGCACATGTTTAAATAGGCAGATTCGAATTTCCAGAAAGGGTGGACAATAGCATACATTTTAAACAGGGCAGCGCAGGTTTGAATAGGCAGACTCGAATTTCCAAAAGGGTGGACAAAAGCGTACAAATTAAACAGAGCAGCACATGTTAAAAAGGCAAAATCACTTTTCATAACAGCAGGGGAATAAAAGCCAACTTTAAGTCCAGTAGCAGTGGCAAGATGCAGACAGATCCAAGCTTATGCAGCAACAAGTCACGGTTAGGTTAGAAGGCAACACATCATATGGAAAGGGAATAGACCAGGGGAGGCCAGTAGGAAGGTTCAGTGTCAGGCAGTTCATTGGACATCCATCCGTTATGCTGGAGCATGATGAACCAAGGTGCTAAAAGGGGAGGATCTGGGCAAGAACCAAAGTGAGACTTGGAGAGAGGGTCAGGGGGCTAAGCGCTGCATAGACAGAGGATAAAGTGAAGGTGGGACAGGAACACGGACCAACAGCTGCAGCGCAGCAGGGACGAGGGGTCGCATAGGGGGGCGTGCCATTCAGCAGATACCGACAGCGGCCAGGGTTAAGGGGCCTGTACGTCTCTCTCCCGAGCTAAGGGAGTCACAGCAGGGACTTACCAGGCATCTGATGAAAGCTTGGACAAGTTGCACCGAGATGAGGATCCGGACAGGCCAAGACTGGGATACACCCAAGTCCTTATGATAAGCTAAGACTGATACAAGCTGTTAGATTTACCAGGAGAATTTACAGGAAAGTGAGTCATGAGGGGTTTAACGTTCAGATTGGCCGCTGTCACCCATGATTCAATCATATTTGAAACAACTACTCAAATGGTGATATCCCCCTCTGTTGTCACTTACAAATATAATTGTGTATTGTCGGCATACTTGTGCAAGTCAGCCCCGTATTGAACAATGACATCTCGTAATGGTTCCATGTAAAGATTAAATAAGGTGGAGGACAACATTTATCCCTGCAGCACCCCAAAGTGAATGGGCAATGGTGGAGATCAAAATAACTCTGGAGAGATTGTGATCGGCAAGATACATAAGAGCAGAATAACTTAAGAACACTACCCCTGATGCTCATACACTGCTATCGAATAAAAAGGAGTGCTTCAAGGTCCACCATTGTGAAGGCTACTGACAGAGCAAGAAGGATAAAAGAACAGAAAGTACCTTTATCAGTGACCGGGAAGCTGTCATCCCGGATCTGTAAGGTGGCGCTTTTAATGCTGTGCTGGACGCTAAAGCCAGACTAGTGTGAACGAAGCAACTGATGTTGCACCATACAAGCTGTTTAACAAAGGGAAATTGCTTTTTTCCAGGACTTTACCCAAAAAAGAATCCGGAGGTGACATCTTTACGAGTGGCATAATCAGGCCTAACTTCTGATTCTCTGGAAATTTACTTTGGCTAAGAGGAATTTGGAAGTTGCAAAGGAAGACTAAGACCTTTAGGAGGAAGAGGGCTTAAGAAACTGGAAGAGATCATCAAGAACACAAGACGTAGATTTTAAAGATGACAACATTGGAGATAAGTGCTGTTCAGAAACTGGGGATACACAGTCTCAAACAGAATATCTCTTCGTATGCACAAAGGTACTGAAATGACCAGATGCTAATTTTCATTTTCTTATTGGATAGATTGAGTTTTTGAATAACAAATATATAATTTGCCAGCATTGGTCAACTGGGAATGATCACCATAGAAGTATGGAGACACAAAATTCCATTGAATAGTCTCTTAGACTGAATATAGGCTGAAAATTAATTCAGGAAGCATAGAAATCTGACTTAGCCTCTACTAACAGAAATTTGCAGTGCTGATGTTCAAGACTGATATCTAATATAGATCGGGCAGCTGGAAAACAGTGCCATGTCTTCTCAAGTACATGCAATTGACTTTTTTCTGAATTAAAATCTGGGAATATGGGGGTACTGAAGATAGATGATGGGCCTCATTACGACCCTGGCGGAAATCGCGGTGCAAAATGCACCATGGAGCACGGCGGAAAGCTGCCGATAGCGCCATGGGGGTTGGCGGATTTTCCGCCCCATTCCGACCTTGGCGGGGCGGTAAATCCCCATCCCCCATTTTACCCTTCCCCATTCCCATTTTTGCCCCATAGGGTATAATGGGAGTGGGGAAGGCGTTAATTACGCCACCGTTAAATACGGTGGCGTAATTAACAACAAGGTCCCGTAGCGCCATGGATTTCTCCGCCCGGAAAAACCAGGCGGAAAACGCTCCATGGCGCTACGGGAACTCGTAGTAGGGCGGACGGGTCCGCCGCGAATAACGCTGGCGTAAACCCACTCCACCAGGGTCGTAATGAGGCGATGTGTTTTTTGTAAAGTGAGTGGGGCAACTTGATTAATAAATGATGTTGTAATCTCCTGATAAAATAAGAATTAGCATGTATGTCAGACTACTGGGAGAACGGAAATAAGAGTTTGATGCAACTGCATCAAATTGTGAATGGGAACACTTCTCCATTTTGGAAAGTGTGGGCTGGCCCTGTCTAAGGATAACATATAGTGGAATTTTAAATGGGTTAGAAAATAGTTAGGCTAGTCAATTGGTACTGGTGCGTCAATTTAAACAATTAATCAGATGAAATAATAAAGTCTAAGATATTACCTTTAATGTGAGTAGGAAAATCTATTTGATAAACTAAATCAAACATGGACAAAAAAGCATTACATCTAGTTAGCAAACCTGAAAAAACACGGTTAAAAGTTACATTAAAATATCCAAGAATAATATTAGTATAAGAGTTAGATAAAACCTTAGATAATAAATCTGAAGACTGATCTATGAATGGGTACAACAATTTGGAGCATAAGGTGTCCGGTCAAATGGTCGAAAATAAATGGTCGAATGACCATTTGATCGAATCAAAATGGTCGGAAAAAAAAGGTCGAATAAAAAAAACAAAAAAACAAATTCGACCTTTTTTTTCGCCAATTTTACTTCGATCAAATGGTCAATCGACCATTTGGTTTTCGACCAAATGACTGGTAACCGGAGCATAATACACTAGGTGAATGGCAAAAGGAAGACGTCTATATGACATTTATAGAAATCTTACTCTTCAGTGATGTGGGCTTGGTGGTGGTAGTACTTTACCACCAACAGTAATTTGGTATTGTACCGGCAGTACATTAGCAGAGTGTTTCTTTCTGGTGTAGCAGCATTTGACCCTTTCCAGAATTAGCAGTTGTTTACTAATGATGGCATTTACCATTTAGTCCTATGGTACAATCCCTACTCTTTCCAAGGTTGATGCTCCACTAAGTGGTTAAAGACAGTGGGCCTCATGAGGAGTTTGGAGGTAGCCATGCCGTTTTTAGCGGCATGGCTACCCCCAAAGTCGGGTCCAGGTCTGGGTCCCCAAAAATGGGACATACTGGGCCATTCCGACATTTGCGTGACCAGTAAATCCCATTTTCGGGACACGGACCCAGTACGTCCCCTTTCCCATTTGAGCCCCCATAGGGCTCAATGGGAATGGGGAGGATGCTATCAACGGACCCGTTAATGACGGGTCCGTTGTTAGAATCCTGGTCTGCTCGCGGGTGCCGGTATGCACGTCTGGCCAGACCAGATGTACATACCGCCACCCGCAAGCAAACTCGTAATGTGGCAGCCCGGTATGAACAGTGCCAGAACCTTAGCGGCACCATTCTTACCGCGGCCGCCAGGGTCGGAATGAGGCCCAGTATGTGCAAAATTCTCTAAATGTTTTGGCATAAGTGATGGCATGTGCCAGCGCATCCTCTTCACTTGCACCAAAAATGTTTAGCAGAATTCACAAAGGGCATCATGCCCTGATTTTCCCCTTTACACAGATGCACAAATGAAGGGATTTCTGCACATTCTAAAGCGCATCCAAAATCCACAAACCGGATGTGCTTTAAAATGTACAGGAACAAAAATACATTCTTCATGCCATCATCTGGAACAGGCACAACGGGATGGGCAATGTGTCAAGAAACTTCTCTATCTGTAATGGTCATTGTGATATAAATGGAAAAAGCATCAATTGTGTTGGAGGATAATTCTACCAACATGGCGGCATCCTGCCCCTACGTTGTGGACTGTACAGCATGGTCTAGTATTCCCACAAGATGACGCTCCGCGGACACCGGTAACAGCAGCGGATCCAAGGATCTCCAGCTCACAAGGAGCATGGAAATGGTAAGCGGATGTGTCACTTCTATTTTCTGTAAAGCCTCGACGCTCTACTAATTGTTCTCTGTATTTCTCTCCTCTCCTTGGAACTGGAGCCTGTGTCACTCTGCTCGCCCTTTGTTCGCTTCTCTCTTTTCTTGTTCTGGATTCAAGCGGCACAACGCCATTCTGCTGCTCTTCACCCTTTCATTTCATCACTTTGACTCTCTCTGATTTTCCACCGTTACCTTCTCCTTTGCCCTCCCCCTCTTTCCTTTGCCTGGTTTCTCCCTCTTCGCATTCTGCAACCATTCGCACTGTTACCAGCACCCTGGCTCCGACTGCACCTGAAGCTCCGACCGTATCTGTATTGGAAGTCAATGCTGCAAACACTGAAGCTTCTGCAACACTCGGATCATCCCGCACCAGGGGTTTTTCTACTTCAAGAGGGTTTTTGCCTGCTGGCATCCCGGAAGGTCCTCCTGGTCTCTGTCTGAGTGCTTACATGTTACAGTAACTCAATGACCCTCTATTGCATTTCTATCAAGTGGCCCGCAGCAGTATGAACTGTTGCTGTCACGCTTGCATTCCTAACCCTTAAATAAGAATCGATTTTTTGAGAATTTCACACTGATGGGACGATTAAGGACTGCTCATTGTGAAATACACTCCCGGTGCTCTTGTGGCTGCTGGGAGCCTGTCATACATTAATGCTGGTAGTGGATGTTGTGATGGATCGAGAGTAAGATTCAGACACAGTGGCATTTTCAGTGTTTATCATTAAAAGAAGGGTTGGGGAAATCCTACCTATGCCTGACTTATAAGAGGGGCTTCCCCTGCCTCAACAAAACTAAGGAACATCTGTGTCAGGATGTCTAAAGCAAAAAAGAGTTCTCTGTCCTGTGTCCAAAATCCTAAACTGTACCTCATGCACTAAACTCAATATAAAGTGAAATGGGGAATGTTTCTTGGCTTAACACCTGCAGCTTCCTTCCAAAGTTCTGAATATAAAGTCTCATAGGTGCAGAAAAGAAAATGAATAAAATGCAACTAGACAAGGGCCTTGCGTTCCCCTAGAGTCTTTCTGATTTTTCAAAGTGTCACTTCTGATATATTCCACAAACCCAAAGGGGATGGCTCTTGAGTTTTCGCTGTTTGCACAACACTTTACAGTTATTTCTCTGGACCCCTGATTCCTTTTTCAGAAAGGGGTATGGTTCTTCGCTTTTGGTCCACAATTCAATAAGGGTGGGGGGTTTCTTCCCCTGTTTCTCAGCACTTCTTGGTGGTCTCTGCCCGTTTCTCCAATCCCTGGTTTACTCTTCTGCCAATCTTTGTGCTACTTAGGTGCAAGTCCCAGACTTGCTCTATGTCTGGTTTACTCTCCTGCCACAGATGTTTATCTTTTTACTTGCGTGCGAGTTCTAGACTCGTTGAATGCCTGGTTTACTCTCCTGCCACTGCTTTTGAGTGCTTTCAATATATGAGTGCAAATCCCAGGTGTTCACGCTTCGTTAGCATTCACTTGTTTCTATATCCAGGTAATTATATCTTTCATATGTCTGACCACTGACTCTTCGCCAACTGTGTTAAATGTTCCAGCTCCCTTGTGTGGGTTTTTGCTCTTTACGAATGGCATGCAGCACCTGCCATAAAGCACCCTGTATCACAATCTCCTTCTCTGAGCTTACCAGTCTTCTCTTGCAGCTTTGGTGCCCTTTGCATCTCACCGTTTCCTCTGCTGTCCATCTGCTGCCTGGGAGCGCATCTTGTTTCCTTCTCAGTTCCCATCTGGCCTTCTCAACCTTGGACATCGTTCTCGCCAGCTTCTATGCTCTGGTCTGCAGCTTGCTTTCCTCCTGTGTCTCAAACCGCATCAGGAGGGCTGATTCTTCCCTCTTGTTCAGGTGTTCCATATTTAAATATCCCGGTACCTGTTAACATCTTCCAATGACTAAAACTCTGTGCTGGCTTGCCGCTCCTAATGATCTTTATCACTCCATTCCTCTTCCTCATCTCAGTGTTATAAAAGGGGCGGAATGTACATAAGTCCGAGTATTTGTTGTTTCAGTATTATTATAGGAGGAGGGATGCACATAAGCTCAGTGTTCAGTAAATAGTGGGGATTCTTTATCCACACCACAATATGCCATGCAAGAATGGGAGGAAAATAAATGGGTGTAACCAAGGAGTGCAGGTAAAGACCTATTCTGACCCAGCAGGCTCACTATGCCTCCTGGAGGGTTGTCCTCTTCCATGTGGACCTCTGAAAAACAGCCACCCCCAGAGTCAGATTCTTGTAGCTTCTGCCATTCCCTGGCCATAGGAGGGGAGCTTTCCAATGTCAAAGTAGCGACCAGCTCGCTAGATTCATCGCATACCCTAATGCCGCTGGTTTCTTCTGAAGCTTTTGGGAAACAGGAACGGTAATCTACATTTCCTTGATCTTTTCGTTTCCTGGGTTCTATGGTGAAACAACAAGGTTGTAAGTCTCCAATTTAGAACTCATCAAAACTTTGGTGCGTTTTGGGGACTACAATCTAGGATTGGGGGAACCTTCCCGACTAATGTTGCCTCGATACAGGAGACCCTGTCTAATAAAGAAGAATGGTCGCCCCTTCTTCCACCCATCTCCTTCTAAAATGGAACGTAGGAAGACCGCAACCAATATAGTGTTGCTGTGCTGGGCAAACGATAGGTCTGGGATAATTTCGGGTTCATCACTCTGTGGGTTGGATTTCAACACCTCAGCTGATGGTATAAGTTCTTCATCTGCCTCCGCAACAGCTTTCTCACCTCTTTCAGTCTTATTGGCTTGAGTATTTTCCACAACTTTGGGGCAGAGGGCCTGTTCCAAAATCTCATGTGCTATCTTTTCTCCCACTTGGACAGTGCAGGGGTTTTTCCCATTGTTCTGAAGTAGGATTTTAACATCACCCCTGTGGTCAGGATTTACCACCCCTACCATGACATTTCAACCATGTTTCCAAGCCAAAGCAGACTTAGATGTTTATCATATATAGGCACAGTGGCATTTTCGGTGTTCATCAAAAGAAAAAGATGGGTTGTGGAAATCCTGTCTATTCCTGACCTCTAAGAGACTTCAGAGAGGCGTTTCTCTGCCTCAACAATACTAAGGAACGTCTGTGTCAGGATGTCTAAAGCCAAAAGTGTTCTCTGCCCTTCATCCAAAATCCTAAGATGAACCTCATGCACTAAACTCGAAATAACGTGAAATGGGTAATGTCTCTTGGCTGAACACCTGCAGTTTCCTTCCAAACATAAAGTCTCAAAGGTGCAGAAAAGAACAATGAAAAAAGTTCCACTAGAGAAGGGCCTTCCCTTCCTCGAGACTATTTATGTTAAGATTTCTCCATTTACACAACACTTTACAGTTCTTTTTCTGGACCCCTAATGCCTTTTTCAGAAAGAGATATGGTTCTTCCCTTTTGGGGGTATGGTCCACAATTCAAAAGGGGTTAGAGGGTTTGTTCCCCTCCTATTTTCTCAGCACTTCCTGGAGGTCTCTTCCCCGTTTCCCCAATCCCTGGTTTACTCTCCTGCCAGGTTTTTATTTTGCTACTTAGGTGCATATCCCAGACTCGTTGTATGCAAGTCTTACTCTCCTGCCAGAGCTTTTTTTTATCTTTTCCCTTGCGTGCCAGTTCCAGACTCGCTGAGTGCCTGGGTTACTCTCCTGCTAGGGCTTTTTCAATCCTCTCAATATTCTAGGGCAAACCCGAAGTTCATACCCTTGTTTAGCATTCACTTGTTTCTGTATCCAGGTAATTATATTTTTCATATGTCGGACACCGACCCTTCTCTAGCTCTGTTAAATGTCCCAGATCCCTTCGGTGGGTTTTTTCTCTTTGCTAACAGCACGCAGCATCCGCCCTAAAGCACACCGGTATCCTAATCTCCTTCTCTGGGCTTACTGGTCTTCTCTGGAAGCTTCGGCATCCCTTGCATCTCACTGTTTTCTCTGTTGTCCATCTGCTGCCTGGAAGCGCGTTTTGTCAGCTTCTCGGTTCCCACCTGGCCTTCACCTTCACTCGGCAGCTCCTGCTGCTTGGGATGGCAGTGCAGTGAACACTCTTCCGCCTGACTTCCTTGGACACTGTCCTGGCCAGCTTCTTCGCTCTGATCTGCATCTCGCTTTCTTCCCATGTCCCAGCCAGCATTGGGAGGGCTGAGTCTTCCGTCCTGTTCAGGTGTTCCATAATTGAATGTCCCGACAGCTGTTAGCATCTTCCAATGACTAGAACATGTTGTTGGCTTGCCGCTCCTAGTGATCTTCATTACGCCATCCCTCTTCCTCATCTCAGTGTTATAAAAGGTTGGGGGTGTACATAAGTCCCAGTACATTTCAGTGTTATTAAAGGGGGAGAGATGGATGTAAGGTCTGTGTACAGTAAATAGTGGAGATTCTTTATCCACACCACAATATGCCATACAAGAATGGAGGGAAAGTAAATGGAAGTTACCAAGGAGTGCAGGTAAAGACCTGTTCTGACCCAGCAGGCTGACTTTGCCTCCGCAACGGTTGTCCTCCCCCATGTGGTTCTTCCACAGATAACCAACCCCAGGATCAGAGTCAGGTAGCTTCTGCCTTTCTCTGGCCACATGAGGGGAACGTTCCCCTGGGGAAGTAGTGACGAGCTTGCTAGATCAATTACAATGTATACATGTATGCAGGAGGGCTGGCCAGTGCATTGATTGAAGCACAGCCCATCCTCTTAAAAATGTGCAGGTCACCTTTACGAATAACCTGCCTGGCGCAATCCCAAAAAGGGACATCCTCAGTACTGTTTCCAGATAGATGATTTTTTTCAGAATCCAAGCCTACGTATATAAAAATAAGCAAAGGAAATGAACAAACTGCAATGAGCCACTCTTACCAACCCTGACCCACCCTTTATGTTTTCTAGAGTCTTTGTGGCACCCCAATGCTCTGTAAATGCACATAAATGTAATGCCTGAATGCTAGAATATCAACTGAACGTGAAAAAGAAGGACTTTGACTGTTGCAGCCTTACTATTAAAACTGACTTGTCAGAAGCATTATGGTTTTCCAGTTTTCCCATCCGGATTATCGCATGTGGTAAATACCATTTCATTATGCAGGGGTCTGCAACCTTGGGCTACCCAGATGTTTTAGTCTACAACTCCCACCAGCCCTAGCCGGCATAGTGAATGGTGAGGGATCATGGGAGTGACAGTCCATACCATCTGGGCCACATGTTGAGGATCCATGAAGCACAGTATTCTTATGGGGGGTCCCGAGCCGTTTTCACTTTACTCCGTCGACAGTGGCAGTGTCATGCTGAACAAGTTATATTCCTGAAATTCTCCTTGCAGCAAATATATTTCCTAATACAGTGCACTTTCTCACCCGAAGTCCGGGATAGACCTTTTTTTTTAATACAGTACCATCCCTGTAAAAGGGATTGAAATGTATGTGGGACAGATGAGTCAATTCACCAAAATACCAGGTGTAGCGGAGGTTTAGTCACAAAAACCTGATTACATGGGAAGTGATGTCACATGACCTTAGATCCTGATGTCACCAGAAGTGGTATCACATGGGCACATTTTTACTAGGGTGCTCAATATAGGGCACCCAACAGAACCAACATTGGGTAGGGGCACTGACTGACTACATATGCCAGTAGAGCCAATTACTGCCACCCGATGGCAATAGCAGTCTCATGTGCCAGGTATGGTCATTTGTTAAGACCCATCCCTCATTACCAAGTGGACATTTCTATGCGGATGCCGCCACTCCCCATCCTGCTCCATGGTGAGAGTAGGAAGAGGTGTTCCCACTCCTTGTGCATCCCACAACACCTCATGTGCCAGTAGGAGGCTGCTTAAAAGGCTAGGGGGGGGTAAACTACCTAAATGTAGTACGTCGCTCCTCAGAACCTTGTTTATTTCCTAACACACTAACACTAGCACCCTAGCATGCCAGAGGAAGGTGTCGCAAGGGCAGTTCCATGGGTACCAATGGAGCTATCTGGGGTACCAGTTGATGCCCCTGCTAACACCTAAAAAATGCCAATGGGTTACATGATAATAGGAGTTCAGGCAGCTGTTGCCCTGTGCAGAAATAGTGCACATACGGGTCAGTAAGGATCCTTCTGTGCATTGTTCTCTTCCATTCACGCAGGGGATACATTGTGAGCATCACATATGCTCATATATGCACACATCCTCAGCCCTTTTGTGATGGTGCATTCTTTTGTCATACAAGTGGAGGGAGTGCACTTGCTCATCCCTTGACTTGAGGAACTTGTTTTAAATGATTTCACCTCCATTGTTCGGGTGGAGGTAAAGTATTGGGCAATGACTGGCCAGTATTAAAACCCTGTATTAATCTCCTGTATTTACTGCATGGGATATTTTCAAAAAGATGCATAAGTTAAATACCCAAAACTCATAGCCTCATCACAAGTTGAGCGGTGCGGTAAAAAAGCGGCTTTAATAGCGTTACTGTGGAATTTCCTCACCACCCAATCACGAATTTGGGGGAAAGTTGGAGGATTCACCTCCAGTCCTGAGCTGAAGGTGAATGCGCTGACGTTCCACCCTTTTTCCGGGCCAATTACCGCTGCGGCAATTGCACCGAAAATGCCCCACTAAGTCTGTGGCCTTACCCTGCCACCACCACTTGTGATCGGCCAGTATTGCCACCGTACCAAGTGGCTGTAACAGTAATTACGTTGGGCGATATTGCAGTGGATTTACCGCCAGGATACCGCCCAACTTTCGATGAGGCCTATAATGAGTATGCTTGGTAAGAACATTCATTTTTTACCACACTCAGAATTAATCCTTCAGACTGCATAAGCGCTAAGTGTATAACCTATAACAGGGGTTTCCAGTTTGAGAGCTGCTATAACAGTAGCCTTTCAGTATAGCTACTGGCTATGTGCATAGTTCCTTTTTCGACTTTGCTTCTTTTAAACTTCAGAGTTCGTAATTCACGGGTGCTGGGGTCTGTTCATAGCAATCACCTGCCTGATGTCCCAGAAACCTCCTGCTCTGACGACCTCCAGGATCGCCATCTTCCATAGTCTGCGTGTAGTCACGTGCTTACACCTTCACCTTGCGTGACCGTACCACGTGACACTTCTGACGTCTCGCACAGGAATGCTGCATCAACAGCTGGCACATCTCACTCAACAACAGGAGTAGGGTTCTGCACTCAGAAGCAAAGGCTCTTCCCTCTTCTCGAGATTTACAGACGGGCCTCACAGCCGCATCATGAGCTCCCACCAGACTGATGAAGAAGACCATGGCCTTACACCATAACCCGCGGCATGCTGCCACAGGACAGACAGCAGCCGAGGGTCTTTGTGCATGCAGTCTTTTCACCGTCCACTTTCATTGCCACTGTCTACCTCTCTGCCAGTGGCAGGTCACCTGGTGCTGCTGTGGCCGTCTCTGGCACACTGTAAAATCACAAAGGGTTGTTGCTTAAACTGCAGAAGCCTCGAGTGGGACAGATGTCTCTTTCAGACTCCTTGCTCTCTGCAGTAGGTTTCAGGGAGGGACCAGGCCAATAGTAATATCCCGGGTCTATGTCACTGTTGTTGGCGTAATCAGAGGTGGACTGGCTGGAATGTGACCTTCTCCTCTAGGTGGAAGTCCTATGCAAGCTGTATGGGGGTTTCTCCGCAGCCGTTCCACCTACTATTGATTGAATGGAAACATGTCAATCATCCCTCAGCGGACCCTTATCCCGTTAACTGGCAATACTGTGGTGCGCCCCTGGAGGAGGTTCCTACTTTGTTGCCATTAGTAGATATGGTAGTTCTTCAGACCATGACTGCTCCCGCTGTTGACTCCACTGTGGAACTTATTCTCTGCAGTTTTCTCTATCATCTAGCCTCGGTCACACTACGTGCAGTAAGCCTCATGTCTTAATGGCTAGATGAAGTAGGCTGGCTAGTTCCTGATTTGGAAATGGCACTCTTGTGCCCCCTGGAGGTGACTGAGGTTTGGGAAATCAAGCTGGTTTGGACTGGTGCCATCCCAGCACTTGTCTCCTTTCCTCCCGTCAGTTTATGCACACACAGTCAGTCAGTCAATCAGTCAGCACTTTAAACTCAGGCTCCGACTGGCCTACTGGGCAATGAGGCAAAATGGGTTGTGTGTGTGTGTCTTTTTTGATTGGTGTATAGCTCGCTGGGACAAGTATGTGACATATCCCTGGCTGGCTGTTATTCTGAACAGGAGGTTGTGTCCAGGATTGATGCTATTTGCTCAGTTGGGCTCAGTGTGACCCGTTTTCCAAGGTTTAATTAATGTTTACTCCTCACTTTCCCTCCCACACTCTCCCTGCACTCTTAATCGCACTCTTCCTGAGTCAGAGTTTCTACCGCACCTGCTTATTATGTTTGGTGGTTCACAAGAGGAGTTTTTCGGCGACTGGAAAAGGAAACAGTGTTAACTCTACGTTTTTTTCAGCTGTTACAGATGATATTCATAGACCGGCCATCGTCCCGGGAGGATAGCTCAAAGGCAATGTGCTTGCCTTGGAAACAAGACGAAGCAGGACAGGTTTGATCCCCGGTCCGCGCTTAGAAACCTCTAGGTATTAAACAAGTTATAAATACGCAACTAAGACATATTCCGGTAACAGCGCCTCGATGCCCCCGGGCTGTGTGAGCGCTTTAAAAATGCAAAATAAATAAAAACTTGTTGGTACCGCGCTGATCTGAAACTTTCTGGTTTTGTTTGAGGAGGCTGGCCAAGTGGCTTAGAGTGAGAGGTAGTGCACCCACCATGGGTTTTCTATCCCTTCACATCTCTGGGACATTGAGTTGGTGTCCATGGCTCACTGTTCTCATCATCAGCCAGGTCAGAAGAGGGCCACTTTAGGGGTTTCTCATAATGGTGATGGAAGGACAACGTTCAGTTTCCCTGGTTGTTTGCTTGCAGCGGTGGGTACTGCTGGATAATTGTGAGATGACAAGAATAGCTTAATCCCAATATGCTCTTCTTGGGATGAAATAATTCATGCAATCAGTTGAGGCCAACCCGACCCTTCTTTCTTCCACTAAGGAGCAGTGGTCGAAGTGAGCGTGAACTGTCGGGAGCGATGTTCCATTACTTTTATTTTTTACTGTTAACAGTTCCACTACTTTTTGTAACCGTTTTGACCATTCTGGGACGTCTTTGTGAAGTTAAAGCACACTTCTCCACTTTACCACCCGATATCAGTTACAGCTAAACTGAAATATATTTCAACTCAATCGGCAGTCAATCAGCATGGCTACAACCCTTGGACAATGTGTTGCGCGATGCTCCCTTCCGCCTATGTCCCCAGCCCAGGTCACACACAGTTCCACTGCTTATTTTGGTATACCTCTAACACTGCTAAGGGGGGCTAATGAAGCGCCTGGAAGCGGGCTGTCACCATCACTCCAGAGTTCATTGTATTTTGATGTGTAATCCACCTTGAGAAGTCACGAGCAAGCTTGGATATTGACGAGGCTTGCTCAGGTTTCTCTGCCTCTCTTGGTTCAGTGGAATTCCTCAGTTGGGTATTTGTGACGGAGCGACTTTTCGCCTATAAACTTTTATTTCTGTTTTAGGATTAGGGTGAGGGTGACCCTGGGATGCAGAACTTTTATGTGCAACCGAGGCTTGTTTGTTCATGACAGATATAGGTTTTCACGGAAATATAATTCAGTGTTGTGCTGGCCTTCTTTCAGCCCATCAGGCTTCTGCTGAATGTAACTGTGCTTTGATATCCCTACAAGATGTTATGAATTTAACAGAGAAGAGGCACAGGGGGGAAATACTGCAATTACGTATGCAAATCTTCATTACTCAGAGTCCTACTCTTCCTTGTCACATTCATGACATCCCACCAACCCTCAGTGGTATAGACATCAAGCCACTTCCATAAGGTAGCTTGGTTATGTGCAGAAAGTTTACATTGTGGGCCTGCCCCTTAAGGTACTGGTGGGGTGCGGGTGGGGCCCAAAGAACTCTGCATTTTAGCATAAAAGGGAAATAATCCAGGGGATCCAAGGAACATGCCTGTTGTGAGGATTGGACATCCTTCAAGAAATAATACACCTGACGAGGAAGAGTGGGTCTCAGAGTAATGAAGATTACCATAATTAATCAGGGCATTACCCCACCCTCACACCTTGTGGGCTGTTGATCGCTTTAGAGTACTACTCAGGATGACAAATTGACAAATGGAGGGGGTTTTTGTGTATGAGAGAGAGAGAGATAGGAAGGAAGGAGGCAATGGCGAGGAGGAGGAAGGGGAGGAGCAAGGAAGGGAAGGGGCCTTTTGTAAAGATAAATAAAGAGGAAGGTTGGCCTTCATCCAGGCTCCATGTGCTCTTGCACACTTGCCAACATGACCCATTCCAATCTATACGTGCTCATCCAGTCCTGGGTTTTTCTTTGTATTCTGGAAGTTGTAGTTCCATTTTCCCATTATAAAGCACTTTTCCTTGCACTTGCCACCAGCTGGCCCTATTATTTATCTTGTATTCTACTAACCATGTACAGCACTTTCCCTTTCCCTTCCCCTTGCACTTTTTCCCAGTCCCCTCTACCCTTGCACTTGCGCGATCTGAATGACACCTGGCCTAGTAGGATCGTTGTCTGTCTCCCCTTGTTCCCCCCGCCTCGTCGCGCCTTGAAACACTTGTGTATAGGCGCGTTACAAATGCCATATCATATCATATCAAAACTCAGACTACAAGTGCCAGAATGAAAAGAAAAAACCAGGCCTGCAGATTAGAGCAGGTCATGTGTTGGCAACGTTTGAGGCGCTGTCCTCATTCCGACCTTGTTCACCTTCCGACTTCTCCCAACATAACAGGGGTATGGCTTTCAGTTTCTACCCTCCCGTGAGGGTGTGGGGGGAGAAGCAAGTAAAAACCTTTTTTTGTTTCGGGTAGTGGCGGGCGTGTCTGAGTTGTAGGTCATTGCTCAGTACTAGAACAAGGAGGAGTAGGAGATTACCAGCAAGTTCTTTCCCCTAGGCTGCACAACTCTGTGTACATTTCTTTTGTCAAAACACTGACGTGCTCCCTGTCACGTGACACATTACTCTAATCTCCTTTAACGCATGAATTCCCGTAAACGCAAGGAAGGTTCAGGAGAGCCACCGTACCATTTGCCAACTATTTTTACCTACAGAGCTTTTGTTCTGGTTTCATTTGCTGCTTATTTGAAGAGGATAACCTTTCAGCGCGCCATCGTCCTAACGCATTCCAGCTGGAGCTGAACCAATGAATTGAGAAACTGCCTGACGTTAACGCCACCTATGGCTCCGTCACTCTTTGTTTGCTTTGGCCGCCTCTCACTCTCTCTCTAGTACCTTTCCCAGTCAACACTGCATTGTGTGCAAACCCAACTAGGGGAAAGGTTGACTCCATGTCACCGGCATGTCTTTTTTGCCAGCCTAAGGCTTCCACTGAGCAATTTATTGCATGCTGGTAGCTGTAGTCTTGATTCACTTCAATAGAACACATTGCTCTTATGCAGTTGATCCTAATAATTTATAAAAGGAAAGATCAGGCCTGGAAAACGCTGACATGGAGTCTAGTGGTCAGGGGCCACCCAAGCAACATTTAAAATTTGCTTCCCTACTCATTTAAAATTTGTAACCATATGGTCTGCGAGGGTTGCACAGTTTCTTTAATATCCCCTTCTATATGCACGATGTAATAACATACGATGCAGCCCCACTCGCTGTCTGCAGCAGCTACCAGCTCACACAAGTCCCGCCCAACCAGGCATGAGTAATAATTGCCCGACAAAAGCGTGGCCTGATCATTCTGTAATGTAGTAATGTAATAGTGGGGAAAGGCGTGTCCTTTTGCTAATGTTGGCTGCTCCTCGGGCACCGGCGGTGCTTAAAGTGGGCCGGGGCCTGCTGGGGCTGGGCTCCGGCAGTCTCCAAAAAGTGGGACTGCCGGGGGCCCCGTCCTAGCGCAACATTGGCGGGATGCATTATCCTGTCGCGGCCACAGCCGCGGCGGGAGATGCGCCTGCCATGAAGTCAGGCGAGCTGACAGAAGTGGCAGTCAGCCACAGCGACGCTCGTGAATGGCTGCCACTTCCGTCAGTCATAGTAACTGCCTTTGGTGACCCCTTGCGCGAGAGGTCACCAGAGGCAGTTACTGTCCCTTTGTTTCCCCAGGTCGCCGAGGCGTCTTTAACCCTCGGCGAACCTGGGGATTCCTCGACATATTTCGAGGTTTATAAAAGATGGCTTGAATTGTGTACTTTCAAAGCCATCTTTTATAAACCCGAAATGTTTAAAAAAGATGGCCTGAAAACTAGGCAAACCGTAGGGTATGCACACAAGTATATATACATTTTATATATTTGTGTGCGTACCTTACTATGGTTTGTGTACGTTGCAAGCCATCTTTTATAAACGTAGAAATATGTTACATATCTCTATGTTTAGAAAAGATGACTTGCATAGTACACAATAAAACATAGGTGTACCCTACCCTCTTGGTTCAATCTAATTAAAAGTGGGTTCTAGGGGAGCAAACAAACGACAATTTCATTTCGAGAGTGCTATAGATTGTAGCAGTTCACTAGTACTGGCATTTGTCCTCGTTTTAGTGAAGTTGAGCTGGTTGGAGGGAAAAGAACAACAGTCATATGTTGACCTATAGTCATAGAGCAATTCAAAATCATAAATGAAGTACTCATTCGGAAAAGTTATTTCGTCCAAAACATTTGTGCATTTTCTAGAAGACTTTATATTGATTTCTTCAAAGTATAGTACATGAATACACATAACATGGATCATTCAGTTTCATGGTTCATTGTGCGAAGATATAAGAGAAAACATACGTGAATTGTTTCGAAGCATAAAGACAACTTGACAAACAAGAGTTAAAATTACAACAGGTGTGCTACTAAGTGCAATCCAACGAAAAATACAGAGGGAAGAAAAACATACAACAAAACTTGGGGGAATCTCAAAAGCAGTAGTTGCCCCCGGGTATGTAGGGAGTTCTTTGCTAGTTAGATTCCCTTAATTCCCTATATGGATAGGTATAACTAAACTAATCTTTTGTCCATAGGGTCTGGTTAAATTTATTTTCTTTGGGCTTCAGTTTTGCCCAACCTATGGGTCTTGGTGCGGTAAAAGAATTCTTTGCCAACGTGGTACTGAGTGGAGATATCCCAGCTATTCACGTTTCGGTGGTCTTGTGGCTCTCGCATGCATCCGCCTTCATCAGGGCATATTATTTCGGGACCCTGTGTAGGTGTGGAAAACCAAACATAAAGTTGAGATAATCCCTCACGTTACCTGTCAGAGTAATTCTGACACTTGAATTGATAGTTCTCTGCTCAACTGACATTAGTTTTACCTACCGTGGAGCTTATCCCGAGTTCTGGGTTGTGGAGTGGACTGGAGAGACGAGACACCCCTTATCTTCCTGTGGGGTTGCTGCTGTGCCTGATGTAGGTGCTAGTTGTGTGGACTGAGATGTCCGTATTCCTTTCTTTGGTCCCGGTTTAGAATATAATGAATCTGTAGGGGACCAATGGGATGGCAAAAAAGAAGAAGAGAAACAAGAGGAAGAAAAAGTGGAGGAGGAATACTGGTCAGTGCCTAGTAGAACACTGATTCCTACGTGTTGAAAACTGGAATCCATTATATGCATAGAGGACATACCTGTTCCCAGGTAAACCAAGGTGCCCTTATGTTGGGGGTTGAACAGGTATGCTGGCCTTGAGGTCCACAGTATGGCATCGGTGCTCTGTGTGCGCCTTGTCGTGGAGGTCTTGATATTTTCAAACTCTAACCTCACATCTGCAGAGGCCTGAAAAGGGGGTGATGTAATTGTATATAGATTTATATTGTTTTATATATCTGTGCTAGCCGTTGGTGGGCTGACAAAAATAGTAGCTGGTTGCAGTGCCCTTTGGAGCGTGTACAGCTAGTTCTAGTTAGTGGCCGGACCTAGTAAAGGCAAAATATCCAGCATTACACATGCAGGTGCTCCCGTGAGCGTGTGTATTTCCTGTTCTGGCAGGCAGAAATGTAGGGGAAAGCTTAGCCCGAATATGCATGCCCCGTGAGAAAACCTCATGGCTTAATGTTTAGCAGGACGCATGCATCTGCTCGTGTGCATCACTAGTACACAAACCATAGTAAGGTACGCACACAAATATATAACATTTATATATATTTGTGTGTATACCCTACGATTTGCGTACTTTTTAGGCCACGCCCCTCCCACAAGCCACGCCCCCAAATGAGGGCCCCCCTCGATTTCTTACCCCACCGCTAAACACAAGGGGCCCCCAATTTGAGACCGCTGAGGAGTCGAGCATTGGGGGCACCCTATCCACAGCCATCACACCAGCAGCAATGGTGTCAACATATGTGTTCACCTCCATAAACACAGTGAGACAGCAAGTGCTTAATTTGTGGGGGTGTTTGCCAGGGCCCAGTCTCACTGGGTACCAGGCTCCTCCATGATCAGTCTCCCCTGCACGGCCTCTGGGTCTACCGCGCACTTAGGGGCTATAACTGTAAGATCTACAGTCTCCTGCCTCCTTGCACTTACCCAGAGCCACGCTGCCCTGGCTGCACTTACTCAGAGCATTGCTGCCCTGATTGCACTTCCTCCTTCCCTCACACTTGCACTGCCTCTGGACCTACCGTGCACTTAGGGGCTGTAACTGTAACGTCTACAGTCTCCTGCCTCCTGGCACTTACCCAGAGCCGCGCTGCCCTGGCTGCACTTACTCAGAGCATTGCTGCCCTGATTGCACTTCCTCCTTCCCTCACACTTGCACTGCCTCTGGACCTACCGTGCACTTAGGGGCTGTAACTGTAACGTCTACAGTCTCCTGCCTCCTGGCACTTACCCAGAGCCACGCTGCCCTGGCTGCACTTACTCAGTGCATTGCTGCCCTGATTGCACTTCCTCCTTCCCTTTCCATAATACTTCCCCTTCTTCCCCTTCTCTCTCCCCCCTGTGCTTGGCATTGTCGCACTTGCACAATATGAATGACACAAACGTACAGACATGTTATAAATGACTTATCATATCATATCCCCCACCAGAAAAGTTAAATGTTAATGAGCAGTATTGACGCAGAGGCATCCTGCGCATTGTGTCATTGTGTGAATGTGAGACCCACGGGTCATCTACCACACTCATTTAATGAATTCCACTTGATCTCCCCAAACTACACGAAAGCGATCAAACCGCTCAAGTTCACATTGCGTAGTGAACATGTCATACGTGTTCACTACGAAGGAGGCAACTCCAGAACACTGAACACTGTTCCACATGAAAGTAATTTACTACAGGAAAAGACGGCGGTAGACTGTTTGTTTTATTATTTTGTTTTATTATTTGTAATGCGCGCCGGACCTGGGGGTATCAGGGTGCAACAGATACAAGAATATGCAAAGCTTAGTTACAGTGAGCTATAAAATACAATGCATTACTAGACATTTTTATACAAAGTAGGATATATATTTAGAAATGTTACAGGTATTGTCATAAAATGCAATACATTAGTAGACATTGTTATACAAAGCAAGATATATATTTACAGATGTTACAGGTATTGTGCACAGAGGTGAAGTTACCGCCGTGGGAATAGCAGGTGGGAGTTACGAGTTGCATTTCGGTTACACAATCGTGCAGTTAGTGGTCAGTGGATTTTAGCCACGAGATAGTATTGGCTCTGAAATTCTGGTAGAACTGGTCTACTCTTAATGAGGGGGGAAGGGAGTTCCAGAGTTTGGCTGCTTTGACAGGGAAGCTGTTGCCACCAATCGTAGATCGTTTGAATCTGGGGATGGACAAGCAGTCTTGGTTTATTGATCTAGTTGGTCTTGAGGATGTCCGTTTGTGGAATCTCTGAGAAAGGTAGATGGGTGCAGCGTTGTTAAGAGATTTGTGGGTGAGTGATGCAGTTTTTAGTAGGATTTTGTCATTTGTCCGCAGCCAATTGTTCAGTCGTCTACTCTCAGAGATGTGTTCTCTTCTGGAGATACCTAAGGCCGCTCTGAGGGCATTGTTTTGTAGGGATTGGATTCTAGTAATGATGGATTTGGTGTAGCCTATGTATGTATAGGGCGTTGCAATAGTCCAGACGGGACAGGATGAGGGCTCTGGCTAAGATGGTACCGCTGTTCTTCGAGAGAAATGGCTTACCGGTCCTCATGAGTTTGCACCTGTATACCGTGGAGGACGCTAGCGTGTTGACCTGTTTAGAGAAGGATAGGGTGGAGTCGAGGTAGAGGCCTAATGTTTTTACCTCCTTAGCTACCTTGATGAGGTTGCTGTCAATTATGAAGGAGGTGTAGTCGGGTCCTAATTTTTTTAGGTTGGTGGGAGTACTCAAGATGATGAGTTCTGTTTTATCATCATTCAGGCATAGACCGTGCATGGCCATCCATACCTGGATGATGATGTACTGTATTAGCTATTGGCTTGGAGCAGTTCTAGATGTTAAGTTATATTTAAGGCTTCTGGTTTTATGGTATTTATTTTTCTGAAATTTCTGTCTGTATTTATCCATGTTTATTTTTGGGCCTTTTTCTGTATTTATCCACATTTATTTTTTGTCATATAAAAAGATATTTCACAACCAGTATTTTTCTGCATTTATTCAAATAAAAAATGCATTTAGTAAAGCACACATGCAGCCATATAGGAAAGAAATGTGAGCTCAATTTTTTCCATAAGAACAAACGGTTGCTCCTGTGACTGCTGCTGCCTTAAGATATATACTGTCAGCAATTTAAAGAACTTTAATTATTTTTTGCTTTTACAAGTTTTACACTCTCCATGCTGCCAATCTGCAACGTGATTGACCTGCGATGTATGAGTGACATCATAGAGAACCAGACAGAATGACCTGTTTTTCAGTTTTTCCCATTTTTATAAATAAATACAAACAGAAAGCAGAATGATTTCCATCTGTATCTATGTGTAAAAATCAGTAACAACTGAAAACTGGAAGCCTTAGTTATAATATGCAAGTGAATAATGCCTTTATCATAGGTTAATGCCCCGGAGGTATAGCATTGACATATTTCCAAGGCATTGCAGAATGTTAGGGCCTCACTGTGGTGCTCAGACTACAATATTGGTGCCACTAACATACTACAGGATAATTGTCAGCAACAAATATCATATGTGCCACTGACATGCATCATAACCGCCACCAACAGAAATTTGACCACCCTTTGGGAGGTCACTAAGTAAGTTATTTACGATCTGTGTCTGTTTACAGGTCATCTACAGCAAGATACTGTGACCCAAAGATGAGTGTCATGACTACATGCAGGGCTGCAGCAAAATGCTATGAATTGGATTAATGACTTCTTCCCCAGCACCACCCATTTAGAAAGGAAAGTGGCAGTGCAGACTGGAACATTCTAGAGCCTGGGTGTGATGGGCCCGCCAAGGGGAGGTCTATGGCAATGAGGGATCTTGTTTAACACAACACACAGCCACCAGTATGAGCGAGGATTATTATTCTGTCGCGCGCTGTCCACAGGCAAGGATTCCCTGATTTCCAGGTAAGGGACCATGCACAACCATGGGCAGAGGACTTCTCTTTACGGAGTGCACTGGGGCCCCACTCTGCTCGGCAGGGAGGTCCCCCGCCACTGCTCCACGCATTGAAAGAATGAATACGTCCTGCTTGGGGAGCGGCCCGTGAGAGGGACTGGTGGTGGTTAGTCCTGGCAGGGACTCTGGAGCCAGTGTCTCCAACCAGTAGACCGTCAGCTACCGGTAGCTGGCCTGAGGCTTCCCAGTAGCTGTTTGCTATCCTGGTTGAAATCCTGGATGCAGACGCACCATCCCACAAAAGCACATGATGTACCATTTCCATCCACAGTTTGAACTCATTTTTTTCCCAGTTTAAAAAGAATACGTGCATCTTTAATCTACGGTGCCAAAGTTACAGTGGGGGAAAGAAGAGTAACATTTTGTAATGATGCGCACATATTGTGAAAGGAATTTTCCTAAAGGAAGCTGTCTGTGATATTAAAATGTAGGTAAATTAGTGCTGTTACAGAGGCATCCTTCAAAGTTGCTAATTATTTGATAAAACACAAATGTACTTTTACAGATGGTACAATTGTGAAGAGCACAATGACTCCAATGGCCGAGTCTGTTGTAAGAGATTTTAAAAACTGTCCTGAAATAATGTCTGGCGTGTCAGTGTGCAGTTAGGTGCAAACACTAACGCAAGGGCAGTATCTGTACTAATGTGATGTGCTAGCTCTGTGAATCTGCCCTTTCCAGACAAGCTACCTGAAATAAAAACGTTCATCCCGTCCGACGGCATCTGAGCGCTGTTGATGTTTTAAACTACACTTCACATTACTGAGCACGGATGGACAGCATGCAGTGTCAGCTTTCACAGCAAATGTCCCGATTGTTTCCTACATTTTGATATGCTTGACAATTTTTAGGAGACAGCTACTAATAACATCTTTTAGTTTAATCCGGTTCCTGAGCGACGTTTTCTTCTTGAGGGAAAACAGATTTGGACCCCGCTGAGAAGGTATAAAATGACTTGCAGAGTTGGAAAATCAGTTGAAAAGTCTCTGTGGGGTGGTATGCTGAACCTGTTTAATAGAGGTTAGGTTACAGGGAGCTTTTAGTCTTTCTGCGTTCCTCTTTGTTTTATTTTCTATTGAATTATGACATTTTTTATGTGATGTATGAATTGTGTATGTGAGGTTAAAGATAGCGGTTAATAATAAACCATGAATCTTAATAAAAAATAAATAATAATAATGAAATAAAGATGTTTTTGAAGTTATTAATATCTTAAATGTATATGCTCTTTTTTTATATAAGGAGCAAATAAAACACCCAAAGAAATCTTGGTACAAATTCTCATACTCATGGACATTACCACCCCAGTAGGTCTCGCCAGTGGCTCCCGTGTATTGGCCATTAACTACAAGTAGCTCTTGCCAGCGTAATGTTTGGAGACCCCAGCTGTAGAGGGACTTTGGCACCCAGAAGAGGCAGGTTAATATTATCAGGACTAATGACCAGGAGAAGCTAAATGCAGATCTGCTAAACTCCCAGATTAGGAAGACACACCAGAAGGTAAGGATGGTGGGTGAAGGAAAAAGCAAGGTGAAGTAACAATCCCTGACAATTGTTCCCAAGACCAGTCCCTCAAAGATGGCCTTCAGCCATCCAAATGCAGATGCTTTTCTTTCCAGTGTTGCTCGTGCAGGTCACGGTTGCCTCCATGGAGGTCCTCAGGCGAATGATTTCATTTACGGATCTGGGTGTTCTTGAACCCTGTTTTCCCATTAAAAGTGTGTCAGAAATAGATCAAACTTCCAAAGGCAGAGTTAGCATAAGCAGTGACTGATTAGCAATGCATGGGCCCTCATTACAAGTCCAGCGCTGGACCATGGTGCTATTAGCACCATGGTCCATGCCGGACTCCGGCATGGTGGATGGTGGAATTACCGCCCCATTCCAAGGTGAGTGGGGCGGTAATTCCCCATTCACCATTTGCCCTTCCCCATTCCCATTTTTGCCCCATAGGGCATAATGGGAATGGGGAAAGGCACTAAGTACGGTGCCGTAAATTGCGGCACCGTACTTAGCACCAAGGTCACTTTGCGGCATGGGTTAAAACTCATTATGCCCTATTAAAACCCAGGACCTCTTAATCAGGCGTTAAGGGTTAACGGCGCCGACGGCGCCTTTAAACCCTTAACGCCTGACTTGTAATGAGGGCCATGGAGTGGTAAGGAAATCTAGAGAACATGTATATTATTTTTGGGGGAAGACGGTTATAAGGTGCAAATCCCACACAAAGCCTTTTCAGAGTGACCCAGAGCAAAAGGAGAGGGATGGGGAAATTTGATCTTTTAAGACATAGGGACAATTCCGATTGGTTAAATGCATAGGGAAAAGAGTGGAGAAAAGGAAAAATAATGAGAAGAGCAGAGGAGTTAGAGCAACTGCATATAGAAATGGGGGTAGAGACGTAAGGCAGGGCAAGGAAGTCTAGATAGCTATTAATGTCGGCGTCGAATACCGAGGATCTCCTGAAGAGGATGGCCTTCAGTCTTCTGCAGGAGTGGAAGTGGTTCTCCACCTCTCTGATGGTGACCGGCAAATGGTTCCAAAGGCAGGATCCTGGTGCAAAACAAAAGGGAGAAGCAATAAAGTCTTTGTGTAACATATAGCCTGAGTGAGAGTTTCTTTGGTTGGTTTCTAAGATCATATATAGTTATGCTGGAGAGAGCACAACGCATTAACCTACATATGGTTCCGTGTCTACCAAACAGAAAAAGTGGTGACACCATAGAGCATACAAGATTGGCACTGGATGAGTGGGATTCACACAGTGAAAGGACTAAGGGGCCGAGAGGGCAGCGGGCACACACAATTACTCAGGATGGCATTGGCTCATGAGTATAGCTTAGGGGCAACTTGCTCGCCCTTGGACACGGAGCAACACAGGTTCGAACCCCGAGTCCGCGCTTAGGAACCTCTGGGTATTAAGCGAGTTATAAATGACCTATCATATCATATCATAACCCTGCAACCCTTTTTCTGTTTAAACCTCACAGGTAAAGCCAAGAAACAAGGAGATCTGGATCCCACTCCGTGGGTCAGTGACAGACTCATTCTTTCTGATGACCTAATGAGCAGTTTTTGTGGCATGGGCTCTGTGGAGGTTTCTGAGAAGATGGTGCACGTGTGCAGAATAGAACCCACAGCATGTTCTGGTCATCATGGACTCGGATCCACAGCACAAGGACAGAGTCACACTTCCTCAGAAGCCATGTCTGACACCTCAGCGTGCTCATTATTATTTCCCAGGTCAAGGTCTGTCAGAAGGCTAGTACCCCCCATACAGAGCTTACATGTCCCTCTGACGCCTACTTATACAGACCATGAGTCCTCCGTGTGGTGGCAACGTTCCTGCAGGACACCCATCATGACAATGTATGTCTCCATATTTCCTGGGTGGTCTCCACCTCAGGGGATGCCACTATCACTGCAGCTCTCAGTCTACTTTTAACCATAAAAGACACAGAGCACAACCTTCAAGCTATCTGTCTTTATTCTCTGGCTGTGCTGATGTCAGCATTGGCTGGGTTGTCCCTAGCAATGACACACCTGACAACGCAACTCTCACCCAGAGAGAGAGAGAGAAAGACAGAGAGACATTGAGTGAAACAGTGAGAGATAGCGGGAGGAACAGATAACAGAGAGAAGCAGAGAGGGGGCTACATAGTATATGATATGCCTATATATTTGTGATCTTCAGGCATGCACGCTCTGAGCACACACTGCCAGTCATATGTTGCTGCAATTACAGTTTGTGTGAAAGCTAATGAGTCTTGTTGAGCTGCATGGTATATGTATATATATATATATATATATACATTGTTATTGTTATTGTTATTGTTATTTTGCATTTATATAGCGCCTTATATACCATTGGTATGGTCTGAAGGCGTTGGTAGGTTGAACGCCCTTGGGAACCGAAGTTCAGGTCAGTAGAGAGAGTAGAGGGAGTCCAAAAGTGCGTGTGCGCACCAGGTATGTATGCAGCTGGTGCGGAAATCGAGTGGTAGCTGCTTCTTAGCTGTAGGTGTGGTGGTTGAGCGGTCAGGAGTATATGTTCGCTCTGGTCGGTTTTACCCAGAACGAGTGTGGCTGCGTTAGGCCTGAGGAGAACGCCTGGCTGGGGGGTGTGAAACTAGCAATGATTACTTAGAGTGATGTGGAGTAAGCGGGAGAATGTAGATATGAGAACAGTTATACCGAATGGTGTCATAGTATCTCTGTGTTCTAGATGAGTGGTGGTGTAAGGGGGAGAGTAAGCGTGGGGTGTGGTATGATGTATGTTTTCAAGTGTTTCATTCATTCCAAAGCATATTAAGTATCGTCCGTTGCACATATTCGTCCGTTCCTCATACTCGTCCGCTCCACACATTCGTCCAGTCATTATCATCGTCTAGTTCACACCCTCGTCCAGTCGGCACACTCATCCAGTCTGCACGCTTTCTTTGGTGTGATTGGTGTGAGAGAGGGTAGGGGGGTCAGAGGGGGAGACAGAGGCAGCTTTGGTTCTCGCTAGGGCTAGGCGCGCAGTTTTTAGGGAGGGGAAAGGGTGCGGTCGGGGGGAGGTGGCAGGGGTATGATGGCAAGGCGGGGGTGGGCGATTGCAGGGTGGGGTGTGGTAGTGGGGGGAGCGGGCACGGGCAGTGCTGGTGGGTCGGCAGTGGGGTTCAGGAGATGAGTGGTCTTGGGTTTCTGATGGGCACTGGTGGAGTTGGTGCACTCATGATTGGTGTGAGGTTGATTTGGGAGGGTTTTCTGATTGTAGTTCTAGGGTCAGTGACTCATACTTATAGGTACACTTCTGGGCTCAACTAGTCAAGGACTAATTGGTGCTTCTAAGCAATTGGATATACTTCTAAGTGCAACTTGGTACGGTTCTAAATGCAATTGGGTACACTTTCTTAATGCAGTTGGGTATACTACTGAGTTGAGCAACTTTCAGAGAGGCTAATGGGCGCAACTTCAACTGTAGTTGGATATACTTCTAAATGCAGGTGGGAACAGTCCTAAATTCAACTTTCTCAGAGAGGATATTGGGTGCAATTTCTAAATGCAATTGGGTACACTTCTAAATGTTGCTGGGAACAATTCTAAATTCACTTTCTCAGAGAGGGTGCAGGGTACAGTTCTAGATGCAGGTAGGAACGGTTCTTAATTCAACTTTCTCAGAGAGGCTAATTGGGCGCAGCTTCTAATTAAGACTGGGTATAATTCTAATGCAGGTGGGAACAATTCTGAATTCAACTTTCAGATAAGCTATTGGGTGCAGCTTCTAAATGCAATTGGGTACACTCCTAAAATGCCGTTGGATACACTTCTAATTGCAAGAGGGAACAATTCTAATTCAACTTTCTCAGAGAGGCTATTGGGCGTAACTTCTAAATAAGATTGGGTATACTTCTAATGCAGGTGGGAACAATTCTAAAATCAACTTTCACAGAAAGGCTATTGGGTGCAAAACTTTCAGGTGCAACTGGGTACACTTCTAAATGCAAGTGGGGACAGTTCTAAATTCAGCTTTCACAGAGAGGCTATTGGGTGCAGCTTCTGAATGCAATTGGGTACACTTCTAAATGCCGTTGGGTACACTTCTACATGCAAGAGGGAACAATTCTAATTCAACTTTCTCAGAGAAGCTATCTGGCGCAACTTCCAACTGCAGTTGGGTACACTTCTAAATGCAGGTGGGAACAATTCTAATGCAGGTGGGGACAATTCTAAATTCAACTTTCACAGAGAGGCTAATAGGGGGCAGCTTCTAAATGCAAACAATTCCAACGCATCTTTCTCAGAGGGCTATCCGGCGTACTTCTAAATGCGATTGGGAACAGTTCTAGATTCAATTTCGTAGAGAGGTTGTTAGAGATTCCATCTAAGTGTGGCGTATGCTAGCAATCATTAGTTGACGTTATACTGCGGGCCATTGAAATGTAGGTTAGAGTGGGCAGGCTATTGGGAACACTTCTAGATTCAATTTTCCAGAGAGGCAATTGGTCACACTTCTAAATGCAACTTTCACAAATAAGCTATTGGGCACATTTCTAAATTCACAGAGAGGCTGTAGGGCGCACTTTCTAAATGCAAACTTTCACATGCTAACATTCACAATTCCATCTAAGAGTGGACAATGCTAGTATTATGGCACTCTGTTTTTGGTAGGTGAGATAGAGTGGCAGGGGTTTTCTGGAGTAGAGTGATTGCTCTACTCCCCACCCATGCCACACTCACGGTTTTTGTTGGTGTTTGTTGGCTTCTTTGGCGTCCCCTGCGGACACCTGTTGACACGTCCTGGAGCCGCCTCTGTAGGAGCCGCCCTTTGCCTTGTGGCCCTTCGCCACAGGGGCTGCCGGGCAGAGGGCTGCCCTGGGAAAGTCGGGATAAAGGGGAGGTGGACGAATCAGGGCCAGGGGAGGACAAAGGGGGCGGCACTAAGGGAGGAAAGCTGCCGTGCAGAAGGGAAGCAGCAAGGGCCTCCTAGCCCCATATTGGTAGCATGGGGGGCAGGGGCAACACAACCACACACGCTTACCTGGGCCAGGATGGAAATTGCCGGGAGGGAGCGGAGAGAGGGGGACGCAAAGAGGGTACAGGGGCCTGGGGGCACAGAAACTACTTTGTGGGGGGCATCTGGGGTCGGCTTGCCCTGCGTAGCACTCAACTGCTTCCTGATGGTAAAGGAAGCAGGGAGGCTACCGCGGGTCGCTAGACCCGAGACCACGGGCCAAGTTAGCCAATGGAGGACGGGGGGCGGGATGGGAGGCGGGAGCAGGGAGATCCAGGAAGGAGCGAGGAGAGGGGGACGCAAAGAGGGTACAGGGGTCTGGGGGCACAGAAACTACTTTGTGGGGGGCATCTGGGGTCGGCTTGCCCTGCGTAGCACTCACCTGCTTCCTGATGGTAAAGGAAGCAGGGAGGCTACCACGGGTCGCTAGACCCGAGACCACGGGCCAAGTTAGCCAATGGGGGGCGGGGGGCGGGATGGGAGGCGGGAGCAGGGAGATCCAGGAAGGAGCAGGGAGAGGGGGATGCAAAGAGGGTACAGGGGCCTGGGGGCACAGAAACTACTTTGTGGGGGGCATCTGGGGTCGGCTTGCCCTGCGTAGCACTCACCTGCTTCCTGATGGTAAAGGAAGCAGGGAGGCTACCGCGGGTCGCTAGACCCGAGACCACGGGCCAAGTTAGCCAATGGGGGACGGGGGGCGGGATGGGAGGCGGGAGCAGGGAGATCCAGGAAGGAGCGGGGAGAGGGGGACGCAAAGAGGGTACAGGGGCCTGGGGGCACAGAAACTACTTTGTGGGGGGCATCTGGGGTCGGCTTGCCCTGCGTAGCACTCACCTGCTTCCTGATGGTAAAGGAAGCAGGGAGGCTACCGCGGGTCGCTAGACCCGAGACCACGGGCCAAGTTAGCCAATGGGGGACGGGGGCGGGATGGGAGGCGGGAGCAGGGAGATCCAGGAAGGAGCGGGGAGAGGGGGACGCAAAGAGGGTACAGGGGCCTGGGGGCACAGAAACTACTTTGTGGGGGGCATCTGGGGTCGGCTTGCCCTGCGTAGCACTCACCTACTTCCTGATGGTAAATATATATATATATATATGTGTATATATGTATTACATGGACGCGGTAGCGTCCATGTAGTTATGGTTAAGTTGGTGTTTCCATAGGAAGAGCATTTTTTGGGTGGCTTATAACTTCGCTTCCTCTGGACGAATCCTCACCAAACTTTGAAAAAAAGTATATGGCCCACTCTGAATTTTTTGCAAAGTTTGGAGAGGTTTGATCCAGGGGGTGCAAAGTTATAGGGGGGGTCCCAAAACTTTTGTTTTTTCCCATAGACATAACGGGAAAAAACTTTGCGTACCGCTACAGCCCAAACCGCTGGACAGATTTACACCAAATTTGCGGCAGGAGCAGGGGCTTGGTCCTGAAAGTGTGCTTTTGCAAATTTGGTGTAAATCTGTCCAGTAGTTTTTTTTTAAATGACCAAAATGGAAGGCAAAAAAATTAGTGATATCTCCGTTCGCTCCGCCGACGGACTTCCCTGTTCGCTCCGCGGACAGCGCCCCGATTGGCCAAGTGGCTTGCGTGATGTCCGCGGACATGCGACGTGTTCGCTGATTGGACGGCGTGGTGCGTGAAGCCCGTCAGATTTTTTGTGCCGCCCGCCATCTTGCCTACGCCGACGACCGCAGACACCGCGGTGGTACTTGGATTAAAAATTGTATTTAGTGGAGTGTGTTGGTGTGTACGAGTGTTTGGGGAGGCTGGGGGAGTATGAGATTCAATGTTCTGTTTTTTTTATGTGCTAGACGCTTTTGTTGTGTTTGATTTGTCTGCGGACAACACGGCTGTTCTGAAATTTTCTATACAAACTAAATGGTGGGGTGTTCCGAGGACAGAGTATGTGTCCGTTTTGTTCGTAAACAAGCTAAAATTGAGCTAAGAACACTTGCGGTGTCCTTAAATGTTGGTATATAAACAAAATGGGGGTGTTCTGAGGACACTGTCCGTATTGTACTCTGGCAAGTTGAATGTGTTCTAAGAACACTTGCGGTGCTGAAATGTTTGCAATTAAACAAAATGGGGTGTTCTGAGAACGCTGTTCGTATTGTTCGTTGTCAGGTTGAAAGTTTTCTAAGAACCCTCCTTATGTTCGCTGACATTACAATTTCCTATGGGCCTTACCCGACTTTTTGTCCACTAAACAAACGATACATCAGGCTGCTGTGCGCAGACATTATCTGATAATCCTATCACTTGCCCCATCGACCTGGCTGACCTGTTTTTGCGACACTAAATCATATCTCCCGCCCCTAAGCCTGACATTATCAAAGCATTCATATTCCCCGCTTCTCTCCGTGATGTTACAGGGTGCGTAGCCAAACGCGCCCAGTCGTCTCCAGTCCTACGCAACTTTACACAGAACCCGGAAAACAACACACATCATCTCACAACACAGCGCGCCACAATTCGGAATATGAAACTGTGATTTAAAAGCAAACAGCAAGATTGTACTTTTCGTAAAGTATATTTATTTGACATCAAATGTTTAGAGAATATTCAGCGATTTGCATTTGTCTTTGCTGTCGATCCGCAAAAGTTCATCTTGACTCACGCGCTGTTCCTTTGCGCTACACAGGGTGTTGGTTTATGATAAAAGAAGCACTATGGTCGCACTGATAATCGGAAGGCTGTTCCAACAACGAGGCATTAGATCACCATAACGATTGGTATGTTGCTTCTAGCCGCTAGTACCGCGTAAGGGCATATTGGTCCTTGGCGATTGTCCCATAAAATGGTGAGGGTCATGAAGTTGTTTACTAGGAGCTGCACCTGGCAGTTAAAAAATGCGTCGGCCGGGGTCTGAAAATCGTGGCATTGACAGCAGGGAAGGATGTACCTGTTTTAAAAACATAAATTAGTCTCACGAGCCGATCTTCATTAAAAATATTAATTTTATTTATTAGGGCGTGAAACTATTTGCTAGCGAGGATAGTGCAACGGAGTATGTTAACTTACCACTAACCCACCCTCTCACCTGTGCCTTTTTCAGAGCCGTCTGAGCGCCAACGGACCACTTCGGCGGTGATAGTGCATGGTACAAAACAATATGCCACATTGAACGAACAAGTACAACTTAACCTGGCTTTAAGACCACGTTATTGTTATTATATTCCGGTATAAAATAATTTAAAGGGTTACTTACATTATATTGGCATTTTCTATTGTCTACGCGTAATGCAGTCCCTAGATATGACTCCGTCTGTGCCAACGATCTTTCTCATAGTGATATAATATATAAAAGCGGTTTCGTTTCAGAAATGTCATCCTTATCGTCTCTTACGTTTTTGCACCCCTCCTTCAAAAGAAGTCTTTTGGCACAATCCATGTCTGTCAAGGTCAAAAAACAATAGAACCTTATAGTGCGAGTCGTGGGGCACTCCGGCCCGCAAGCAAAAAATGGAAGCAGCTGACCTTCACTGTGAACGAGCATAAATTCTTATTTTGCAGAATTCTATGTAAAGCCATCCCTGAGAAATTGCTTTTTACACTCCATCTTTGTATATTGTCTGCGTGCTAATGAAAAAAGTTTGTTAAAGGGAGTTTATGGTTAACTTGCTCTACTAAAAACCTATGAAATTCAGTAAAAATCTTTGTTAACGGGACGTTATGGTTAAGTTGCGCTAATAAAAACCTATGAAATTCAGGAAAAAACTTTGTTAAAGGGACGTTATGGTTCAAAGTAAAACCGAAAAACCACTGAAATTCGGCAGTTATGGTAAGATAAGCAACCATAACTCGCGCCACCGTGCACTGCTAACACTAACACCCAGGACATCAAAGATGACATCACAAATGTTTTTTACTGAATTTTATAGGATTTTAGTAGCGCAACTTAACCATAACGTCCCTTTTAACAAAGTTTTTTTATTGACTATATATATGATATAATTGGTTATTTATAATGCGCTTAATACACAGAGGTTTTTACGCGCAGACCTAGTGATCGAACCGTTGTTGCTCCACGTCATCTTGCTTCCAAGGTGAGCACGTTGCTCCTGAGCTATCCTCCCGGCCCCGATATTCTTCAGCTTCCCTGGAGGGTGAAGGGGATTCTACAGAGGTGGACCGCCTTCAAATGAAGGCGCGCAGCAAAGCATAAGAGGGCATCAGTGACAGGACTTAGGTCCTGCCCGTGAGTTATGAATGTCAAGTAAAATGATTGAGATGCTAGGACCTGACCGAGAATGCCCAGGGTCACAAGTGACTGATTTCCTCTTCCATCCTCATCCCACCGCTTTCGACACTGTGTTTGCACATACACAGTTTGCCCAATAACAGGCGTGCTCGATAGCATATACAAGCTCACCATCTAGTTAAGTGGTATATAGTTTGCAGGAATAGATATTTCACAAATCATTGAATTAATATAATTTGAAAATCGTGGTGCAGTTGAGGATGGAGGTTTGATGATTGCTAATAATTGAGACACTGGGCCTCATTACGAGGTTGCCGGAAACCGTTGTTACCGGACCGGCAAATTCCGAGTTGTGCTCGTGGGTGTCTTTCATTCCGCCAGGTCTGCCCTGGCGGAATGAAAGGCACCCGCGGGCACAGCAAGCCTGTAGCACCGTCACCGTTATGAACGGTGCCGGTGCTACAGGCATCCCCATTCCCTTTGAGCCCTATGGGGCTGAAATGGGAATGGGGATATACCGGCACCGGCACCTGCAAAAGGGCAATTACCGGGTCCGGCGAAGCCGGAATACCCCGGTAATTGCCCATTACCGGCAAGGCTACCTCCAACCTTGTAATGAGGCCCCCTGCCTGGTAGAGCAGGTGAGACTGTTAATTTATAACAAAATACAGCTGTAATGATCGGTTCTGACAGCATAGGACACTGCAGGAAATGTAATTGATAAATCTGTTGTGCGGGCACATCACTGTGTTCCTGGGCTTGATGAAAGGAGAGCTGGTGAAAGAGGGGAAGGTTGCAGCAAGGTGCAGCTCTTTGCAGCCTCCGATACTGAGTCCAAGCATGTGCAACACGCTTCTAAATCAGCATTTCTCGATGTTGGAGATATGGACTCAGAAGGAGAAGAGAGGAAGGGTGGGGCAGTAGATTCTGCCCCCACCCCCTCGTTGCTATCATTCTGCACTGTAAATATGCTGCGCGCTTTTATAAATGTGAATAAATAAATAAAGAAATTCATCACTGCTTTTGAATATAGACTGAGAAATGCTTTGTGAGAATATCAATTTATGTTTTTTATTATTGTTTTTTATAACGCTCCTAATACTGTACATGAGTCCACGATTCGAACTTCTGTTGCTCTCAGTGGTCTTTCTACAAGACCAGGCGTCGCCCCTGTGCTATCCTCCGTCTTCATGTTACTGCCCCTAAAAGAAGAGGAAGATAGAAATGTCACTACTAGGCCTGTGAGAAATGGGGCAATTTCGATTTTGCAATTTTTCTGAAATTGTGATAAAAATGTTATCAATTTTCTTTAAAAATGTAGACAACTGAAATAGGCATGGAGATGAAAGTAAACTAATGGCAATTTTAAAAGGAAAGAATTCTCCTGTTTCATTTTCAGAAATAAAATGTGTTAACATGTTTTGCAGACTATTTCCCAACAAATGTTCAATAGAAGTATGTTACTTTAGAATAGCCATAACACGATTTCGTGTAGTATTCGTTTATTTTGAAATACCTATATTATAGCAGTTATAAAAGAGTTTTGCTACTTTTATACGTTCAAAATAGTACTGGAAAGCTGTACTATTTTTTCCCAGCAAGAAAGTCCTAAGTAACTTATTTTGAATGTATGTTTTCTTATATACTAACCTAAACGAAGGATGGTAGCAAATACTATTTTTTTTGAAACTCCAATAACCTTTATAAACCCAAAGTTATTTTTCATTGCTCAGTTGGACATGATAATGCTTCATTTTATAGGCCTATAATTGCATTGTAAATAAATACGTACCTTAGTTAATAGATGATGTCACTGATCATTTTAATTAAATATGCAATTATGTGCTATTTGTCATGCTATTCAGATATTGTATTTGTATGTCTTTATTAAGTCATAATTTTGTAATTTGCAATTATTTCTTCTAAATGAATATTTTAAGATGTTCTTTATTACAATCATAAAGGATCATCAGACACTAAGAAATATATGACATCATTGGTGCATAGGATATAAGTTTAGGCACTGGTTAATCAATTAATTAACACAAATTAAATTGGTTCTTATATCAGCTTCACGCCGGACTCCAGCCTCTAAGCGTGTCCCAGCCACAGATCAAGTGAAGGCAGTATGTGATTTATGTTTCAGGAAAATTGTAATTGTTTATTTATGCGGGACTGGGGATCGAACCTGTGTTGCTTCACGTCGTCTTGCTTCACGTCCTGGCGAGCGTGTTGCCCCTGAGCTATCCACCCGAGACAAATCCATATACAAACGTGTATTTGAGGGCAGACTACGGGATCAGAGAGAAATAATTAAATAATTATAGATTCAGAGGCCTTAGATTACCATTCATATAAAATGAGAAAGTGGCAAAGGTTGTTAAGAGGAGAATCATAGGACTGATTGACCAAAGTGCTATACAGAAGACGCGATAACACCGGTAGAAATAAGGAGAAAGGCTTGCTTGCTGGAGGTTTAAAATAAAACTTCATTTTGGATAAAATCGAAGAATGGCACCCGGACTGGTAAATATATTCTAAATTCATTCGGAATAATTGGTATCTTCTTCTTGGACATCAAAAAGCAAATGTTGGCCCAGATCATAATAATAGCAGCTGACCTGCAGATTTCCATGGATACGTTCCGCTGTTACCAGAAGATGGGGTAGTAAATTGCACGCCCCTCGCCCCACAAAGCGTACGCGGGGAGTCTCCAAGTCTGGACCTTGAGCGCGCGAACCACACTAGGTTTTCAAGGAAGCCACAGTCTAGGTGAAGTGGTGCAGGTCCACTGCACTGCCGCAGCTGCATGAATGTCCAGCCAGGTGGAGGTTCCGCTGCTTGCAGGTCTCTTTCTTTTGGCATCAGCCCCACATCAGGAAATCTCCCGGCAAATCCTCAGCCCAACACTCTGCTCCTCCATTTTGGTGGACTCTGTAAGCGGGTCCTAGTGGCGCTCTCCAGTACCATCAAAGTGTTTTCATGAACTCAGTCAGTCCACCATGTTAAGGGAATGTTAACCTGCTCCTGGACAGCTATGCAGGGCAGATTTCTCCAAATTATAGGACATTATTGGTAGGTCCATTCGGGCCCAGAGGATCAGTACTTTCCCATGATACATATATGTTTTTTCTGAGTTGTTACTATTTAGGATAACAACTTGATGTAATTTTACCTTCTGGAAACTACATCTCTATGTGGTACTCAGTGCTGTAATGCCCACTCATCAGGTATAATTTCCTTTAAGTGTTTGCACAAATAATATTTGTTTATACATTTCTTATTATTTATTCTGCTTTTCTCACTTATAATTATAATGAAATAAGTTTCCTAACAGACATGCTTTTAATATTTCACTAAAAATGATATTGGATGCACCTATATCCAATGTCTCGGGAGGATAGCTCAGGGGCAACGCGCTCCTTGGAAGTAAGAGGACACCAAGCAACACAGGTTCGTTCCCCGGGTCCGCGCTTAGAAACCTCCGGGTATTAAACGCATTATAAATAACCTATCATATCATACATTGCAGAATTCTGATACATACGTGTGCCAAATTTCAGAAATGTAGGTACGTTTTACCCACATATGTCCCAAAACAGAAATACTAATGCCCCAGTTCTCTAATGCTATCCACACTTAATCGTGCCAAATGTGTCTACAAGTGGAGAAACACACTGCATTGTCTGTGTGTGGCAGATTTCACAAATGGGAACTGTCTGTGCAAATGCCTTTAAGCAGGAAAATGTAGGGTACCTGTAAAAAGTGGCCTACGGGTGAGTGCCACCGGCGCAGGAGCCGAACCCCAAAGATCATTTCTTATAAATTCTTTAGAGGAATATTGAGGGACCAGGGAAACCTAAAATATTAAACTGTTGTTAGCCTTTTTCTGCAATAAACTCATTCTACTCAGCTGAAAGTGTCAGGAACATCACATAATGCTGAAGATATTGCAATTCACACATAAAGAGTCAATGACAGACAGACACTGGAAAAACATTTTTGAATAGTAATATATGGAATAATACCCTTTTCTCAACCTACGGCTGGCTAAAGCCCATTCTAAAAAGCAAAAGCAAAAGATGAACACAACATTGTAATTTCACTTTAGGCATTCACATCGAGTGGAGCTAGGTAACTATTTAAGAAGAAAATGTGCTGGCACAGAAATGTGCAATATTAGGTTCTTCTATAGTGGTTTCTACACAAAGCCCCTCTTAAACTAAAGAGAATGCAAAGAAAAGTCTGCAGTGGCATAGTAAATACAACGAAGCAATTCAAATCTCAGTGAGCAAGGCAAACAATAGTATTCTCAAATTTATTAGTCACGATTGCTAAATAAATGTTATTTGCTTAGCAACCTAAAGTATATGATTAGCAGTGTTTCAATCATTAATTCTGTTACTGCCAAACATCAATAAAGACCTTTCAATGTTTGGGTGTGCCCTTATCTTATTACCCACTGTTCAGTGCGTGCTTTTCTGTCTAGCTAAGTGAAGTAAATGATTGTTAATAATGAATCTGCAGTTTTAAGCAAAGGACGATATGTGACATTTCTCCGGTGTACTGCCTCTCCTTTGCCCTTTTCCTTTATTCTCTGAACTACCCCTTCACACCATCCCATTCTGTCTCCTCCTGTTCTCTCTCCACCTCACTTTCTGCCTCGCCTAACTTCGTCCTGCCTCTGCAGTCCTCTAATACAAACTCACTATCTATCCTTTTTCTCTCCTTGTGAACAGTTGCCATGGTCTCTGAATCAATTGCCTCCCCAACCCCATCCATTTCTGCTACATCCATAAAGTTAGTATCCGAGAAGAAAGTAAAGTCAAAGTTGGGGGGCCACACAGGAAGCATCGAAGACAGTGGGCCTCATTACGAGACCCTGCCGGTGCTACGGGCGGGTTGCCGCCGGACCCGTAAACAATTACCGTCAACTGACTTCCCAGTGCCACAGCGCTAATCCAAGTCCGGCAGCCGGGAAGTCAAGCGCCAGTAATTTCGTTAGTCCCCATTCCCATAGAGTGTGAACAGGGACACGGGAGCACAGGCACCGTTGCTCTTGTGAAAACTCTGCGGGCGGGACGGCACCCGCCCGCAGAGTTGTAGTGTGCCGGTCCGGAAACAACAGTGCCGGTAAACTTACAACATGGTGTTCATGTTACTGTTGATTAGTTCAAGTGCAAATGTATGCACATTATGAATAGCGAGATTCACGCAAGACCTACTGAATCCGTTTATAGAGGTCTCAAATTGACACATATCAGGCCGTGAAATGATCACAACAATTCCTTGCTTTTCCACTGCTCACATGTTACTCTCTGTACCTTTGTGAATTTGTGTGGCACAATCACACGGTCTAGAAGGCTCAAGGTTACAGAACATGATTTGAGAGCTCTGTCCAACTGTATATTGTAAATTAATGCCTGCGTGATGAAACAATTGACTTAAGTCAATTGCAAAAACTGAGCTGATGGTAATGTAGAGATATCACCCACTAACAGAGTTCATTTCAAAGTTTAGTTATGAGTGCTGAGGGACAAAGTTGGAAAGGTAGCTCAACAGGTTGAGTGACTGTTGTGGGGATCATATGTTCAGAAGTACCTCAAACTCCCTAAGCTTTTTTCTAGTTGCTTCTGAAAAATGTGCTGCAAAATGCATTTTGGACACATGAATATAAAACATTCTTTCTGATGGAAATATGGGGTCCTCACTTTGCTCAGGTGGCTTGCTCCTATGTGGGCGGGGTGCAGGGAGTGGTAGGCTGAGACAGAGTTCTTCTGCCCTGTAGAGAAAAATCAAACGTTTCTTTATTGATTTATTTAACATTTAGAGCCGCACACAAAGCCCACAGGCATCTAGGTGCTAGTTACAGTAAGTGCAGAGTACAGTAGACAAAGTGCGAGAAAATGTAGAAATGGTTACAGCATAATGGTAGGTAGTGTAAGCATGCTCTGTAGAGCCTCCCCTCGTGGGGCGGGGTGATACTTCAGGTGTTCGAAACAAGTAAAAGACACAGTATGAGTCCACAGTCTGGCAAAGCTTCACCTCATGGTAGTGGGGGCTACTACATGAGTGCAAACCATCATTTAGAGACAACATTAGAGTGTGTGCACAGACTGGCAAAGTCCCGCCTCATGGTAGTGGGGGCTACTACATGTGTGCAAACCATCATTTAGAGACAACATTGGAGTGTGTGCACAGACTGGCAAAGTCCCGCCTCATGGTAGTGGGGGCTACTACATGTGTGCAAACCATCATTTAGAGACAACATTAGAGTGTGTGCACAGACTGGCAAAGTCCCGCCTCATGGTACAGGGGTTTCCTTCAGGTTTGAAAATGAGCATAACAGGTATCATTTGTAAGGGTGATCAGGCCTCACCTTCGGGTAAGGGCTCCCTAAGCAGAAGGCAGAAAAGGAAGGCCTCAGTGAATCCACGACCAGCGGAGGTGGGCAACACGAATGTGAAGGACTCAGCGGTCGCGAGGCCGCAACAGCTGATCTGATGGAAAGAGCAGCGCGCTCTGGATGGATAGTAAGAGCTCAGCAAATGGCCTACCTGCAGCGGGGGTCTGTAGCCATGATGATCGTAGTGTAGAGATGTTGTTACACAGGCCCAGCGAGGGGCTGCATCGGACCCTTCAAGGGGGCCTTTGAGGGGGCCCGCCACATCTGCTGGCTCCCTGAGCAGAAGGCAGAAAAGTAAGGCCTCAGTGAATCCGCCGTCAGTGGAGGTGGGCAAAACGAATGTGAAGGAATCGGCGGTCGCAAGGCCGCAGTGGCCGCCATGCTCTAAAAAGCAGCACGTTCTGGATGGATAGTAAGAGCCCAGCAAAGGGCCTAACCGCTGCAGGGTTCTGTAGCCATGATGATCGTAGTGTAGAGATGTTGTTACACAGGCCCAGACAGGGGTTGCATCGGACCTGTAAAGGGTTGGGACACATGAGTGATCCTACAGATTTCCAGACATCGTTTTGTAGTCTGTTGGAATTCTGGCAGGGCAGTGTCCTCCTTTTATCTTTTTAAAGCTGCTAAGACTTCACAAGAGTTGAGGATAGAGGAAATGGCTACTCCCACACACAACGTGGTGCCGTTGACAGCCATTAAGAAAACTACTTACATGTGTTTTGGCGAAATAAAAAATCCAGTGTTGAAAAAAAGAGATTGAAAGTAAGGAGAGCTGATGATACGAGTACTGGATAATAGGGCCCTCATTACTGTGTCCAGATGTAGCAGATGTGCTTAAGACCATTCTTGTTCCGGTAACATGTGCAGGGCAAGCAGTCCCTGCACCCTCATGGTCAGTACACCACTGGTAGCTTTTTGGATAAATTTATATGATATGATATGATGTGATAAGTCATTTATAATGCGACTGTACACAAGTGTTTCTAGGCATGTACTAGGAGGGGGAAACAGAAGGAGGACAATGATCTTACTATGATCCTCCTTGGAGGTACTCTGCCTTTCCTCTCCTTCCCTCACTGTCTCCAAAGCCCTGGTTCTCTCTAAGTTGGACTACTGTAACAGCCTCTTTCTAAATCTACCTGCCTCCACTTTCCGCCCTTTACAACTAATCTAGAACAGGACTGCAAGACTTGTCCTTGGCCTCAAGGACTGGGATCATATCTCCCCAGCTCTGAAATCCCTTCATTGGCTCCCAGTGGATGCAAGGATTAAATGTCAAACCCTCTGCATTGTCAACAAGGCTTTCTGGGGCCTGGGCCCAAAATACCTTCAACTATCCCTCTGTAAATACCTCCCCTCTCGAGCCCTTCGCTCCTCTACTTCTAACTCCCTCAGGGTCAGTCGTTTTTGAAATAAACGATCTGGGGATAGATCTCTATCTACCGCCGGGGCCTCCCTCTGGAACAGCCTCCCAGCCACCTTGAAACTTGAGGAGAACCATTTACGGTTCCGGAAGCACCTCAAGACCTTCCTCTTTGCTTCTGTCTTTGCTCCTCCTCTCCCCTGCTGACTTGCTTTATCTCTCGGCACTGTGCACCTGGCCACCCTCTGTCCTTCGGGCCCAGGCACCTGCTCACCCTGCCACCCCAATGCACTGCCTCCGGGGCCTGTATCTGTACCCATACAGTCCCCCACCCACGCTTTTTCTGCACTTAACAGATTCACCCTATCTGACTCACCTAGCACTTTGCCACTTTCTGGCTGCACTACTACTGTGTATCACCTTTTTTTATTTTACTTATTATTATTATTATTTATTTTGCTCTGTCCTATGTTCCGCACTATCCAATTTCTCCCCCCTTCCATGCACTTCCCCCTTTTTCCCTCTCCCATGCACCTGCGCGTTCTCAATGTCACTGGCCCTAGTAAGATGGTTGTTTTGTTCTCCCCTGTGCCCCTCCCTTCACCTGGTCGTGCTCTGAAACACCTGTGTACAAGCGCGATATAAATAAAAACAGATTTCACTAGGCCTTGTATCATTCAAAATGCGCATGTGCGGCGAAGAGGGGAGGGGAGAAGTGCCAAAGGCTGGTGGGGGTGAGGAGAAGTGCAGGTGACTCAATAAGTGTTGCCATAGGGTGGCTCTTAAGTACAAAGAGGAGGGACTGTAGCGTTGCAGATACAGACCCTTAAAATAATTTATCATTTCCATTCCTTGTGCACTGGTTTTATGGGAACACCTCAGATTAAGGAAATTAGACATTATAATAGAAGGAGCATATCTGAGAAAGCTGTGTGTAAATTGGGCAGGATTGAAAGCAGAGGAGACTCGTTCATGGCCAGAGGTATGTTACACGTGCTATCATGCATGTCCAAAGTAAAGGATGAGCAAAGTAACTGAATTCATAGGAAGGCAAAGGATTGTGAGGTTCCAACAAGAGGATAATAGACATTCCCAGGGGTACTCGAAAAAACAGAGAATCAGAAGTATGCTTTTCGGTCTCTAAACTGATGGTGGAATACAAACAATTTAGGGAACAGGGCTTGGTCTCTGTTGGTTTTCAGTGGGTGAGCAGCATCGCCAAGGGCACAGCTGCCAGCGCTGGTCTCCCGCACACGGTCACACCCCAGCCAAATGGGCTAGTGCTAGAAGCTAATGACAGCAAACCTCACGGCTGCAGCCTGCCTCTCATGCCTGGGCCTAGCACATTGCAAAAAAATCTAAATCAAGTGCAGCTGTCTGTCCTTTATAAAGTGCTCTGCCTCGCTTGCGGTCATGGGTGCTCTTGCATCAATTAGCACAGCACGTCTTCCCTCTGCAATGATATGATATGATCATATGATATGGCATTTGTAACGCGCCTATACACAGGTGTTTCAAGGCGCGACGAGGCGGGGAGGGGAGGAACAAGGGGGGACAGACAACGATCCTACTAGGCCAGGTGTCATTCAGATCGCGCAAGTGCAGGGGTGGGGGAGGGGGAAAAGTGCAAGGGGAAGGGGAGGGGGGGAAGTGCAGTACAAGGTAAGTGGCGTAAAGTAATAAATAAATAGGGTCAGCTGGTGGCAAGTGCAAGGTAAGTGCAGAACAAGTGCTGGGAAAGGGGGGGGGGCTGTAGGGATACAGAGACAGTCCCGCAGTGCAGAGGGGTTCCAGGGCATCAGTGCAAGTGGAGAGTGGCTGGGCCCAATCAAATGGCTATGTGTGCCAGTAATTACTGAAATGAACAGCAACTCACTGGTATTGCATCGTGAATCGTGATGCAATGCCGCTTATTTTTTGCCTTGCTGCGACAGGTATCTGTACTTGAGAATAACATTTTGGGATGTGAAAATATGAAATGGGATCATTTAATTTACTGGTATTTGCCAGAATCCAGTCTAGATACCGAAAGGGTCCCCAAACAATTCAAACAAGTCATGTACTTCCGATATAAGTATTCAGATCTAGAGGAGATAGCTACTATACTTTATAAGAAACTATTTGGGAGAGAAAACTGTCAGATAGTGTAATCTTTGTTTTCGCTCTCTGAAACACTTGTGTACGAGCGCGATACAAATAAAATATCATATCAATATCATATCATAACAGATATTGGCCATATCCCATACTAGATCGGCGAGAATCAATTCCAGACATCAAAAAGTACTTGGAAGGGCATGATAAGTCCAACTTAAGTCTTCACATCCAGGTAAGACTTAACAATACAATTTTGTAATATGGTCAGAACTCATTAAACAGCATTTGTAAAACACTACTCTAGCCATGAAAGGTTCCAAAGTGCCTTGAACAGCCCAGGACAGCACAGTGCCTTCGATACAAACAATCAAACCTAGACTAAAATAGGTATATGTACTTAAGTATATTATAGGAGGATATAAAATGTGATATGGGAGGCTCTCATTAACCAGTGTTAGTGAGAAGCTAATCTAGACATTAAGAAATGTCTGCTACAGCCCATAGTGACAGGTACTTTAAATTAAGTACTCAAGTCCAAGTGAGATAGGTATTTGCTCTTTATTTATTTATTTTATTAATATACTCATAGCCAAATTGGCTTTGTATATACATCACATAGGATAACATATTATACATTAAAACACTATAATTATTAATACCCACCTAAAAGAACAATAAAACAACAATTTCATCCTTCCTTCCTTACAGCTCATTTCACCCTGCAACATAAAATCAATGTTGACCAATAAAATACTATTAGGGACAAAATCCATTCATAACCGTAAAATATCCCTTCAGAATAATGTTCTCAGATGGGAGATGCTCTAATTATTCAGTATTGGCAAGAACGTAGGATCTAAAAATATTCCCAGAACAGCCTAGAACACCAGGGTTCACCCAATTTAAGCATTTGGATATCGGTGAGATGGGTATCTGTACTTAAAAATAATATTTTGGGATTGAAAAATGAGACGGCCTGATCTCACTTACTGGTATTTGGAAGAACACACCATAGACATATAAAGAGCTCTGGAACAGCACGGTACATCCGATTTAGGTTCTCGGATCTTGGTAAGATAGGGGTCTGTACTTATGAATAACATTTTGGGATAGAGAAATGTGAAAGGAGGGCATCTCATTTACTGGTGTTTGCAGGAACACATCACAGACATATAAACGTGTGGAACAGCATGGTACATCAGATTTTAAGTTTTCAAATCTTGGTAAGAGAAGTGTTGGTACGTATGTAAAACATTTTTGGAGCAGAAAGTGTGAGATGGGGGGGGTTGTCGTTAAGCAGTATGATCATGCACCCATTACAGACTTCGAAGGTGCTGGAACAGTATAGTCCATAGAACCTAAGCAGTCCAATCTCGGGGAAGCAAGCGTCCATGCATTAGAAGAATATTTGGAGATGGTGACATTTGAGATGGTCTGCTCTCAATAACATGTGCTGATCTCAAACACATCCTAAACATCAAAAAGTGCTTTAAATAGCCAGGAACAGCCCAGAACAGCTTGCTGCTTCCAATTTAAGCATTCAAATCGAATAGTGATAGGTATGTGTTGTTTAAAATATTTTTGGGGAACAGAAAATTGTGATATTAGTTTTGGCAAGAACCTATGATGGATATCAAAAAGTACTTGGGAAAGCCCAGAACAGCCTTTTGCCTGAATTCTAAGCATTCACATCGAGGTGAGATAGGTATCTGTTCTTTAGAATAAGGTTTCGGGATAGAAAAATGATAGGCTGGGTGAGATCATCAACCAGTATGGGCAAGAACCCATAACATTTTAGACCTCAAAAGCATCCCAGAACAGCCTGGAATGGCATTGTGTTTCCAATATAATCATTCGGATCTGTGTGAGAGATGTGTCCGTACTTAAGAATAATGTTTTGCAATAGAAACTTCTGAGTTGTGGTGATCTCATTAACCAGTATTAGCCAGAACCCATTCTAGAAATCAAATAGTACCAAGAGCAACTGGGATCAGCTTGATATTTCAGATTTCAATATTGAAATCTAGGTGCGATAGATGTCAGCACTGCAGGAGAGAAACTGTGAAATGGGCTTTTGTTACAAGCCGATTCTAAGCATCAAAGCGTGCATGGAACAGTTTGGATCGCCACAGTCCCTACAACTTAATCAAATCTAGATGTAGTAAGTCCCGATGCATTAGAACAATGGTTTGAGGTAACATCTAGTGAGGTGGGATGCACTCATTGTTTTATGGATTATATTTGGTCTTGTTCATCCGCCTTACCTTTCCAAAACACTGAAACACTGATGCCCCCCGATTTCTACAAAAGGTAGGAACTGTTGCTAGCCAAAGAACAGTGCAGGTTAACAAGCAAATAAAGAACAGGGAATGAGACTGAGGCAGACATCCATGTAGTCTTGAAACCTAGTCAACAAAAAAATGGAGTTAGCATCAGAACGGTATAATTGCTGTAAAAATGACCTGCACTCCCATTTCTAAGCATGCCCACCATAGCCTCTAACCACCCTCTGTGAAGCAAGGACTTTGACATGTGGTTATATCGGTGCCATTCTTTTGGGTGGACTTTTCAACTGCATATTTTGTTCGACAACCTAAAAACAGTATAAAACAGGAAACGTGGCTATGGAAAGTAGCAAGAGAGGAGGAAAAGACGAGCCTAGCAGACACCCTAATTTAAAAAAGTAGAAAAAAGAGTTAATATGCACCAAAAAATATCACTGGTTTAAAAGAACACAGATGAAAATAATTTGTTATCTATATAGGACTTTCACCAAAGTACTGTACATGGAAAATGTTATGCAATTGTAATATTTATTTATTTATTTTATTTGTTACACTCCGAGACCCTCAGGTAGCACGGCGTGGTTACAAGACAGCTTAGAGATTGGTCATACATTGTTACAGAGTATAAATTACAACACAGGTGGCGAGCTAGTACAACAAGATAGACAATATTTACAGTTTACAGATTTCACTGGCATGTTACACTTTCACAGCGGAATGTCCCTTAGTGCTAATATCGGTTAAATAACCAGGTTTTTAGCAACTTCTTGTAGCAAGGGAAGGAAGATTCTTTTTTGATGTTAATGGGGAGGGTGTTCCAGTGTTTAGGGGCTAGAACAGGGAAGCTGCTGCCCCCCGCTCTAGTTGTTTTGTAACGAGGGGGTGCCAATAGGAGGTTGTCATTGGATCTTAGTGATCTGGTGTATTCTTTTGGGTAAAGAGTATTGTTAAGGTAAATTGGGCCTTTTTTGGTCAGACATTTATGTGCAATGCAAAGTGTTTTAAAGATAATTCTTGCTTTGATGGGAAGCCAGTGAGCGTCCTTCCTTGTCTTGGAAATGTGGTCCGATTTTTTTATTCCTAAGGCTGCTCTTAGGACTTTATTTTGCAGAAGTTGCATTTTGGAGAGGTTGGTATTGGATGTGCCTAGTAGTAATATATTGCAGTAATCCAATTTCGATAATACTAAGGCCCTGGCCAAGGTAAGGCAGTTTGCTGGTGTCAGAAATTGTCGGCAGAGAGCAATAAGTTTGGAAGTGTAGGCAGTGGAGGAGGCTAGCGTGTTGATATGTTTAGTCATAGTAAGACAGGCTAATGTTTTCACTTGCTTCAGCACTGGAATACAGGTGCCATCGATAATAATAGCTGAGTAATCTGGGCAGAGAGACGCTATTTAAGCTGGGGATCCTACGATGAGGATTTCTGTCTTCTCATCATTGAGACAGGGACTATGTAGTGCCAGCCAGTTTTGGATGATGACGTAAATTTTGTTGATGGTTGCGGTGTCCTGGTCATAGTTACCTGTGAGTGATATGAGGATCTGGGTGTCATCCGCAAAATTGGTGTAGATGACACCCATGTCGTCTAATACTCAGAAAAGGAATTTGGTGTACGCATTGTACAGAGTGGGGGAGAGACATGATCCTTTGGGCACTCCTATGGGGACTGGGATGGGGTTGGCCGCTTCTTTGCCTATGGACAATCTGGATGTGCGATCGGATAAGAAGGATTTCATGCAGTGGCTTCGCTGGAAAAGTTGAAATCCCGAGCGAGTGAGGTGCATAGTTTATCATGGTCCACCAGATTAAATGCTGCAGAGAGGTCCAGCAGCAGGAGTATACAGAGTTTCCCTGTATCTCTAATGGCACACATCTGGATTTTAAGGTCCAAAAGTGCTGTTTCTGTACTATGGTTCGGCCTAAAGCCTGATTGTCTAGTGCCGAGGAGCTGATGCGATTCCAGGTGAGTTTGGATTTGATTATAAGCTAGTTTGTCAATGATTTTGAGTAGGAAAGACACCGTGGTTATGGGGCGGTAATTAGTCGGAATGGTGGGGTCTAGATTTGGTTTTAGTAGAAGCGGGGTAACACAGGCTTCTTTAGTGCAAGCTGAAACTGTATTGGAATTGAAGGAAGAGTTGACAAATTTGGTAATGGTGGGAGTCAAGGTGGAGGCACATGCTTTGATTAGTTTGGCTGGGATGGTGTCTCCTTTGCAATTAGAGGCTTTTAGTTTGCAGATAGTGTCAAATACAAGTTCTTGGGTGACAGGTGTGAAATGGAATAATGGATTGGGGTTATCGCTGGTGGCAGGGAGGGGGCTAGGGATGGTGGAATTTTTATCTGCTAGTAGTAGTCTTTTGGTGATTATTGTGTTCTGGAGCACAGCAATTCTGGAGACAAGTGCATCTTGCATGGTGATACACCATTCTTTGCTGGCGTTGGTGGGCGTTTCGGCTGGTAGGGGGTTTTCTAGTTCTCTAAGGATAGAGAAAAGTTCTTTAGAGTCAAATGCTGCAGTGCTAATGCGGGCGTTGTAGGAATTAGCTTTGTGGGAGATAGTGGCTGTTTTGTAGGTTTTGTTGGCATCCTTGAAAGCTTTGGCTGAGTCAGGGGTGAGGAGTTTACTGTGGGCATGTTCAAGAGAGCGTTTCTTCCTTCTTAGGGCAACTAGTTCTTCGTTGAACCAGGTGTTGGTTTTTCTATTGACACGTCGCGTTTTAGTTGTGATAGGAGCTACTACTTCGATAGCAATGGAGAGGCAATTGTGGTAATACTCGGCAATGGCAGTGGGATCGTTACTGAAGATTGAGTAGGTTTGTAGTGTTTTGCTCAGGGTGGGGTCAAAGTTCTCTATAGTGAGCTTCCTGGGATTTCTGCTTTCAATGGGGTCCATTATTTTGGCCTTAGGAGGGCAGGGGTCATCACTCATGAGAGTGAATTCTACACAGAAATGGTCTGTCCAGCTAAGTGGAGTGATTGGGGCTAAGGTGATTTTGGTGTTGTGGGTGAGGATCCAATCAATGGTTCTGCCCTTGATGTGGGTGGGAGCATTAATGAGTTGGCTGTAGTTCATGTCTTTGAGTGCAAGGTGAAGGGTGGCTGCTTTAAGGTCTTGGTCATCATTGAATCCAAGATTCAAGTCCCCAATGATTATGCATTTACTGTTAGGTTTTAAGATGGGCGCAAGCAATAACGGGATGTCTGTTTCTGGGTGGCTATTAGTGCTCGGGGTTCTGTAGATTACCTGTAGATTACCACAATATTGATTGTAGTATTTGCATTCATGGCGAGTTTGGCGAGTAGTAGTTCATATCCTGCGATAGTTTCAATAGAGCTTGATCTGATTTGGATGGTATTTTTCGCTATGATGGCAACACCTCCTCCTGTGGAGATGGTTCTGTCAGTTCTAAGAATGTTGTAGTCTGGTGGGATAGCCAGTGCTAGCAGTGGTCCAGAAGCTTGGTGTAACCAGGTTTCTGTGACTACTAGTAAGTCCAGATTTTGTTTGATGATTAGGTCATGTATTTAAATAGCGTGGGCTCCTAGGGATCGGGCATTAATGAGGGCATTTTTGAGGCTGATGGGAAGTTTGGGGTCCTTTATGGGAGCAAGATTGGTTGTTTGAGTGGTGGGAGTATTAGGATTTCTGTTGGTGTTTATTGCTATAGATGGCGCTGACTTTTTATTTGTATTCTTCCCGTAGTCCACGGGTTTAGGTGGTCTGGAGGGCAGGGTAGTGGGAGTAGAGCTGTGGCAGAGTACTTGAGTATGTGCTCATAGGCGGGGTGTCCTATCATTCCCTAAAATGGGATATGTTTTGGCGTTAGCTATGGGTTTGGGGAGTGATAACAGGTCATCTGTGTGAGTTGATGGACGAGACTCTTCCTCACCTATTGTGTTACGGCAATAACCTATTGCCTATTACCGGTATTACCTATTGTAATACATGGCAGCCTGCAATATCCATATAAGAGCCCGGAAATAATGCTCTTATTACAGGTCATTTGTGACATCACAACTTACCTGTCATGAGAAAATGGCATCACAACTACACAACTACTCTGTGATCAGTTATTATGCTTCAGTTGTGATGTCACAATACCTGCTGGTTGAGCCGTCAGAGAGTTGAATTCCAGCTGTCACTGCAGCACTTAATGAAAACTGTGACAAACCTTTAAAATTCCTTGCTTGTATGATAGTCTTCTGTGACACTTTACAGCTTTTAATTGGCAAGGAACTGCCGATGGTAGAATGCTAAATTTGTGCTGGAGTTTAATGCATGCGACCAAGAATCTGCTTATTATTTTAAAGCACAACATGAAAATGTTTTTTCATTGCATTTTATTAAACTACTTAAAACTGTTTGTCTGCAACAAATTAGGAGCTGAAAAACTCTAAGCGGGTTCTTTGTTCATCATTTGGATCAGCAGATGCAAGAACATGTGCAAGTAATGAAGCGAATGACAGAGTGTGCCATGTATTATAAGGAATAAAATACCCCCTACCCTATGTAAAAAGGCTATTGCAAGTCACCTCAGAGTTCTGTGACCTTGTAAAGGAAATTGGCCTTCGGCCTTGTTCTTCTATTTAATCACAAAATCCCTCATGCAATATTCTTATAACTAACAGTCGGGTGTGCGTTATCCCATATATTATTACCCAGCCAAAAATGGTACTCATTAAAGAACCGCAGAAGGTGAAAGCCTGACATTGTCCTGTAGGATTTAAAATCTCCAACCTCACAGCGCATTCACAGATCTCAGCACCAAGTTACAGGATAAAGCAGGACAACTGTGTGACATTGCATTTTAACAACAAACACAATGCAGTAAATTGCAACAGGGAAAGCAATGCAGGCTCATTCTCGTAGTTGCCGCCATTTTGACTGTGGGGGGAGGGTACGATGCTTCTATGCTCAAGGTTGAGTGCTGTGCCCTGCTAAAAAGGCTGTTTGACTTTCACTGCAGCCTGTGATTATTAGGCTTCCTGCTTCAGCTCACCACCCTCGTAGAGAATGATTAATATGGCAACCTTGTCAAACAGAACAGTGTTTTATTATTTGAGTGAGGTTCAAAGTAGGGCACGGGGAAGAGGCAGCAGCTCTCAGCCTTTGAAACAAAACACACACAGACAATCAGACATGTGTACAAATGGCAACACGATGCCGGGACAATCACGTGCGTAGGAATTCACTCATGGCAGGCTCAGTGGAGAGCGGTGCCTCTCGGTTCACGGCCTCCCATTTACGGGGGACAACTGCCCGACTGGATATCAGAGAGCAACTGCTTGGACCCGGGCCGTAACCAAACTGCTGGCCCCATGCCACTGGACTTGCTAGCTGCCCGTCACATGATGGAACCCTTGGAGCCAGGGCTTTAAGTGGGGTAAGACATCAAAGGGGCACTGGCGTAACAGGGGCCGCCACAGTCCCTCCGGTGTGGTGGGCCCCGCTAGAACATGTCCTGGGATGGGGCCCAACTAGCACATGTCCTGGGATGGGGCCCCACTTGGAGAAAAAAAAATGGAAACAAATATTTTTTTAATTTAAAACGAAAAAAATATTTCTTTTTGAATTAATTTTGCATTCATAAAGAAATAATTTCTGTAACAGAAATCATGTTCTTATGAAGGCGGAGTGTCTACAAAAAGAACTTTCTTTTTGAAGTCTGAGGGCTCCCCGAACCCCATGACATGGAAGACCCCAGGCTGGAGGCCTCCATGTCATGGGGTGGGGGGAGCGCTATGACTTAAAAAAAGAGTTTATTTTTTAAGTCACTCTTCCTTCATAAAGACATTATTTCTGTTACAGAAATTATTTCTTTATGAATGCAGAATTAATTAAAAAAGAAATATTTGTTTGTTTTAAATTAAAAAAATATTTGTTTCCATTTTTTTTCTCCAAGTGGGGCCCCATCCCAGGACATGTGCTAGCGGGGCCCACCGCACCAGAGGGGCTGTGGGGGCCCCATTACGCCAGTGCCCCCTCAATGTCTTACCCCACTTAAACCACACATTATTTCCATTATGGTTTGGTGCTTAATGGAAATAATTTTGTTATGAAGAGAGCATTGGATGTAGTGTGGTGCCCGATGTAAAGGACCTTGAACTTGATCCTTGCAACCGCTGGGAGCTAGTGGAGAGATTTCAGGGCTGGAGAGATATAAAGCTTTGACAACGGACAAAGTCTGAGGCGTCTTTGTTCGTCGTCAAAGCTTTATGAAATATGGCTTGAATTGTGTACTTTTCAAGCCATCTTTTATAAACACAGAAATATGCACTGAGTTTGCCGATGGTTAAAATCTCAGTGACCTGGAGAGTGGGAAACAAAAGGACAGTAACTTCCTCCTATGACCCCTCGCGCGAGGGGTTACATGTGGAAGTTACACTGACTGATTTGCCAGCAAGCCACAGCTGCTGCTGGCTGGCACTTCTGTCATTTTACCTGACTCTAAATGGTGGGACGCATCTCTCGTCGCGGCTGCTGCCAGGGTGGGTTAATGTATCCCGCAGTGGTGTGGTAGAACTGGGGGGTTGGCCCTGGCTCACTAAAGCACTTCTTGGATCCTTATGACATGAAATGGGCATTGCAGGAACAGCTCCAGAGTGGGAGGCACCCAAGAAACAACAGCAACAAGCATTGACAAAGCCAACATTCTTGGCTATTATATGGTAAACACCTTTACGGAGTTCATGCCTTCAGAGCATTAGAAGGAGGTGAGAAAGTGGGCATGCCCACCTTGTCACTACCTTGCACATGTGCATTGATTCTTTCTTTTAAGTAGTAGTGTGAACTGTTACTATTCACTATTCATTATCACCTTCATTATAAAGGTGGAGATGGAGAGAATACAAAAGTATAGGGTTTTGTGTAGGCATGGGAAAAACACTTGTAGTGATACTGACTGCCCATTGGTGGTAGCATGTGCAAAATGGTACGAGGACCTGGGCATATAATAGCAGTGCCTGGCAAATGCCTAATACTTAAACACAGGCCAAAAAGATTTGCCACTGCTTGTTTTTAACAGTACTGCAGTGAAGGACACACATAGTGATTATACATTGGTTGAAGGCAGACCTGAAGGCATTTTTATTAAACCAGTAGTGGGTTTCCAACTCCAATGACGTCATTAACTTTTAAAGACTGTTTTGAGAAAACACTGGCAGGCCCTTTGAGTGCAAAGTTTGATGGTAAGGCTTGATTAAAGCGAGCTAAAAGAGTTCCCATGAGGAAGTGTTTTGGGCGGGGAGGGGCAGAAAATGGGTGGGAATGGCCATAGGGATTATTATGTATATGGTCAGTCAATGGGTGGGCAAATAACTTTACAACACCTACAAGCTGCGTGTCTCTCTGCATATTCCTCCATATCTGTACTCCAATGCAATAGTTTCGACTTATAGGTGCCGCTTAGCCCAAACTAATGGTCACTGTGCATTTTATTGTCTACACTGCATGAAACCACTGTAGTCGCCACCCAACCATTAAACAACGCTGTAATGTGACACATGGGTTGGGATTAGTGGGGCCGGATAATTAAAGTGTCAAGAGGAAAGGTCAATGGGTCAAGATTATCTACCCGTCAAAGCAAACTATTTTTGTTTTATACTTTCTTACCGAATGCCATAGTCGTGGCATCAACTCAAAATGTATTTAATAAGGCATTGGGTTTCTTGTTGCACGTTAACATACAAGTGAAAAGCCGAAAACGAAGGGAGCTCATTGGCTTAATGCACGTGCGGAAGTTGTCAGTTTGGAGACTGGTGAAACAGTTGAATCACGAGGAGGACTCAGCCTTTTATCCCTCTGAAGCTACTGACAACACCTCACTTTTTTAAAGCGCATCTGCCAAGACACTTAGTGCCCGATTCATGGAATATTTGCCCGGTTCAAAGTGACTTTGCACTGCTGAAAAGTGACTTTGCACTGCTGAAAAGTGACTTTGCACTGCGGACACAAACACTGATTCATGGAACTGTGCAAAGTGTATTTTTGTAAAATGACTTTGTACTGACTTTCCACTGCTAAAATACACTTTGCACAGTTCCATGAGCCAGGGTTTGTGTCAGCAGTGCAAAGTCACTTTTCAGCAGTGCAAAGTCACTTTGAACCGTGCAAATAAATTCCATGAAGCGGGCCCATAGCGTGCAAAAAAATCTAACTGCAACACTAGATCTGAGCAGTGAGCCTTTATTACAAGCTGCGTTTCCTGTAGCCCTTCCTGTCGTCATTTCGCACGGGGTGTACAGAAGTGTTATCACCTCATTGCCTCCCAACAGTTTCCTCCACATCAGCCACTTGCTAAGAAGGCTTTATAGCTCTTCAGTGGGCTTTTAGCGTTTAAGATCCCTGCTCGGGATAATCTGCAGCTATTAACCTTATCTTTGTTGCCATTGTGATGTAGGCACCCGAGGGGTGCCTCACAGTATTTTTGCTCTAAGCAGGGGCCCCCAATCTCAAGTTGAAATGGGCCCCACTCATCTTCAGCTGGGCCTGTCTTCACACATGGCCATAGGAAACTTCAAGCTGCCTGTAAACTAATGCTTTTCCAGAGCTTTAAGTGAACCAGTTCCTCTACTGGCACCAAGTATGCCGTACCCTCAGGCTTGTTTGGCTATCTTTAATGGAAGAACCTCATAGCTCACTGGCCATGCAACACGCCATGCTACTGTCATGGCCTGACAGGAAGATAAAGTGGGAAGCATTGATATGTCACCCAATTCCCTGTGTAACCTGCCATGATGTGCTTGAGAATGTATGCAGATGCATGCAATGTAAAGCGGAATGTTGTGGTGTGAGTGAGAGAATGTTTCTGGTGAGGGTTCTAAGCCCAGGCAGTTGGAGATCCCCTGCTTGGGTGATGGAAGCCAGTGTCTCGTTCCGTGTAACTCTTCCTGATAAGCTAAGCTGATGTAACCTAAGAAGATGTGAATAAAGCTTAATGGAACTTACCTGCAGTCCAAGGAAGTCACTTTGTTTCAAATCCTAGTATTGCTCACTAAGTACAGTCTTGCTGGCTCGAGTTCTGAGGACATTCGAATACCTACAACCCGAGTCCTATGTGTGTATTTGACAGGCTATAAAGTAACTCACATGCATTTTTAGTGCAAGTAAAACCTTCAAGCTCTGACATAGTATGCTGGCATAAAACACTCGGGAACTCCGTGGGCCAGTGAAGAGTGGCACTACTCCCAACATGCACACAATCACAGACCAAGACCAGAGAATGCACGCACTCACAGCCCTGCTTGCGCCCAGTAGTTCTGACAGCACCCGCACCCTCCAGACCTGCCTCAACCCAGAGAATGGTCATTGCACGCACACCCTCACAGAGCCGCATCAGCCCAGAACGCGCTCCAACGTTCTCCGTGCGCACACAGTCACAGACCCACGACTTCTCACGGCATGGGGATAGTTCCAGATCCATAGACCTGCCCCAGCCCAAGGCTGGCTCATAGCACGCACAATCTCAGACGCCCATGCTTTCGCCAAGCACTCCCCTTGACACACCTGACCGTGGCAGCAGCGCCCTGGGCAAATTGCGCACCCTTCATCAGCAGGGGGCGGGGGGCAGGATGCACCCCGTTTTTTTTCAACCTTCTAGCTCATGCTAATGCATGAGCGTCCTATTCCAATGCAAACCGCCGCGCTACCGCATCAGAGCGAGGCAGTAATCATGTGAATAGGGAGCTGATGCAAAGCAGGCTATTTGTTTTATCAATCACTTCGCTGTCCACTTCGTCAATCCGAAGATTCTCTGGAGTGTGATAAAACTGCACGTAAATTCAATTAAGAAAACGCAATACTGTATTTCTCAGAGTAATAGAGGCCTAAGCTCTAGGACCAATAACCAATATCTTGTACCGCAAATACATTTCTGCTGAGTATGTGGCAGCCTAGTGCCCTCTAGAATGTCTGGCATATACTAAATAATTATAAGCGGTAAGGACACTGTGGCATCAGAATCACGCATTGTTCGAGCTAGTAGTCTTCCCTTAACCTATATTTTCCTTTGCGTTTTGAATGATAACCTTCCTTCTTAACACAATGGGCCGCATTACAAGTTTGGCGTCAGCCTTGCCGGTAAAACCGCAGGCTGCCGCCACACTTGTGAATTTTTCCGCCACCCGCAAATGGGCAATTACCGGGTCATTACGGCGTCGCCAGACCCTGGTAATTGTCCCTGCACGGGCACCGGAATGAAATGCTCCCCATTCCCATTTGGGCCCCATAGGGCTCAAATGGGAATGCGGAGGTCGGATGCACCGGCACCATTCATCAATGGTGCTGGTGCATGCAACATGGTCTGCAGGTGGTTGCCGTTCCGCCAGCCAGGTAAGACCTGGCGTGCCGGAGGTCACCCGCCTACAGAACGCAGAGTATGCCGGTTCGGTAACAACGGTACCGGCAAGCTTACCGGTACGGTTGTTACCGGACCGGCATACTCGTAATGAAGCCCAATGTCTGTCATTCCGTAGACCACACTGGTGGAAGTCCAGACAGTTACCTCTGAGGAAATAATAGAGACCTCAAATATGCAAATGGTGAGCCCTGCTGCTATGCATGTAAACTGATTTTTTTAGTGTTAAATTGGCTATTTTCTATTACTAATGTATCTTTTCTATTGACAGTTGTTATGCATTTATAAATTGAATAAAGGAACAAGCTTCGACATCGACAACTATTCTGGAATCAACATCAAGCTCACTTCCCTTTCAAGTCATATTTTTTTCTATTATACATTTATATGTGACTATACTATAGATGTATAAGGTCAAGTTCAACTTATTAAAAAAATGATAATTGTTATTGATTATATAACTTATTGATAATAACTAGAATGTAGGATCTTATCACATTATCTATTCTCTTTTTAATTTACTTTATTTTGCCATACCTCTCTTCCAATGTTCTAATTATAAAAAAGAAAATGTATAAACAAGGGGATGCAGGTACTCCGGCAACACGCTCCTCTTCTATTGCTACCGGTCAAGACGATGAAGTATGACGTGTTACTTTATTGAATGATATTAATGATTGGTGATTAATAATATTTTTTTCCAAGTAATAACAATACATTATCATTTCTTTACAATTAATAATACGGTCGAGAAATCAGAATGCATGCAATCATCAATCTTGTGTCATTCACCTTCCTACATGCAACATGGCCAGTAATCCATCCCGAAAACTATGACTGTAGAAGAGTTAGATGGAATGGAATCTTTTATTCTCAAAATGGTGTATGCATTAATATACCGTTGCTAGACATCTAAAGTACAATAAATGAAAATCAACATTATAATGCAGCATATTTTCAATGTCAATAATGTATTCTCTTTATTTTTGCAGGATAACAGTGTAGTGCTAACTTTAACGCCAAATAGCCTGTGACATCAGTGAAGTTCAAGAGGTACATTTCAAAATCAATTATTGTTCAAATGTTATATTTACTTACAATGTTCAACTTACTTTAAAAAAATGTTTTAACTAAAAATCTCTTCAAGTGATTTACTGTTTCTGTGATCCATGGATAACCAATGGTGGAAAGTCAACAATCACACAACTTTACTTATGAGGATGTAGTCTTTTAGATCAAAGAATTAACATTAAATTGTCTAACTAGTATCTAATTTTGATTGAATGTGTTAAGTAAAAGAGGTCTACTACTGAAGCGGTCGAGATAGAAGAAACACATGGACCACAGGTAAACAAACAATACTGATAATCATCATTTATCATCTATTGTACCTTTAATGTAACTTTGATTATGTGTGAAGTGTTTTTCATACTGAAATTATGTTCTTGTTGAAATTGTTGTTATGTTTCTTGAAATGGAAGAGTATTATGGTTGTTTGCAACATTTTGTGGATGCTCTGTTACAGTTGGGTGATGACATTGGCATCTCAAGATTGACTGTATCAAAGCACACTCGGAAAACAAGGGTAAATACCATCCATGTTTTTCAGTTTTCTTTAAAGTGGTTGTTTAGAAATTGTTTAATTGGTATTAGAGTGTAAGGTTGATATTCCTGTGTTCAATAGGTCTGAAAGAAATAATGTTTTTTTCAATGTTTTAGAGGCCTAAGAACAAGAGGAGCAGGAAGACTCAGACCACACCACTTACACATGATGTTTGCTTGCTAAACCAATGTCAATTGGGGGCAATTAATGTTCCCCAAGGTTCAGACTTGGGATGCCTATCACCACCAAACCATGGATAGTAACAATGGATCATTGTTACACCATACAACATCCACAAGAAGTAACAGACATCACAGAAGACGTTTCATCATTACTTGCACATCCTCTCACACAATCCACACCCTTGAAACAATTTCAGTCACAGAAAGACATAATGTTCCATGCTTCACCAATACATTCTGAAAATTCTAAAATATCATAGATTGAAATCACTGAAGCATCTTCGGAATTGATTGACAACTATGTTTATGACCCAGACTTCACTATTCCTAGTGTGGAGGAATTATCCACCACCATAGAAACACAAACCACTGTACTGCAGGATGTTTGGCTATGACTTGAGCCAAATACCTTGTATTTGACAGCTGCCTGCTACAGATTACACAAATGATTAAATGCAACCATAGGATACATAGGAGGATTTGTGGGGGTACCATTGGTGAAGTTCACTTGAGTAGTCAAAGAAACCAACCTGAAGATCAAGGGTAGCTGTGTTCACCAACATAACACATTTTTGTGGTACGCGCAACCCATTCTTGGAAAAGATCCTACTGGTCATGTTCTTTGTTCTTGTGCTCTTTTGTTCAGTGGATCAACGTCAGCAAGATTTCTAATTTCTGTATATTTTTAGGACTTGCGTTCCTTACTAAAATCACAGAATATTGTTCCCCACTATTAGTCAGGCCTGGATCTCAAACAGATATCTATAGACAATGCTCTTGCAGGCAAAATGGTCAGGCTTACTGGTGATGGACAGTGCGACAGTTCTGTTTTTTCAGCCAAGTACTGCACTTACCATTTCCAGGACATGGGCACCCATAAAATGATGAGTTCTGGCATGGTGCAAGGGTCTGAATGTACATCTTCTGTTGCCATGGAGAAATATGTGTTAATTAAATCCATTGAACTTCTGCAATCGAGGGGAATTGAACTAGAACTGATAGCCACTGACAGGCACGTTGCTAAAGCAAAGGTCATGCGCGAGCAGTTTCCGCACATATAATATCAGAAGAAATGTTAAAATGGCCACAGTCTAACAGCAACCATCTTAGGTAGAGTTAAAAAAATGTTGAGGTTTTCGTAGATGTTCTTGTTGAAAAGTGGCATTGATTGCTCCACCATTGTTCAAACCGGCAGGAAAACAAGCATTTTCACAAGTGTGTACATGAACCTTTGAGTGAGGAGCACGAACGTAAGAAAACGTTGTTGATGCAAGGCTCCCGTCCTCACACAGCCCTTGAAAAGAATGTGTCTGACAAAATTCTTACCACAGATATGAAGAGCCTGACAGAATATTGCCACACTGGTGATTTGGAGGTTTTCCATAATATGTGCCTAACGTACAGGCCTAAAAGGTTGCATTTCATCATAGATGGTAGGGAGGCCAGAACAAAGCAGAATCTATTTTCACACAACGAGAACATTGGTAGGGAACAGGCTAAACCTGCAGGCACTTTCGTTATGCTTAGTTGCACCATTGCACCATGGCATTTACAAAAAGAAAAAACAGTGAGTGGGAAACTCAACATTACAGCAGATGGAATGAAAGATCTGATGTTGACTGTGCTGGCCATGCAAACGCATGGACTGGCACCAGAATATGTTTCTAGTGGGCAGTCTATGCCACAGAACATCGCTATTGTGGTTCGTCCTCCAAGATCTGAGCTTGTTGAAAAGTTGACTTCAGATTTAAATGTATCTTTACAATTTCATTCAAAGGAAGCTTTAGTCACTTGGTTGATGTTTTTTGAAACTGTATTGATTAAAGAAAAAAGGTATTTGTAAAAAAACTTGAACTGTAAATATATGTAAATATATATATATATATATATATATACATATATATATATAGTCATTTTTGATTTATTTACTGTGTTTTGTTAAATGTTAGTCCATATTTATTACTGAATGTGTTTTTTATGGCCAAATGAATAAACTTCGTGGGTTCGATACAATTACTGTGCGCTATTGACCACTCTGTATAACAAAGAAAAACGCAAGAGAAATTGTTGGTCGGCAGCGAACACACTGTTCCCACAAACCACCCACTAAGGTTTGCAAAAGGTAAACAATGGATTAGAGATCTGGGAAGGTGACTCGCGCCCAGACTACTGATAATTGTAGAACTAAGTAATGCTGTGAGTAAGTATCTGAATTGATCTATAAAACCTATAATAGGTGAGAATCCTGTGTGGGATCAATCCCTGAATGGTAATAGCATGGACAAAGCCTCCACAGGCAATTCAGATGCTATTTCTTTGTACTTGAAGTACCGGGATACTCCAACAAAGTTTACACACCAGTTTTCGGACGGTTTTTGTTTAATATGACTACACAAGTGGAACCAGACCTCAGATGAGGCATTTTCTTAATTTTGGGACAGCTAAACCAAATTGAATTCTATAGGTTGCAACCATTTCCACTTAATCACTATTACTCAGTCTTGCAAGGTGGACACAATTATTGCTTCTTTAGTTGGCCTTGAGAACGACCAGGTGGTCGAAACACATGTCGGCTGTACATTACAGAGAATAAAATCTACTTTTTATTATGGACTGATCGTTCATAGTTATACTTACTCACAGCATTACTTAGTTCTACAATTATTAGTAGTCTGAGTGCAAGTCTCCACCCCAGATCTCTAATCCAGTGTTTTTTATGACCTTTTCATTCTTTATTTGCCTGAATAGTATCAATTGACATCATAACAATAAATGAGAATGTCAATATTTTCAGGGTAATTCATAGAATTTCGCACAAAAGTGGCGCACGCGGCTGGCGCACAGTGTGCGCGTGCGAATGTCTGCGCCAGCCGCGTGCGCTAAAATCGATTTCCGCGCACAGCGTATTCATGGATTTTAGCCTCCAAAACCAGCCGTGGCGCAGAGTGGCGCAGCGACCCTGCAGCAGCGCCAGTTACGCCCCCAAGAACGCCCTAGCGCAAGGAAAAGCCATCAAAATTCCCAATTCATCGCAAAGGGCTGCGCTAACCCTGGACCAGTTCACAGGGCTGCCAAACAGCAAACGCCAAGCGGGGAACGTGTATTTCAGTGGTTCGCGGGAAGTTTCACACGCGATTGTCCTGGGTACGTGTACATCAGGGGTGCGCGTGAAGTAACACACGTGATTCCATCAGGGCACGTGTATTCCAGGGGTGCGCAGGAAGTATCACACGCAAAATCAGCAGGGTACGTGTATTTCAGGGGTGCGCGGGAAGTATCACACGTGATTCCATCAGGGTACGTGTATTTCAGGGGTGCGCGGGGAGCACTACACGTGAATTGGCCGTGTGGGTCCTCCCAGGTGTTCCCTCTACACCCTCCACGGCCCCTGCAGCCAGCCCACACCACAGGGGACTACCCTGAACCCCTGCTCATATCCTGCAGGCAGCCCATCCACCATGGCCATGCTCCCCAGCCAAGCCACATGTCACCTTGCACTACTGATCAACATCGCATGTCTCCCAGCACCCTCACCCCCCAGCACTGTGGGGCACCTGCCAGCAGGCCCCCACACATGTCCAACTCATGTCCCCCTGCACCCCAACCCCCCAGCACTGTGGGGCACCCTCCACCAGGCCCACACCCATGTCTCCCAGCACCCCCACCCCCCAGCATCCTGGGGCACCCTCCACCAGGCCCCCACTCCTTTCTACCACCCCCCCACCCTCCAGAAGCGCGAATCGCCTGTGTACGTGTATATCAGGGTTGCGCGTGTAGTCTGACACGCAAATTCATCAGGGTACGTGTATCATGAGTCCGCGTGAACTTCCACACGCGATATCAGCAGGGTACGTGTAGTACGGTGTTCGCGGGAAGTTCCACACGCGATTGCCCTAGGTACGTGTATTTCGGGGTGCGCGGGAAGTTCCACACACGATTTCAGCAGGGTACGTGTATTCCAAGGTGCGCGGGAAGTACCACACGCGATTGCCCTGGGCACGTGTATTTCAGGGTGCGCGGGAAGTTCCACACGCGAATTCAGCAGGGTACGTGTATTCCAAGGTCCGCGGGAAGTTCCACACGCGATTCACCTGGGCACGTGTATTTCGGGGTGCGCGGGAAGTTCCACACGCGATAGTCCGTGGTGCGTGTATTTCGGATTGCGCGTGAAGTTTCACACGCGATTTCTGCAGGGTACGTGTATTCCAAGGTGCAAGGGAAATTCCACACGTGAATCCAGCAGCCTACGTGTATTCCGGGGGTCCGGCAGTCCTACACGTGAATCGGCCATGTGGGTCCTCCCAGCTGTTCACTCGACACCCTCCACAGCCCCTGCAGGCGGCCCACACCACAGGGGACTACCCTGCACATGTCCCGCAGGCAGCCCATCCACAATGCCCATGCCCCCCAGCCAACCCACACGTCACCTTGCACTACTGCCCACCAACGCATGCCCCCCTGCACCCACACCCCCTAGCATCCAGGGGCACCCTCCACCAGGCCCCCACTCATGTCCCCCTGCACCCCTACCCCCCAGCACTGTAGGGCACCCTCCACCAGGCCCCCACTCATCTCCAACTCATGTCCCCCTGCACCCCCACCCCCCAGCACTGTGGGGCACCCTCCACCAGGCCCCCACTCATGTCCAACTCATGTCCCCCTGCACCCCACCCCCCAGCACTGTGGGGCACCCTCCACCAGGCCCCCACTCATGTCCAACTCATGTCCCCCTGCACCCCCACCCCCCAGCACTGTGGGTCACCCTCCACCAGGCCCCCACTCATGTCTCCCAGCACCCCCACCCCCAAGCACTGTGGGCCACCCTCCACCAGGCCCCCACTCATGTCTCCCAGCACCCCCACCCCCCAGCACTGTGGGGCACCCTCCACCAGGCCCCCACTCATGTCCAACTCATGTCCCCCTGCACCCCCACCCCCCAGCACTGTGGGGCACCCTCCACCAGGCCCCCACTCATGTCCAACTCATGTCCCCCTGCACCCCCACCCCCCAGCATTGTGGGGCACCCTCCACCAGGCCCCCACTCATGTCCAACTCATGTCCACCTGCACCCCCACCCCCAGCACTGTGGGGCACCGACCACCAGGCCCCCACTCATGTCTCCCAGCACCCCCACCCCCCAGCACTGTGGGCCACCCTCCACCAGGCCCCCACTCATGTCTCCCAGCACCCCCACCCCCCAGCAATGTGGGCCATCCTCCACCAGGCCCCCACTCATGTCTCCCAGCACCCCCACTCCCCAGCACTGTGGGCCACCCTCCATCAGGCCCCCACTCACGTCTCCCAGCACCCCCACCCCCCAGCACTGTGGGCCACCCTCCACCAGGCCCCCACTCATGTCTCCCAGCACCCCCACCCCCCAGCAATGTGGGCCATCCTCCACCAGGCCCCCACTCATGTCTCCCAGCACCCCCACTCCCCAGCACTGTGGGCCACCCTCCACCAGGCCCCCACTCATGTCCAACTCATGTCCCCCTGCACCCCCACCCCCCAGCACTGTGGGCCACCCTCCACCAGGCCCCCACTCATGTCTCCCAGCACCCCCACCCCCAGCACTGTGGGGCACCCTCCACCAGGCCCCTACTTATGTCTCCCAGCACCCCCACCCCTCAGCACTGTGGGCCACCCTCCACCAGGCTCCCACTCATGTCTCCCAGCACCCCCACCCCCCAGCACTGTGGGGCACCCTCCACCAGGTCCCCACTCATATCCAACTCATGTCCCCCTGCACCCCCACCCCCCACCAGTCAGGGGCACCTGCCAGCAGGCCCCCACACATGTCCCCCAGCCAACATGTCATCACAATCTAGATCCCTGGGCCTTATGGGCAGCCACCAAATGCCAAGCACCCACCCGAGTATTGCATCCACCCACTTAGAAATGGCAATTACATGATACAACCCCAATGGCAAGTTTGTAAATGAACACATGTCCCTCACATACACACAATGGGTGTCAGTGAATGTCAAAACCCATATCATGATATGCATGAAACCAATGAGATGATACTACACATTGAAGTTTGAAGAAAAAATATGTATTAAAAGCAACATAAATTGAATAAAAAATAAACAAACGAAAATGGGAATAAAAAAAAAAAAAAGCAGCATGTCCGTAAAATAATGTAAAACCACAAATCATAATCCAAAGGAAAGGTGTCCAAAGTCACAGTTCACAAAAGTAAATCCAATGGAAAATTAAAATCGAAAACCATTGCTCCATGGGTAAATCATTAGAAAAAAATAGAAAATCCAACAGTCAACTATACACAGATAAACAATCCAGGGTCCATGATCCCAACAGAAGAAATGAAACCTATCTAATAGCACTACCTAATAAAAAAAACTATATACAACAATGTGGCCCATCGTCCAAAAGGTCCAAAAAAAATGCAAAACCAAAGGAAACCTAACACTAACTACAGAACTATTTACAAGGGCAGCGGGCCAGTCCGACGGCTCACTTCGGGATGTTCCGGGCCAGGGCATCATCGAACTCCTGCTCAATATCCCGGAGGCGGTCCTCCTCCATGGCCCCGAGGGTCCGCAGGGCCGTCGACATGTTCACCTCCAACTCCCTGCGGATTGCCTCGAGGCACTCGGCCCGCCTCAGGGCCCTCCGCATGGAGTTCTCCGCCCTGACCATCGTGAGCCGTGCCTCTTCTGCCCGCTGCCGCTCCGCATCTATGGCGTGGCCCAACCGCTGCCACACAGAAGACACTTCCCGTCCTGGGTCCTCCTGCCCTCCTGCCGATGCCTGCCCCTTCGATGTCTAAGGCCCCGAGCCATCATGGCTCCCACCTCGTTGCTGCTGCTGCTGTGCCTGTGCCCGTGCCCTGGCTCCTGCTGCCTGCACATCCTCCACCGGCTGGGGTGCAGTCGTTGATGTGGCCACCCCTGCTGGACGTCCGACTCCCGACTGTGGCAGGGATGCCTCCTCCACCAGCCTGGCTGCACCGTCAGAGGCAGCTCCACAGGGCACCCAGGTGACTAATGGGTGGGAAGATGGCACGGAGGACGACTGCTGCATAGGGGGCTCAGTTGAGGAGGGGGTCTGAGCAAGCCCCATCAAACGGAGGAATCCGGCCTGGGTGACTAGTCCCAGTAGGCCGACGCGGTCAACGAGCCATTCGAGATGACGTGCAGTCTCCTCATGAAAAGACTGCAGGTCACCTTGCATGGCCGTTGACGCAACGCCACACCAGTCAGCACAGGCTCAACCCGGACCCGGATAGCCACGTCCGCAGGCAGAGGAAGGCCAGTTGTTGTGAGCTCATCCCCTGCCTGAAAACAGGTCTGGACGTAGGCATCTCTGCTGGTGCAAGATGATGCAGTGACAGGATCAGGGACAGGATTGCACACAGGCACCTCCGCGGCGGCCTGTGCTGCCTCCTGTCCCTGGTCCTGCACTGCACCACTAGCGCCAGTGGAATCCCCACCTCCAGACCCCGTCTCTGTTGCTTGCACGGCCTCCTCCTCCACCAAACCCCCCACCAACCTGGATGACTCCGTGCCATCTTCCCCCGTTGGGCCCTGTGGGGTCCCAGCTGCCCCTTCTGCTGCCGAGGAGTCCAACTCCGACCTCCGCCTCTTGCACCTCCCCCCGGCAGCTGCGGCCTGGGACGTGGCACCGGACTCCTCACTCCCCGACGAGATCACAACCTGGGAGGGGAGCCGGGCCTTGCGTCTCCGGCTGACGGTGCGATCCCCGCCGCTGTGCTCCACAGCACCTTCTCCGCCCTCTTCATCAGTTGACGCTGCAGACAGGGAGAAATAAAACACAGGCATCAGGGCACTGTACAATGGACACATACACACATGACAGTTGTACATGAGTGGCATTGGCAAACCTCAGACATGGCATCACAATCGCCAACACACATGTCATTTCAACTTGCACACATGAGCCATACCACAGCCATATCGCAACTGCCAGCACCATCCATACACATACAACAGCATGAGCAGGCAAAGGTGAGCCAGACATCACATGCAACACAGGGAGTGCACTACACATGTACACACACCACCACACTTGCATGCATGTGTACACCTCTGCCAACTGTCGCAGTGTTCAGATGGGCATCCATGTCACATCTGCCAATCAGGCTTCCACATCCCGCTGTCACATGCATCCATGTTGCATCACTGTTGCACCCTTGTCAAATACACACACATGCACATGTACACAGTGCTGATACATGCAGCTGAAAACAACATCCATGTGTGACATCACGAACATGCCTACTTACATACACATTCATCCAAACATGTGTGCCCACACAACTGCATTTGGCATGCAAGCCTACACACACAAGCACCATCCATGTCTCACACATGAGAGCCCTCCCATGTGTTAGCCTCACGGCCCTGTACACCCCACCCCATATTTGGCCCCATAAAAACACATGTGCAACCTGCACACTACTGGCACATCACCACACGCACAGCTTACAATCATGATGCATGTACACTTACCGCTCGACTCCAGACGGGTCTGCCTCTCAAGGACCTGGACGTGGAGCGCTGGGGATATGCGTTCCAGGACCCTCATCTGATCGTCCGACAAGTGGCCCCGGCGCCCGTTAGCATCCGCTGCCTTCAAGAGGCGCCAGGCCTTGTTGAGGGTCCTGGACCTGAAGTCCTCCCAGCGCTTCTTGACATGTTGGAAGTCGCGGACTGCCACACCCTCCAGGTTGATGGCAGTCACGATGTCCGTCCAGATCTAAATCCGTCCTTCCTTGTCGGCGCGCAAACTTCCGAAGAGGGCATCATACTGCCCCAGGACTTGCTCCACCAGGAAACCAACTTCGGTGGCAGTGAAGCTGGTGCCCCTCTGCCTCTCTGGCCGGGGGTTGTCAGTGGTGCCAGATGTTGCAGTGCCCAACATGACAACCCCAGAGGCAGGAGTGGGTGGGCAACTGGGTCCTGGGGCTGGGCTGTGGAGCGATGGAATCCCAGTCGGGAGTCTTCGGTTCCAGCAGGGGTGGTCACAGCAGCAGCACCTCTGGCTGATGTGCAGGCAGCAAATGGCAGGGCACGTGGGCAGCAGGCAATCAGGCAGCAGCAGATGGCAGGTGGGAGCGTGCTCGGGGTTCTGGGGGGCAGTAATTCGGCCTTCTGGGCAGGAGCGTGGTGTTCCGTGTGCTTACGCGTGGCCAGCTTGATATGGAGTGATTTGGCACGTGAAAATCCAGCACGTCTGCGTGTAATTCGAGGAAAGGGCCTTAGCGCGTAAGCGCGTCAGCACACGTACGCAAATTAATTGGCCCAATTGGGTCTGTGACGTGCGTGCGCGGGCGTTTCCCTGTATACAGGTGCATGTTACACGTCCAATGACTGCACGTCAGAGTCAGCTCGTGTAATTGGAGGATGGGGCCGTGCCATCTTCTCCCGTTAGTACACGCGGAAGTGACGCTGGACGTGTGGGCATGTTTAAAAGGTACGTGTAGAACGCCATTTCCTTGTACGTGCTTTTCATGGAGAGCGAGTGGGTGAAATATGTACTTCTTGTCGGTTCACACGCGATTTACTTCACGGCGTTCCAAGTTCGTACTCCCTGTTACCTCTGACAGCTTTTTCTCTTTTTGTCTTTTTCCTGGGCCCCTTTCATCAAACAGCGTTCACTTCTCCAGTTGTCCTGTCTCCTCAGACAGCGTACAATTCTTCTTTTGGCGGGGGTGTTGCGTATTTTTCACACGATCTTTCCTGCCAGACGGTAAGTCGCGCACGTATTTGACATCTGTGCTTGCCCCGTGTGTTGCCTACCCCTTCAGAGGTCAGTCTAGGCTGCGTGTTACACGCATACGTTAATTTTTGTGTTTCTGGGTGCCACAGCGTAGTGCAGGTTTTTTTTTTCCACGCACGTGGTCTAGGAGGGGTTGCGGGCACATTATCTCCCTTTTTCGGGATGCCTGTGCATTGCGTGACCCGTCATCTTCCCCCAGGGGTCACATACAGCCTTGCTAGAGCACTAGGGTACGAATTCCATCTAGTACCCTACCCCTTTCACCCCCAATTGCCCAGGACAATAGTTTACTGCAACTCCCATACGCACAACAACATCAGTGCCATGGTTGGGAGGCAAGCACGCGGTAAGGGTGGCAAAGGTGGGCGAGCCACAAGAGGTGGCCGTGGTGGATATGGTAGGGGACGTGGCCAGGACTTGCAGGGTGCCCCTAGCCCCCCATGTGTGGGTGACCAGTCAGGGACACCCATGCCCCCCCTGGTTGAGGGTAACATGGCTGACACCATCCCTGCTCAGCCCTTGTTGGACCAGCCCATTGTGGCACCAGACCTGGCACTGGGTGACTCCATGGCTGACTTCCAGGTCAGCAGGTCTAGGCCAAGTGTGGCGGTGCACGTTGGTGTCACCAGCCCACGTGGATCAGGGGCAGCTATGTCATCTGCTGCCCCGAGTAGGCAGGGTGGGGAGGCTGCAGGGGCAGCTGCGGCTCCATCCACCCCAGCTCTGAGTGTCCCAGCCAGGACAGTGTCGGTCCTAGTCCATCCTGCTGACGTTCCCCCTGACTACATCACACTTCAGCTAATACCTGCACCAAGTCCCATGGTGAGTGTTCATTCCCACACTCCTAGTCCACAGTCCACCGGGGCTCCTGCCCCTAGTGTCCAGAGCGGCGTAGGACACTCAGTATCACCACCACCTTCCAAGCGGAAGAGGAAGAGTGCTCGTCCAGTACAGGCTGATGCCCCAGACACGGCTACACAGTCCGGCCCACCAAGGAAGCCCAGCTTCAATCAGGTCGAACTTGATGCACTTGTGGAGTATGTGTCCGCACATGACAGCGAAATGGTGATTACTGCAGGATGCAAGACCACACCTGCACAACGTCAGGCACACTGGCAGACCATTGCGGAACTCATAAGTGCCCTTGGATTCGTGAGGCGCACAGCTAATGATTGCTACAAGCGCTGGAATGACCTTAAGCGCAGGGCAAAGAAAAAGCTGGCCTCAAGTCATGCCGCAACTCTAGTGACTGGAGGTGGGTCTCCGGCAGAGGACATAGAACTCACTCCACATGAGTATGTTGCTGGGACCTACGTCACGGAGGAACAGATCCAAGGTGTGGGAGACCTGCCAGATCACGAGGCATTGTCCGGTGAGTGCACATGCATGTGTGTGTCATCCATGTGCATGGTGTGTGTGTGAGTGCTTCTGATTGAGTGCCAGGTGAGGGCAGTGGTCGAAGTGAGCGGGAGCGGTCGGGAGCGGTGCTCCTCTATCTTTTTTAAATTACCTTTTACAGCTCCCATCTTTTATTTTAAAAAGAAACCGTTCCGGAACGGTTTTGTTTTAAAATAAAAGTGTAGGAAGAAGTTGAAACTTACACTTTCAGTGCACTGCACTGAACGTTCCCTTAAACAGCAGGTTCAAGTGTTTGGGGGGCGTGTATTGTGTGTGGGAGGGAATGTGGTGATAGGGTTTGTGGGGAGCAGGGGCAGGCGAGCATAGAACATAGTTCCGCTACTTCGTTTCATACACTTCTACCACTGGGTGAGGGGGTGTGTGCCTGAGTGGTTTGGGTCACCCATGTGCTTCATCGAATACATTCTGCGCACCAGGATTTGGGTGTTGCAGTATCCCTTCTGGTAACAGTAGACATTCAGCCCAACCTCACGCCAGTTGCCCTTGAATTGTCATCTTGCCACAACATAGTTGCATGGTATTCTGTGGTCATTCAGGCTGATTGTCTGCATTCCACCACTTTCACTAGGCATTTCTCAGTCCTATTGTCACATGTGTGACATGGCTAGGGTACATGCCATCTGTGTGATGGCATGTGTCATGTATGTGTATTGGACATGCCAATCACAGGCCAATGTGTGATGGCACTGCTAGGCAGCATGCAGCAAATTTGCTGGTCTTCCATCTTGGTGTCATCAATGTGTGCCATTTGCCTCCCCTTCATACGGAGTGACAGTGCATGCATGGGAGGGTTATAGTCATGTGGTACATGTGTCAATGAAGTACTGTTTCTGTTGCTTCTCAGCCCTAATTGTGTTCCATGTTGCTAATGCCTGTTCCCATTTCTTTTCTTTCATGTCTTTGCAGAGGATGATGCACTTGATACTGCTGGGGTTGTGGAGATGGTGCAGACCCAGGAGGGGTCTCAGGCCCGACCGGGCACCAGTGAGGGACGTGGTGTGGTGGTGGGTGATAACCCACACTTGCTGCAGACCGTCATCTCGAGGGGTGTCTCTGGGTGCACCTCCCCCGAGCTCTATTCAGGTGTCGATTCGGATGATGAGACCTATGTGCCGTCGCAGGTAAGTGTTTCTGGGAGGGATTCTGTACTGTCCAACCCACCTGCACCAAGGGTAGAACCCTCAATGGGGATGTCAGTGTTGGTAGGTCCGCCTTTGGTGGTTATGGATGCAGGGTCACACTCCGCTACATCTGATCCTGTTCCTGGGCCAGCAAATCAGAGGGGGAATGCAGTCCTGCAGCCTCAGGCAGTGCCGGCACAGCAAGGCACAGTTCGCCTTGCCCCAGACAGGTGTGGTGCCCGCCGACGCGGTGGCCGTACACCACCTGGCAATACCGCATGGGAGCAATTCATATACGGTATGGCAAACCAACAGGCAGCATCAACTGAGATGATGGCTCGGGCCATGGATAGGGTGGCCACTTCCATTGTCCCCCAAGAAAGGCTAATTGAACAACTACAGCAGGCAACAGACTCCATTAGCCAGTCACACAGGGAGGACATGTTGGCGTCCAACAGGGACAGGCGGGCGGCACTGGAGATTTGCAGGAAGCCATTTCTATTGAGTCCCAGGGCCACAGGGAAGCCCTGAGGGTGAAACTCCGTCAGCTCAGGGCAACTCTGGTTGAGCTTGAGGCTTCAGCTAACACGAGGACAGAACAGCAGCTGGAGCGGCTCACACATAGGCTCTCAGCTGAGATGCAGGCAACTAGGGTGGATGTCCGGGCATCCCGTGAGTTGTTGCATGGGGACCTCCGCACAATTATCCTCCAGAACCAGACCTTCCACACCCGCATGCTTGCTGCCATGGAGGATCAGACTAGGGCTTTGCGTGGGCTGCCTCCCATAGTGCCACCACCTCCTGATGCAGCTGCAGAAGGTGAGGAGAGCGACAGCAGCGATTCTCCCACAATAGGGTAGCCGTGCAGGCCATGAGCCCATGGAGGTGTTTTTTTTCGCAAGATCCACACAGGTGGGTTTTGGTGTGCACCCTGTCCTCGGACCTCCTGGGTGGCCTCCCCCACCCCCCGAGCCCATTCATGGGCATTTTTGATTTTTTTTTTTTTTTTTTTGATTTTTGAATCTTGATTTTTTTGACAGTGTGTTGCCTTGTGTGGCTCCCGTGGGCATACGCCGTATTGTGGCTGGGCACATGCAGGCTTGTCCTGAATTTGGGTCAGATGCTTGGGTTTGTGTGACACACCCCTCCTGCTTCCCGTTTCCATGGGCTTGCAAAGGGTGTGCCCAAGTGACATTGACTTACACGGTGACGTTGGACTCCCATATGATGTGTGGGCAGTCTGTAGTCAATACTGTGTATACGTTCCTAGTGCATATTGTGGTTGTATTGTACACTGCATGGTGTATTGATATGTGCCTCTGCATCCATCTCATCCTCCTAATTTGCAGGTCCATTTCTCATGTCTTCACAAGGCGGTCTACTTTGGAACTGGAGTCCATGTTGTAAGCAGTGCACCTACACTCTTGCGTGGCGCTAACACTGTATAGTTGGAAGTGTTCGAAGTGCTGGCATTATCAGGTAGTGAGCCTAGCAATTTTTTAAGTCCGTACTGTCATGTTTATGGTATGTTGGAGGTTGTGTAGGTGATTGGTATTATTGGTAAGTATTTGGTAATGTGTGTTGTTGGTCCTGCATTACTGTGAGCATTTCATGTGTGGCCAGTTTCCATTAGGGACACTGTAGTTGGTGACACTTGGGGCATGTTGTGGGGATTAATTTGTTTGCTCTCACATTGCATGACATGCCATGGTGTGTTGTGTGACCGTGCCAGGGAGGGGTTGGGTGACATGGCACTGTTCTCATGTTGTATTTTGCAAGTGGGTATCCATTTTTGCTGCATGGAAGTGTGTCTTTTGATGACACTGCATTGGTGGTGTTTGTGTAGGTAGGGATGCACACATTGTGACACTTCCAGGTGAACAATCTCAGGCTGCTATGGTTCTGACAGTTGACTGTCCCTTAATTCATCAGACTTTTCAGATTGAGTCATCATTGATTGTCAGATGGTATGTGCCAGGGCTGTGTGCACTCCACAGGGGTGTGCTTTCTATGTGAAGTAATTAGCCACCAGCTGCGTACGGGCTGCCTCACCCCGTGCCCTTTCCCCTCCCATGCGCAGCGGGTGTGCATGTGGTTGGGCATGTGGGGGCACCACCATGTCCACAGCCAGGCCCCGGCGTGTTGCAACATTGTGCAGGACACATGCTGCCACTATGATCCTGCACACTACTGGGGGAGCGTATAACAGCTGCCCATCAGAACGGTCAAGGGAGCGAAAGCGTGTCTTGAGCACTCCGAATGTGCGCTCCACTATGCCCCGTGTTGCAATATGGGCTGTGTTGTATCTTACCTCGGGAGGCGTGATGGGGTTCCGAATTGGCGTCATCATGTGTGTGCTCAGAGGGTAGGCACTGTCCCCTGGGGAGGTGGTGATGGGGATCATTAGTGGGGTATTGGCATTACTCTGTATCTGTCATGCATGCATGTGCTGTGGCATTTCTACTCACCAAGCAGCCATGCATCGCCATGCCGCCCAGCTTCCATGTCACGGTTTAGGGTTGACATCCTGTAAATGAAGCTGTCGTGGGTGGACCCTGGATAGTTGGCATATACTGAGGTGATGATTCCCTTGGCATCACATACTACCTGGACGTTGATGGAATGCCAGTGCTTGCGGTTTCTATAGATGTGCTCAGATGCCCTGGGGGGACGTAGAGCAACATGGGTGCAATCAATGGCACCTAGCACTTTGGGGAATTGTGCCACCCTGTAGAAATCCTGGCTGTCAGCCTGCCTTTCTGCAGGTGTTCTGGGCAGGTATATGTGCCTGCCAACTGATGGGCGTGCAGTGATGATGGCCAACACCTGGTCTAGGCATCGTGACTGCGTGGCCTGTGACACCCCCCCCCCATTATGGCACTTGTCCGCTGAAATGATCCGCTAGCCAAGAAGTGCAGGGTGGGTGATGTGAGGTCATCCTTAGTGTGAGGTCATCCTTATTATTATTATTATTATTATTATTATTATTATTATTATTATCCTCCCACTCATTGACCAGGTCGAGTATTTTGTGTGGTGGAAACCTGTACCTCCCATAAGACTGGTCATCAGGCATACCAAATAGGCTGGTTCTGGGTGTGAAGATTCTGGCCCTGACTATCCTTCTCCTCCTCCTGCGGTATCCCACGGCCACTGCTGCTAGGAACGGTATATTCATCCTGGCGTCTGAGCTTGTTTGTTGTTTGCGCACTCTTTTATGCTGCGCGGGACGTGCGCCTGCTTCATGGTGGCGTACGTGTTTCAGGATTGGACCTTTTATTTTTTGGCGCGTTGTAGGCGACCGTGTAAATCTTCCCGCCCACCCCAGGAATACACGTAACACGCTCTCCCAGGCCCAGTCGCAAGTAAATATTCCCGCCCACCCCTGGAATACACGTACCCCACTCTCACAGGCCCAGTCGCGTGTGGAACTTCACGCGCACACCGAAATACACGTACCCTGCAAATTCACGTGTGGAACTTCCCGCGCACCCCGAAATACACGTACCCTGCTGGTATCGCGTGTGGAAGTTCACGCGGACCCATAATACACGTACCCTGATGGAATCGCGTGTGAGACTACCCGCGCACTCCTGGAATACACGTACCCAGGCAAATCGCACGGCTGGGGGGTGGGGGTGCAGGGAGACAGGAGTGGGGGCCTGGTGGAGGGTACCCCTGGATGCAGGGGGGTGGGGGAGCAGGGGGACAGGAGTGGTGGCCTGGTGGAGGGTGCCCTACAGTGCTGGGGGGTGGGGGTGCAGGGGGACATGAGTGGGGGGCTGGTGGAGGGTGCCCCTAGATGCAGGGGGGTGGGGGTGCAGGGGGACAGGAGTGGGGGCCTGGTGGAGGGTGCCCCTGGATACAGGGGGATGGGGGTGCAGGGGGACAGGAGTGGGGGCCTGGTGGAGGGTGCCCTACAGTGCTGGGGGGTGGGGGTGCAGGGGGACATGAGTGGGGGCCTGGTGGAGGGTGCCCTACTGTGCTGGGGGGTGGGGGTGCAGGGGGACATGAGTGGGGGCCTGTTGGAGGGTGCCCTACAGTGCTGGGGGGTGGGGGTGCTGGGAGACATGCGTTGGTGGGCAGTAGTGCCAGGTGACATGTGGGTTGGCTGGGGGGCATGGCCATGGTGGATGGGCTGCCTGCGGGACATGTGCAGGGGTGCAGGGTAGTCCCCTGTGGTGTGGCCCACCTGCAGGGGCCGTGGAGGGTGTAGAGGGAACAACTGGGAGGACCCACATGGCCAATTCACGTGTGGGACTCCCCGGCACCCCCGAAATACACGTAGGCTGCTGGATTCGCGTGTGGAATTTTCTGCGCACCCGGAGTACACGTACCCTGCTGAAATTGCGTGTGGAAATTCACGCGCACCCCGAAATACACGTACCCTGCTGGTATCGCGTGTGGAACTTCCTGCGCACCCCGAAATACACGTACCCTGCTGGTATCGTGTGTGGAAGTTCACGCGGACCCATAATACACGTACCCTGATGGAATCGCGTGTGAGACTACCCGCGCACCCCTGGAATACACGTACCCAGGCAAATCGCACGGCTGGGGGGTGGGGGATGCAGGGAGACAGGAGTGGGGGCCTGGTGGAGGGTGCCCCTGGATAAAGGGGGGATGGGGGAGCAGGGGGACAGGAGTGGGGGCCGGGTGGAGGGTGCCCCTGGATGCAGGGGGGTGGGGGTGCAGGGGGACAGGAGTGGGGGCCTGGTAGAGGGTGCCCTACAGTGCTGGGGGTGGGGGTGCAGGGGGACATTAGTGGGGGCCTGGTGGAGGGTGCCCCACAGTGCTGGGGGGTGGGGTGCAGGGGGACAGGAGTGGGGGCCTGGTGGAGGGTACCCCTGGATGCAGGGGGGTGGGGGTGCAGGGGGACAGGAGTGGTGGCCTGGTGGAGGGTGCCCCTGGATGCAAGGGGGTGGGGGTGCAGGGGGACAGGAGTGGGGGCCTGGTGGAGGGTACCCCTGGATGCAGGGGGGTGGGGGTGCAGGGGGACAGGAGTGGTGGCCTGGTGGAGGGTGCCCCTGGATGCAAGGGGGTGGGGGTGCAGGGGGACAGGAGTGGTGGCCTGGTGGAGGGTGCCCTACAGTGCTGGGGGGTGGAGGAGCTGGGAGACAGGAGTGGGTGCCTGGTGGAGGGTGCCCTACAGTGCTGGGGGGTTGCGGTGCAGGGGGACAGGAGTGGGGGCCTGGTGGAGGGTGCCCTACAGTGCTGGGGGGTGGGGGTGCAGGGGGACATGAGTGGGGGCCTGGTGGAGGGTGCCCCTGGTTGCAGGGGGGTGGGGTTGCAGGGGGACAGGAGTGGGGCCTGGTGGAGGGTGCCCCTGGATGCAGGGGGGTGGGGGTGCAGGGGGACAGGAGTGGGGGGCCTGGTGGAGGGTGCCCTACAGTGCTGGGGGATGGGGGTGCAGGAGGACATGAGTGGGGGCCTGGTGGAGGGTGCCCTACAGTGCTGGGGGTTGGGGGTCCAGGGGACATGAGTGGGGGCCTGGTGGAGGGTGCCCTACAGTGCTAGGGGGTGTGGGTGCTGGGAGACATGCGTTGGTGGGCAGTAGTGCCAGGTGACATGTGGGTTGGCTAGGGGGCATGGCCATGGTGGATGGGCTGCCTGCTGGACATGTGCAGGGGTGCAGGGTAGTCCCCTGTGGTGTGGCCCGCCTGCAGGGGCCGTGGATGGTGTAGAGGGAACAGCTGGGAGGACCCACACGGTCAATTCACGCGCACCCCAAAATACACGTACCCTGCTGGTATCGCGTGTGGAAGTTCACACGGACCCATAATACATGTACCCTGATGGAATCGCGTGTGGGACTACCCGCGCACCCCTGGAATACACGTACCCTGCTGGTATCGCGTGTGGAAGTTCGCGCTATGTGCGATTTCGCAGCAGCCGTGGCGCACGCCGGTGGATGACCTGTGCGCCGGCGTGCGCCGCGCACTTTTTCAGCGCACATCCAATATTTTTCTCGCGCACAGACTTTCATGAATCGATGTGCGCTGGTTTCCCTGCGATTTTCGCAGTTGCACTGCGATTTTCACACTTTTACTGCGAATCTCACGTTTTGGCACCTCTGCGCGGGAATTTTCAGCGCACATTAATTCCATGAATCGGCCTGTAAATGTCTGCGCCTTTTTTGCAAAATCATTTTATTATTAAAATTCTACATACATATGGTTGTCTTAGGTTTTCTCAATTGTGATATGTCATTTTAAATTGTTGAAAACAAGAAAAGGCAGTTTGATGGAAAGGACTGCATGTCCAAAATGGACTCATTATAGTCAGATGACAGTTGTGACTATAACGTTTTTTTAATAGGATTTTTGGAATTTCTAAATACAGATTAAAACAACAGAATAAGAATCATTTACCTACATTTAAATATGTAACCGTAACTATTTTAATGGTATACTGTATACACAAGGGATAACTTGTAATGGTTTTAAATGGGGGCTATTACAATTGTTTTGAAGATGGTGTTTCTTCAGTGACATAAGACGGAACATCCTTCATCCCTAACCTCCATAACAACCATACTCCATATGATACCATACGACATGATCACATTGCGGGCACCGTTCACAAATACAGCACATATGCAAGCTAGATTGTGCTGAGAACTGTATATAGTCGACTTGATTGCTCTTTGGTGGAGTAATGTGTACCCACAGTAATCAACATGTGATTCTGTGTGAGTTGTCCATGAGAAACGGTGCAGTGCAATGTGCCAGCACTGCATTAGATAGGTATTGCTAGGCACTGTGTGGAGGCATACAGAAAATGAAAGTATATCTTTCATTTTTGATCACCTCCTTTATTTCCAAAGGCTCGCAAATCATTCTCATCCCTCCTTTCTCCTCTGCCCCTTGCTCTTTCACAAAAGGGTACCACAATTAGGCCTCCCTTTCACCCATCCTCTTCAACCTCTACCTAAGCCCATTGCCAGTACTCATCCGCTCACACAACCTTACCTGCTACAACCAGTGGCGTTACACAAGATGTGGGGGCCCCCCTGCGAGCCATACTGAGGGGGCCCCCCCCACTCAGCAACAAATCAAGGGTCGCGCCACACTGTGGGCCAGCCTAGATTATCACACTTGCGCAATAAGCACAAACGTGCTGCTGAACGGATATGCCTCACACTGCACTATGAGAAAGATATACATATGCGTTTCAATATAATATACAGCGCACTGTCTGAGAAAAATTGGCTAAAAAGCCAGAGTGTTTGCAATTGTTTTGTAGGATAACACCAATCCATTAGATGTAAGTGACGAACAGAGCACAGGAACATTAAAGCTTTGCTATTACAAATGCCATGCCACAATGAAAACATGTCCAACTGGCTGCACAAGGTAGACCAGTGTCGACATGTAATAACAATATAGTAAAGCTTGCCAGGCCACATTTAGACATATCAAGACTGGTTGCACCAAAATTGCAGTCGAAGCAATAACACTAATCAAGAATAGAACACACATTCAAGCCTGTGTCTCTGTGGCCTCTAAAAAGACGGCCAAACTCTTTAAAATCTGAAAATAACTGGTCAATCCTGTTGAGGTCTTTATATCTCCTGTTCCCTCCCAGGTCCTCTGTATGGCTCCGTCATCTCACTTCTATGCTAAAACTCAGGACATCCTGTCCTCCATCTCCTCTTCCTCTCCCTCTTCCTCTCTCGGCCCCCTTTTGGCCATCTCTACCTCTCTTCCTCCTTTCTCCTCTTTCTCTCTGACAACACCTGACGAGGTTTCTAGACAAGTCTGATCTATGAAAGTGTCATCCAAACGGGTGCTCTCCTGCTCCACCAGAACCATCAAGAACCATATTGACACCCTCGCTCCAGCCTTGAACCGATTTCCGTAATCACTCTTTCCCCTCTCCCGTTAAGCACTCCCTTATGCACCCACTCCTCAAGAAGCTTTCTGTCGATCCTGCCTGCCCGGCAATCTATCGCCCAATCTCCATCACCACTTTCCTGGTCAAACTGTTGAAAAAGCTGGCCATCTCCCAGCTTACTCTCCACACGGAATCTGTTGGTTGTCTCCATGACCATCAGTCTGGATTCAGTGCCAGAGACACAGAAACTGCTGTCCTGAACACCTGTGAAGTTCTGCTCTCTTACCTTGATTCCAGCATTCCTTCTGTCCTCATCCTCCTTGATCTTCCCTGTGCTTTCGACACGGTCAACCATGCCATACTGATCAATCCTGATCAATCGACTCCATGAGAACCTGGGCATCACGGAACAGGCCCTTGAGTGGCTGACCTCCTTCCTCTTGGACTGCCCCTCCCAGGTCCAACTTGGTCCCTTTCTCCCCGCTCCATCCTCTCACTCTGGTTTTTCAGCCTCTATGTGGCCCCTTTGACCCACCTGATCTCTACATTCTCCTCAAACTTTCAGTGGTATGCGGATGACACTCTGCTTATCTTCAGGCTCCCCTCAGACTCCTCTCATCTCTCGCTCATTCCCGACTGTCTATCCGCGATTCAGGATTGGTGTGCCTCCAACTATCTCTGCCTTAATATCAGTAAGATGGAGATCCTTCTCATTTGGACTCCTGCCCCTGCTTTCCCTCTCTCACTCTGGCCGCCCGCCTTGCGCCCTCTTCCTTCGCCTTCCTGTGAGGCAAACAACACTGGTGTCATCTTTAACTCCACTCTTTCTCTCCTCACATCTCAGACGTTGCCAAGAAGTCCCACTACCAGCTGCTCCTCCTCAAAGGGACTCTTCCCTTTCTCACTTTTCCCCAGAAGCTCACTGTCTGCAGAGCCCTGGTTCTCTCTAGGCTGGACTACTGCAACAGCCTCTTTCTCAATCTGCCTTCCTCTACTATCCAGCCCCTGCAACTAATCCAGAAAAGGACTGCAAGACGTATCCTTGGCCTCAAGCACAGGGATCGTATCTCTCCAGCCCTGAAATCTCTCCACTGGCTCCCAGTTGCTGCAAGTATCAAGTTCAAGACCCTTTGCATTGTCCACAAGGCTTTCTGGGCCTGGGGCCCGCACTACATCCAACGCTCTCTTCCACAATATCTTCCTTCTCAAGCCCTTAGCTCAGCTACCTACAACTCTCTATGGGTTAGACGCTTCTCCAGGAAGAGAGTGGGGGGTAGATCTCTCTCCTCTACAGGTGCCTCCCTCGGTAATAGCCTCCCTGCCCCTCTCAAGCTTTAGCAGACCGCCTGAAGTTCTGGAAGCAGCTCAAAACGTTCCTCTTCTCCTCTGTTTTCTCTCTCTCCCTCCCCTGCTGGCCTACCTGACCTACCCATCTGCTGTACCGACTGGTTGCTTGGCTACCCTCAGAGTCTCACTGAGTCGAGACTCTTTCTTGATCAGTCACCCTTGCACTGCCTCTAGTCCTACCATGCACTTAGGGGCTGTGACTGTAACCCTACAGTCCCTTGTTCTCCTTGCACTACCCAAAGCTGTGCTGCCCTGACAGCACTTACTCAGAGCATTGTTGCCCTGTTTTTCCCCTCCCCTCTCCCTTGCACTTCCCCGTCCCTTTCCCCTTGTGCTTCTCGTTATCGCACTTGCACGATCTGAATGACACAAGGCCTAGTAAGATCGTTTGTCATGTCCTCCCTCTATCTTCCATCCCTTGTCTTGTCGCGCCTAGAAACACTTGTGTGCAGGTGCGTTATAAATGACTTATATCATATCATTTGATCACAGATGCCCAGAAAAATATACAATGCTGCAGTAAGAAACGGCTGACTGGCAGCACCCAAATGGCAGTCTAGCCAGGTAATTTACTTAGCAGGACTGCTTTATCATAAATGCCCCATTAAAAAAAAGTCATACCAAACTGAGGAATGACTAGACTGGCTGCACCAAAATGCCTCTCTAGCCACTAATACCACATATCATGCCTGCTTAGCCTGGACATGGACAGCCATTATAATCTGTCGTATAATCCTGCCCCCCCCCACACATCCCCTCTCCCTCCCACCCCAACCTCCAAAATCAGCTCCTTGGCCCAGAATTACCTCCACGTCCCTCTTCCTTGTCCCAGGGCTTACGGTTGACGCTCCTTGCCTCATAGGTAAGTACTGGGATGAGGAAGAGTGGGACTAGGAGTAATGAAGATTACAGGTAGCTAAATCAGCATTACTTCCATGTACCTCTATCTCATCCCACTACTTGTGTATGAGGCAGAGTGCCTTATGCACAAGTACTGTCTCCTACACACTGGGACGAGGAAGAATAGGGCTAGGAGTAATGAAGATTACCAATAAGTAATCCAGGCATTAAACACAAGTATTGGTGCAACACCATTGAGTTGACTGGGATTCAGCACCCCTCTGCCCCCCTGAAATGTTGGGCTGTGTTGACCAGACCTGGCTGACCTTCAGAGCAGTTGCCAGACAGAAAAGGACACAGATGTTAAACGGCACCTGGGTTTCTCTGTTAACAAGAACCCACCAATTACTGACATAAAGCAATTCACTGTTAGTACCTGCATTCAAATGCCACATTTTTTAGGCAATTGAAATTGTGATGTGGGTTTAATACTTGCATGCCAGGGGAGTGATTGGAAAGTAGAGAGGGAACAGGAGACCACTCATTCTCACAGCAGTCCATAAGTGGGTGCTTTAAACCTTAAAGGAGAGAGTTAACTGCTTGTAACATTGAAGCTGCACTAGAATTGTCTCATAAAAATGCATAAAGAAATTAGATGACCCAAACAAATAAGTTTGCGCCTCCCCCACGGCCCATGAAGTTGCCACCCCTCCCAACATTTGAAGGGTTAGCCCCCGAAATGTAGGTTTTGTTGCGCCCCTGAACGCAAGCACACACACCATTCACCATATACACACACGCACACCCAGCCATCCATACATTTAAGTGTGCATTCTTTCACCATACTGGCACACCCAGGCAACCATCCATACATTTAAGTGTGCACCCTTTCACCATACAGGCACACCCAGGCAGCCAGCCATAAAATTATGTGTGCACCCTTTCACCATACACTTACACAGGCAGCCACCTATACATTTAAGTGTGCACCCTTTCACCATACAGGCACACCCAGGCAGCCACCCGTATATTAAAGTGTGCACCCTTTCACCATACATTCGCACAGGCAGCCACCTATACATTTAAGTGTGAACCCTTTCAACATACACTCACACACGCACACATCATGGGGTTGAGGGGAGCCCTAACACTTAAAAAAGAAATTGGGCCTCATTACAACTATGCCGGACTGTAAACAACGGTGCTGGTAAGCTCACCGGCACTGTTGTTTCCGGGCCGGCATATTACAGCTCTGCGGGCGGTTGCCGTCCTGCCCGGCAGGTCAGACCTGCCGGGCAAAACGGCAGCGACCCGCATAGTTTTCACGGAAGCACTGGCACCATTATTAACGGTGCCGGTGCTTCTATGGTCCCCATCCCCATAGAGTCCGATAGGACTTTATGGAAATGGGGACTTACCATTTGCCGGCGCCTGACTTCCCAGACCGCCGGGGTTGTAATCCCCCGGTGTTACCGGGAAGTCGGGCGCCGGTAAATCATTACAGGTCTGGCGGCAACCTGCTGGTAGATATGGCACGGTTGCCGCCAAACCCGTAATGAGGCCCATCATTTCTTTTTGAAGTCAGTCTGACTTCATAAAAAAAATATTTCTGTTACAGAAATAATTTCTTTATAAATGCAGAGGGAATTCAAAAAGAAAAAAAAATATTTTGATTTTTGCAACAAAAAAAAAATAATTCTTCAATTGGGGGACCCTCCCAGGACATGTGCTGGCAGGGCCCCCCGCACCGCGGGGGCTGCGGGGGCCCCTGTTACGCCAGTGGCTACAACTACTCGGACAACACCCAGATCATTTGCAAAATCCCAAAGACTATAGCCTCCCCACGCCCTGACCTTGCCACTTGCCTCTTGGATATGGACATATGGATGATGACCAACCACCTTATCCTCAACCAATCCCCCAACCTTTACCATGGCCAATAGACCTGGGAGCCCCACCTCCCACCTCCACCTCTGTTAAAAATCTTGGATGCACCATGGACGCAGACCTATCTCTCACTAAACACATCAACTCTGTATTCAGAACCTGCCACTTCCAGATACGCATCCTAAAACAAACCTTTCCATACCTCTCCTATCCCCAAAGACTATCCATGATTCTGTCCATCATCATCTCTCTGCTAGACTACGCCAACTTCCTCTATCTTGGAGTCCCAGCATGCCAGCACAGAAAACTTCAACAAATCCAAATCGCAGCAGCCAGACTGTTTCTTGCCCTCTCAGCTAAAGAACACATCAGCTCAGCTCTCCTCCTTGCTATTCCCCCTTACCACTCTACCAGAGTTGGTGGCTCGGACTTCTCCATCCTTGCCCCCACCATCTGGAACACTCTTCCTTTGCACATTTGCCGCCTTACTCTGAAACGCCTCCCTAAGACTTCCAATTCCCATTCCGAACTTAGAAACACCCAGCACCAGGCGGTGCTGGCTACATTCACTGTGACCCCGAACTCTCAGCACCTGGCGGGTGTAATGGGTAGCCAGGTGCCAGGAGCATGGGGCGAGCTGTGTACAATGATTTGGGGGGCAACAGCAGTCAGGGTTTCCTGGGGCAACCTCAGTCGGGAAATCCTGGGGGCTACACAGTTGGGGGGTATTGGGGCAACAGCAGTCTGGTGGGCCTGAGGGCAACATCAGTCAGAGCATCCTGGGGGCTACACTGTTGGAAAGTGTTGGGGCAACAGCAGTCGGGGCCTGGTGGCAGGTGGGGTCAGGGGATTCTGGAGGCAACAGCAGTCGGGGGGGCCATGAGCAAGTAGGGTTAGTGGGGGACTGAGTCTTTTAAGCTATATCTCATGTGGTCTCTCACCCTAGAAAAATAAAGAGGGCTCGTAATATTTTTCTAAAACCTTCGTTGGAGGCTATTGCCCCGTTGGTCTCCGAGTCTTGCTAAACTATCTCCTACCTTCAATTCAAACGACCTTGTAGCTCAATTTCAATCAGTGGTTCATGGGGCAGTTGATACTCTTGCCCCCCTACGATCTGAAGTAATAAAATGTGAAACCAGAAAGAATACCTGGTTTGATAGTGAAATAACTGAATCTAGGAAAGAGAGAATAGCTAGTGAAACGACACAGAGGCAACATCCATGTGCAGATTCCCTACCTCGGTATAAGAGTTCTGCAAGGGACCATAAACAAGCTATTGTAGCAGCTAAACAGCAAGATTTTAATAACAGGATTTCAAAGGCTAAATCTAGTTTCAAGGAACTATTTACAATTCTAAAAGAACTAGAACGGAGGGGGAAGCGGCAGGCTGATATTGACATCACCGACGCTGTGTAGGTGATGTTAGGTGATGTTTGTCCAGCAAATGTCTTTAAGGATTGTCTGGAACTTTGTCTTCCAGCCATTACCACAATTGCCATTGCCTCTTGTTCTGAGTCAAATGTTCTACTACTTCTTAAGGAATCTTGGATCACCCCTCTCCTAAAGAAAGATAATTTAGATCCCTCAATGGCATGCAACTTTAGGCTTATCACACATGTTCCTCTTTTAATGAAAATTCTGGACAGAAATGCTTTTCTGCAGTTGCGGGAATTCATAGAGGCACATAACATTCTGGGTGTCCATCAGTCCAGCTTAAGATCTAAACGTGGGACGGAAACAGCTTTGCTTGACCTTAAATCAAACATGGTCAATACTATTCATAAAGGCCGTCCTGCATTCATTGTTAACGCCGTTAGACGTGTCTGCAGCATTTAATTTAGTTGACCATGCCCTCTTGGTGGAAGGATTGACCAATGTGGCTTCCTGCTCCGAGAATGCAATGGCCTGGATTAAATCATTCTTAGGGCCCCGAACAGTAAGAGTGGCTGCAGGTGAGTTCCAAGCTTGTCCTCTTGAGCTTAAATGTGGAGTTCCTCAGGGGTCTTGTTTAGCTCCAATTCTTTTTAATATGTATACTGGACACTTGTTTGATCTCTTGGATATACTGGTGTTATCTATACTAACTACGCCAATGACACCCACATTGTATTGGCATTCACAGATTCAACTCTCGATGGCTAATAATTAATTAGCACTAAACGAAAGTAAGACCGAGTTGTTAATTGTGGGACCAGGGCCTAGATTGCGAAACTGGATTCACAGTATTCACAGTTTATTTTAGCTGATTGTTCAATTGCTGTTTCGCCTCATGTAAGAACTCGGGAAAACCGGGCGCAAAGGCTCCCCGTTTTCCCAACCAACATCCGTGCAGTCGGAGACTGTTCTCCCGCCAATGGACACACATCACATTAGCGGGTGCGAGCACAAAGGCTCCCCGCTGCGACGACACTTCCGGGCGGCAGCAAGTTGTTTTCTCCCGCCAACGGCAACAAGTCATTTTTAGCGGGCAGGAGTGCGAAGGCTCCCTGCTGCAGCAAATGCCCGGGTGGGAGCAGGAATTTTCTCCCACCTACAGCAACAACACACTCCACCACATAGCACGGACCTGGGGGAGGGAGAGCACAAACTGCCTGTACCAGACCACGCTGCAGAAGCAACATTTCCTGCCTCCACTACCCTCCAGCAGTCGCTCAAGTGCGTTTTCAACAACAGGAGGGGCACAAGAGGAATCATGGCATAGCCTGGCCTGCACAAGAGGAATCAAGACGCTGAATATACAGGCAACATGGAAGCCACTTGAGGGCTGAACTTCTGGCACTCCCCAGAAGCAGAACCTGCCTCAAATCACCACATACAAGGTCAGTCCAAGAGAAAGGGGCAAGCAGTCATCACACATAATCAGCCCATCAAGATGTCAGATAATGAATCATTGACCGAGCCAATAACACCTGCTCGCACGCTTCCACCAAGAATGTCTGACCGCCTATTGACTCAATTACCCACCAACTTTGACCTCAGTGACACCAGCACTTTGGGCCCACGGTGGAAAAGGTGGCTGAGAGATTTCGAGGTATGCCTCAAAGCAGTTGGCCCAATTGATGATGAAAAGAAACACAGTCCACTAACCTTCGCACTAGGCTCAAACGTAAGAGACATTGTGGACAAGCTCCCTGAACATGACACCAACACATACATCAACCAGAAGACAACGCTCACAGACTAGTTCACACCCCACACAAATGTGGACTATGAGAGACACATCTTTCACACCACCAAACAGACCAAAGGCGAGACCGTGGACGTATTTGTAATGAGATTGAGACTTCAACAAATATTCCAATTAAGAGGCGCTACGCTCGCAGATCATTGTTGGCTGTGAGAGTGCAGACTTTAGAAAACCACTATTGCAAAAACCACAAAGTCTAGAGGAAATCCTACGCCTGGCTCACTCGGAAGCATTAGCATCTCAAGTAGAAGGACTCGATAACATCAAAATCACTCATGGAAAGCAGGAACGTGTAAACAAGCTGGAAGGGCCCCAAAAAGCAACATTGACCCATTCTGCTACAGATGCGGTCACGAATACCCGCATGAGGGACAGTGCCCCACCATGGGCAAGCAGTGTTTCGCTTGCGGGGGGGGGGGAAATCACTACAAGGCGGTCTGTCTCATATACCACAGCAAAATGCATGGCGTAGGAAGAAGTGGACGACCAACACTGCACAGAGATCAAAGGCAACAAAGTCAACCCCGTACGACAAGCCACTTGTACGACACTGTCCACCGCAAGTACCGAGACGACCAGCCAGACAGAAGGGAGAGAACCTCGAGTGACTGGAGAGACAGCAAACCCACAACATCCAGACCAAGGAGGAGACCCCAAAGATATGTTAGATATCTAGTCGAACAATCACAGTCAGACAGCGCTTCAGGCACATCCTCGGAGGACAACGCCTGAAAAAGTGAAAGACCCAAGGAAGAACCACGGAAAAAGGGATACCTGTATGCCTTAGGCAACCCGAGGGCAAAAGAGCACAGTCCTACTCGAATCATACAAGTCAACGAGACGGCGGCAGAATATCTGGTGGAACGTGGAGCCACCGTAAATATAATAAGTGAAGAGGTATGCAACAGCATACCCCACGCCCCCCGTCTGCAACCTGCCAGAGCACTCATATTTCACTACGGCTCAAAGACACCCCTAGCCTGCAAAGGTTTCTTCACAGCATCCTGCAGCTACAAACGACAAGCTAAAGACATACCCATGCACATCCTGGAAGCTGCTACTGACAGCGGATGCATTCTGAGCTACAAGGCGGCCATTGAAATGCGCCTTATGCATGTCCTTTATAGACTCGTGGTACACCTGGATCCCAGCGCAAACATTGAACAGTAATTTCCAGCACTCAAGGGTTTGGGCAAGTTAAAAGGCCGTCAAATCGAGCTACACATTGATACCAGCATCACTCCAGTGGCACAACATTACAGGGGAATCCCCGTAAACATACAGAAACAGGTAGAGAATGAATTTAACAAACTATTGGAAGCTGACATCATTGAGCCAGCAGAAGGTCCCACACCATGGGTGTCCCCCGTCGTGCCCGTACCAAAAGAGACTCGTCAGACATTCGCATATGCGTGGACATGCGACAGTCAAATGAGGCCATCATGAAAGAACGCCACCAAGCCCAACGCATCACTGACATGGTGCACCTCCTAAATGGGACCACCATCTTAATAATATATCATATGATATGGCATTTGTAACGCGCCTATACACAAGTGTTTCTTCTCAAAGCTGGACCTCAAAAAGGGGTACCATCAACTGTAGCTCAGTTAAAGGTCCATATATATCACCACTTTTGCCACTCATCTGGGCCTATATAGGTACAAGCGGCTCAGGTTTGGAGTCTCGTCTTCGGCGGAAATTTTCCAATCAGAGATCCACAATGTGATCAAGCACGTACCCAACTGTCTGAACTACAGTAATGATATCCTAGTATTTGATCAGACACAAGAACAGCATGACAACACACTCATGCAAGTGTGCATGGCTCTTGAGGAAACGAAACTCACCCTAAACAAAGACAAATGTGAATTCAGCAAAAAGACACTTTGTTTCTTCGGCCACATTTTCTCTGCAAAAGGAATGACACCTGACCCAGAGAAAGTCAGTGCCCTCACAGATGCGGAACCACCCAGCTCCACGTCCGACCTCAGATCCTTCTTAAGAATAGCAAGCTACTGCACACAACACATTAAGGACTTTGCATCCATTAGTGAACCCCTCAGGGCACTCACCAAACTCAACTCAGAGGTCAAGTGGTATGAGAAATGCCAACAGTCGTTCCAACTCATAAAAGATCGCATAGCAGACACCAAGAACATGGCTTACTTCGACCCCAGAAAGCCCACTGAACTGATTTTGGATTCAAGCCCAGTCGGCCTCTGAGCCATCCTGACACAACTGGACGAGATGGATGGTCACTCCAAACACATCGTATCATATGCAAGCAGGAGTTTATGAAAGACTGAGCAAGCCTACTCACAGGCTGAGAAGGAAGACTTAGCCATGGTCTGGACTTGCAAGCATTTTCATTTATTCCTGTATGGGAAACCTTTTACAATCGTCACCGATCACCAGGCTTTACTGTTCATCTATGGCAATCCACAGGCCAAGATGCCACCAAGGATAGCAAGGTGGGCGTTAAGACTGCAGGCCTATCATTTCAATATAATTCACAGCCCAGGGTCATAACCCAGCAGACTTCCTCTCACGACACCCAAACAAGGAGTGTGTGGTGAACCCTTCCATAGGGGATGAGTACATCCAGTACGTGATTCAAGGAAACACACCAATAGGCCTCAACGCACACCAGATAGCTCAAGAGTCCAACGCGGATCAAGGATTACAGATCATCCTGAGGTGCCTGAAGACTGGTCACTGGAAGCAAGCGCAACAACTCAAAGAAAACATGGGGGAAGACACAAGACAAGACATCACGTGCCTGCTGACTGCCAAGAACGAACTCGCCAAGTTAGAGGAAGGGCTACTTCTAAAAGTGCAAAACTTGTCATTCCCTGCAGCCTAAGACAAAAGGTCCTAGAACTGGCACACAAGGGACACAAGGCGCAGAGGGGCATAGCGTCCACAAAAAGGATGCTGAGACAAAACTGTGGTTCCTCCATCTCGACACCCAGTTGGAGGAACTGCTCAAAAGCTGCCCCACTTGTGCCGTCATAAACCCTCATACCAGACCAGAGCCCCTATGCATGACCACACTACCAGAGGAAGCGTGGGAGGAAATCGCTGTGGATTACCTTGGACCACTAGAAAGGGGTGAACACATATTAGTAGTGGTCGATGAATATTCGCAATTCCTGGACACTCAGATTGGACCGTCTACATCGGCTTACATCGCCATTCCCGCCTTGGATAGAATGTTCGCCACCTGTGGTATCCCCAAAGTCGTGAAGACAGACAATGGACCTGCATTCAGGGGGCAGGACTTCAAAACGTTCTCAGAATACATGGGATTTCACCACAGATAGATAACACCTTTATGGCACCAGGCTAAGGGCACCGTAGAACGTTTCATGAGCAATATCAAGCACACGCCTCAAATTGCTCAGCTAACTGAAGAGCCTGTGGAAAAGGTGCTGTGTCAATTGATGAGAGACTATAGAAACACTCCGCACTGCACCACAGGAAACACACCTTCGGAAGTCATGTTTGGAAGAAACATAAGAACTCGACTTCCGCACATTACGCCAGAAGAGGACAGATACAGTGGCGATCAGGAAATACGAGAGCAAGATGCTCGAAGGAAGGATGACATAAAGAGAGAAGCGGATGGGAAAAGGAGAGCCAAAGAAAATGACCTTGAACCAGGGGATGTGGTCATCGTGAAACAACAGCAAGGTCGCAAGAACATGGCCGCGTTTAACGAAGAACCCCTCACTGTTGTCCAAGTGAAGAATCCCTCATCAAAACTGAGAGTGACAGAAAGACCACGACGAGGAACTCTTCACACTTCTGGCGAATTGCCGGGATCGTGCCTGTTGCCGACCCCATCTTGCCAGATCTTTTCCACGAATGGGACACACCCTATGACGGAGACAGAGAAGACTCCAGCGCTGAGGTGCCGCCCTGGCCGTCACAAGGATGCTGTGAACAGAGAGACCAGCGACCCCAAAGAACTCGGAAAAAAATTCACCGGCTCATTGAAGAAATGAATTGAAGTAGGACTTCATGTTTTGTATCGGGGTGGGGGGTGGTGTCTTCACCACCTCATGTCACGCGGGGAAGGACACAGGGACACGGGAAGGGGAGGGGTGGGCAAAGGAGGGGAAAAGTCAGTTCCAGTTTGAGTTCGAGAAATAAAGACGTGTTGTACCCTCCCATCTGCCTCTGCCTCCTTTGTGTGTACGAGTAAGGGCGTTGCAGGTCCCTGGGGACTAAGGTGGTCCACAGGAATATTACAGCCGGCACTTCTAAATCCAACCTGAATAAATTACAAATAGCTCAGAATGGTGCCGTTTGGGCTGTGTGTGGTCTTGCATGACAGGATCATGTTACGGTTGCCAGACAGTCCTCACACTGCCTACCGGTAAAATACAGGATCTCACATTAAGTGCTCACGACGATCCAGAAAGCTCTGTCCGGTGCTGCTCCAAAATAGCTGATCGGTTGCAATCTAATCCATGTAATACAACCTTGCGATCTGATAAAAGCAAGCTGCTCTTCCATCCCGCTACAAAATGGTGAAGTTTGGTGGTCTTCGTTTTCATGTTGGGCACCAAGTGCATTCAACAATTTCCCACCAGCTTTACCAGTTATTGCTGGCCCCACTCACTTTAAAAAAGCAATTAAAACGTTTTTCTTTAATAAAGGCATTGATTCAGCTCCTTTTTTGATTTGCCGCCTTACTATTTGCATCTCTGTTTCTGTTTGTTTTTTGTCTTTGTGTGCGCCCTGAGGCCTGTCGGCGTGTGGCACCATATAAGAAACAAAACTAAACTAAAAACAGTCATACTGGCGATGTTGCTCTATCTCTGAGGCCTTCATTCTTCTCACTTGGCATGATCACTGTTCTTGACTCTACCCTTCCATCCTCTTCCTGTCCTCCTTGCCTCAAATTTGTTTTGATTTTTTATAATGCTACCCTCTCCATAATTTGCCTCTTCTGTGACTACATAGTGTATGCCTGTTATTTCTTTGGGTACCCGTAACTGTATTTGGATAAGTGTGCGTGTTTTTGTGATTGCGCTTTATTTTTACCACATCTCCAGGTTGTATGCCAGGAGTAATTTTTGCATGGTGAGTGTCATATCTCTTCTTCTTTGTACTTGCTTCTTGGTGGCTCTATATCGGATTTCTTAATAGAGACCATGTGGGTAATGTCTGACAGCCATTGCAACATCAACCTGTCATTTACTCTCCTCACTCTCATGATCTCGAAGGGCAATATACCTGTGACATTGTTAGAAGTGGCTATGTGAGCTGCTGTTGCTTCTAGGGCTGTTTCTTTTCCATCCATACCCGAGGCCAATGCTAGTTGCAAATGTTCTTTAATGTAGCTGTTGGCCCTTTCCACTTGCCTGTTTGCTTGCGGGTGATAGAAGGCTGCTTTGCATTGTTGATGTTATTTAGTTTTACACTTTTTCCCGTTGTCGTGAGAGACAAGTTGGGCATGGTTGTCTGTGACAAATTCAGAGGGACATCCCTCTCTCCTAAAGAGTTTGGAAAGAAAGTCAATGGTGGTCTTCATGATGATGTAGTGTACAAATGTCAGCTCAATGCACTTGGACATGTAGTCAACCACTATAATGCCATACTTGCTTGTTCTCATCCAGCCTGTCCAGGGGACCTATGAAATTCAATCCCAATTTTTCCAAGCCAGGTTCACAGAATCTCAATATTTCCTAGTGACGCTTGTCTCGTGCATAATTGCTTGTCAACAATCATGCATGACAATTTAGTATCTCCTGATCAATGTCACCATACATGGCAGACCGCCAATATTTTTCTTGTACTTCTTTTTGCGAGAGTGGCTCCCAGGTGACCTTCATGGGCCTTTTCAATGATACAGATCCTCATACCTCTGGGAGGAATTAACTTGTACACCCTCATGACAGATATCTTGTCCGCAACTTTCTAGTACAGCTGCAACCAGTGATGCAGACTCCTTTCTGTAGCAAGAGAGAGGTTCAGAATGTTCTTTATATTTCCAGGTCTGAATCCTCTGAATTGTGGCACATCTATGCGTGTCCATCAGTAGTGGAATCTCTGCATTCTCTAAGGTCCTGAATAGAGGCCACAATACATTCATCATTCAAATAATCTGCTGAGCAACTTGGAGTCAGTCAGCTTGTTTATTCTTCCATACTGAGATCAAATTCACCTGGAACGAATATTCCTGCATTTTTGCTGCAAGTCGTGCCAGCCTAGGTGTGAATGGCTTGTGGTCCACTGGCTGTCAAATATTCACTAAAGGGTAGTGGTCTTTGGTGAGATGAATGTTTCTTTCCCATGAATAATATCTGAAATGCAGCACTGACCATGTACAAGCTAGCATTTTTCTTTCTATGACTGAGTAGTTTAACTCTTCTATCAACACATATGCCATGACCTATTCATCTTAACCCTTATGTTGGTTGAGAGTAGCCCCTAAGCCATACGCACTGGCATCCACTCGTTTCCAAGAGGTCTTCGAATGGTTTTAATGAATGATGCCTTCATTATGTCATGTTGATACAATCGAACAAGCATTTACTATCGGCTGTCGATAGGAATGGTACCGCTTTTTTTTAGAAAGTTCCTCATAGATTCTGTTTGGCTTGAGAAATTCTTAACAGATTTCATATAGTATTTGGAGAACCCCATAAACGATTTAAGTTAGTCCTTATTCACTGAGGCGGGTGCTTCTCTGTTGGCTCTTACCAGGTACTCCATTAGGGTGATACCTTCACCCGAGATTGTATATCCCAGGAATTCTATGGTGGAGGCTCAAAAACAGCATTTTTCTCTGTGCTGGGGCACTCACGCACTGCTCATTTTTGCAAGAACTTCATGTAATGTGCTGTTGTGATCTTCCAGATTATCACCAAACAGCAGAATGCCATCTTGAAAGTATGCCACGGCATCAACCCTTCTATATTCTATCCATGAGATGTTGAAAGACCACCACCACTGTTGAAAGGCCGAACAAACTGCGGGTGAACTGGTACACCCCTAATGGCTTAATGAATGCAGTGAATTCCTTGTATATTTCATGGAGAGGCACCTGTTGGTATGCATTTCTCAATTCAAAGTTATAGAACAGTTTTGCGTCACATATGACGTGCACAAGTTCAGAAATATTTGACATGGGGTATTTATCCATTACTATATTCTTGTTCCAATTCCTGAGATCGACGCAGAGACAGAGCTTTCCTGTCTCTCTTTTTGTTGTTGTAAGAACCACCAGGGTGAGCCAGCTGGTTGCCTTAACTGCTTCTTTAGGGCCTTCTGCTTCCATGTTATCCGACAAACTCCATTCTTGTTGTGACCGAAACAAGACTTGTGCTATACAGGAGATGTGTCCTTCTTTAGTATGACCTCATTAGCATGTTTCTTCATGCATCCTGGGCTCTGCCCGAAAATGTCTTCACATAATCTCAATGGCCCTCATTACAAGTCAGGCGTTAAGGGTTTAACGGCGCCGCTGGCGCCGTTAACCCTTAATGCCTGATTCACACTTTAACGACTGCTTTTTGCAGGCGTTAAAGTCCAAGGCGCTAAGCGACCTTGATGCTAATTACGGCACCGTAATTTACGGTGCCATAATTTGCGCCTTCCCCATCCCCATTATGCCCTATGGGGCAAAAATGGGAATGGGGAAGGGCAAATGGTGAATGGGGAATTACCGCCCCACTCACCTTGGAATGGGGCGGTAATTCCGCCAACCACCATGGCGGAATCCGGCATGGACCATGGTGCTAATAGCACCATGGTCCACCGCCTGACTTGTAATGAGGGCCAATATCTCATTCATGGTTTCTATGGTTAACGGGTATACTTGCTCTTTTCTGCATGGATCGTTTTATTTTGAGACTCCTTTGTTCATGCCACCCTAAGATAGTGTTGCCAAGATCTGTTGCATATACTATTTTCCTTGTACTTCTACAACTTTCCTACCCAATCCAGGCATTCCAACCATACCATGAACAGATGGTTAAAGCTAGTCAACATATATGTTGACGCCCTGAATGGAGAAGACTATGCTGACATGAGAAAGAAAGCAATGCTCTTGAACAAATGTGGTGAACGTCAGGAAGCAGTGAGTATATCCTGGCAGTGTGGTCTTGTTCCTTTCATAAACGCCCAGCTCTACAACTGTAGGCTTGAGCTGTACTGTGTCCGTGCCAACGAACATTCTCAGGAGATCGATGGAAAGTATGGTAAGATCAGATCCTGAATCTGCGCTAAGATGGAAATGTTTACATCGTCCACCAGTGCATCACAGTATGGCTTGGATTTGGGTTTCCTTTTGTCACTCATGGCTAGTGTAGTCATGCCATCTGGTACTTCTTCCTCAGAGTCAGATGAAGACACTGCTATTGCACTGACTTCCTGCCTTTTCTTGAATGTACAGCCTCCCGTGAAATGCCCTACCTTTTTGCAACTCATGCATATTGCCTGCCTTGCTGGGCACTTCTCATTGTTTGCTAGATGTTGATCGTTGCTGCGTCTGTAGCATTTGATGGCTTTCCTCTACTTTCACGTCTTGTAGTATTATGTATTATTTTTTGGCTCTGCAGTCTTCCTCGACTTGTGTGATCTCGATATGAGCTTACCTTCTGCATGCTCTTGTTTCTCCACAATCTTTTGCCTGACCACTGTCTCCTCTGCTGCTTGCGCTATCGTTATCACCATCGCCTCTTCTAGCGTTGGATTTTGTGTGCTAATAATTTTTCCTTGCAATTTCAAGTCTCTACAGTTTGTTACTAGCATGTCCTCGGTCCTTTCTACATCTGTGTTTCCGAAGTTGCAGGGGGTCACCATTTCTCTCAAGACGACCACAAAATCATTGATAGATTCTGTCATGCCTTGTTTCCTGGTCTCGATAGTGAATTGGGATCTTTAGCAAATCTTTTGTTCATGCACAATTGTGCTTCTGAAAAGACATCCAAGGCTGCATCAGCTTTTGGCAGGCTTTCAAATATCCTATGCCCTTTCACACCCTGGTTGTACAGTATCATTGCTTCCTTTCTCACGTCAGCTTATTCTGCTCCATCCAGGGCTTCAACATATATATCGAACAGGTGTAGCCATCTGTTATATGGTATGGTGATATGATATGATATGATGATATGATAGTTTATTTATACAGCGCCTATACACAATGTGTTTCAAAGCGCTTCACAGCAAGGGAGGGAACAAGGGAAAAATACAATGACATTCTTACAGGCCATGAACAACAAGAATGTGAAATTAACTATCGTACTCGGACTGGCGACATTTTAGACGGTGCAAGAGCTACGACACAGACATGAAGGAATGGGAAACAGACAGGTGAATACCGTACTAGGCCTGACAACATTTCTAGTAGAGCCGGAATTTTACAAGAGGAGATGGAGAAGGGATGAGAAGAAGGGAGAGGAACAAAACAAGCAACTATCGTACTAGGCCTGACGACATTTCAGATAGTGCTGGAGGGGGGGGAACAAGTATAAGAGTGGGGAGTAGACAAAATTTGTTGCTATCATACTAGGTCAAGGGACAATTCTGATAGAATAAGTGCATAGAAAAAAAAAGGGAGGGCGCGAGGAGGCGGGGAGAAGGGAGAGGAGGAGAGAACAGAGAATAAACAATGAAAAAGAGCAGAAAAGCAGAAGGGAGAGTGAATACACCTGCAGCGGTCAGTAAAACACATCATCCAAGGGAGTGGGAGTGCCTGAAAATGGTAGGAAAGCTGGTGGGGGCTGTGCTCCATGTATTTTGGATCACCAGTTTTGGGAATCTTCTGTGGGTCCGAGTATCTGCTCCTCGTCGCAAATATATTGCTTCAATCTTCACCACTAAGTACATTGCAAGACACACCCACCTTCAAATAAAGAGCAATGATGACTGAAAAGTTTTCTTCTTAGTGTCTTTATTCATTGACCTTTGTTATAACATATTGGCTTTCTCATTACAATAGGAGGAGACAGCGTTAGTCTTTTCCAATTGTGCGATGTGGGAGCCTGCATGCTCTCAGCTTCCACTCTTCTTCACTCCTCCGCCGCTTGTGCTGTTCTCTCTCTGGCTCCACCCCCACGCTTCCACGATGACGTAGTGCACGTCTTTCTGAGTGGGGAGCGAACGAGAAGCCGTGCGGCACAATTGTCTGTGCCACTCTGATTTTAATTGGAGTCCTTAGGACTAGGATCTATACCCCCATTGATGGTCACTGGAGACCATAGAACTTGGATTGTGGATGATGATGATGATGATAGGTTATTTATAACGCGCTTAATACCCAGACGTTTCTAAGCGCGGAGCCGGGGTCGAACCTCTGTTGCTCCGTGTCGTCTTGCTTCCAAGGCGAGCACGTCGCCCCTGCAAAATGATATGTAAATAGGGACATACCCCCATGGATCCAGTCAAACTCAACCTACCCCAACGAGAGAAAAACAGTCTATCCAATGACGCCAATTAGAGCAATTTCCACAAGATTAAAAAGCTAAAAGGCACTGATCTACAGAGTCCCAATCTGAGAAGAACAACATACTTATGTATAAACCTTTTCTTTCTTTGTTTATTTATTTATTGTGATATAGTCAAATTTGTGACTTTTCACAAAAAGAAAACAATACAACAATAAAATGATATAAAATGTGTGTACAGTATTACACATAACACCGAACCATTCCATACTTAAAATGAAATTACTCCCAAACTACGCAAAACCTTTAGTACTTCAATCGTTAACCGTCTCTCATGCCCAGCTGTAAGTCTTTCCCAAAAAGCGTTTGTGTAACCATTTTTCATTATCGACAAACCCTCCCAGGTAATTTATTTGAAGGTCCTTTGTACCTTAACACACAATTAAAAATGAAACAGAGATTGCACTGTGCTCTCATTGCAAAGGCTCCATTTCGGAGTCCCATGATATACTTTTCCATACATTGACTGAATTGTCTCTGTTTTCACCAAGTTCAATCGTACTCTAAGAAACTCCATTCGCAATCTTATACTTGGGAAACATGTTAGATAGTTTGGTAGGAAACCACACTTTTTTTCAACACTGGCTAATGATTTAAATTTACTTAGGCCTTTTCAATCCAATCAACATTCCTAGGTTGGTAAATAAGGCTTAAAGGGCCCCCAAACACTGAACTAATTTTAGTTTGACAAGAAAATCACAGATAACACATGTGTGCAACTTCACCCCCTTGTCGCCACAAGAATTCTGGTCACTCTGACACCTCTGTCCCCGGTCCATTTACTAGAGAGTGACGGGGACATCTCCAACCCCCAGGATACCCCTCATCTGACAACCCAGCCTACTTTGCTGATTTATTGCACCCATGTAAATACTGGAAGTAGGCCCAAATGTCCAGGTTATTTATGTTCTGTCCCCTAGTCCTTGTCCCGGGTCCATGTTGCATTGCAGTATCCCTCCACTACCTAGTTTACTTTATCCATAAAAACACTGTAACGCATAAAGGCAACCAACCTGGGACTGGCATATGGTATACGTTTATTATAAAGGCACATGGTATAAAGTTATAATAAATCAGACTTTTCCTTATAATCAGTTGACTCTTTTATGATATATTTTTGATAGGATCTGGTGCACCATGCCTAATTGAGTTTTGTACACTATTGAATTTGGCTTGACTTTAAGGTGAATAGCATTCTCGCTTAGACTACTGCAGAAGTATTCTAACACTAATTAATTAACCCACTCACACATTAATATACAATTAGAATAGTGGAAAGGTGCACTGCTTAAGAGGCACCCTCTTGGTTTTCCTCTCAACCTGGAACTGCCTCAGCCCCATGTGTTGCCTCTTCTGTACATCATTTCACATAGAAATATAATCCTCGTTACCAAATAAACACAAAACACAACTACAAATACTGGCAGCCAAAAATGTTATTTTTGTGAATCTGGGTCAGAGTACCTTCAAGGAAGATCACATTGCATGCAACATATCCAGTAACGCCCTCCGTTGAAATTACACGTTCTTCCTTGTTAAGGAAGTCACAATACCTGGGATCCAATTTTCTGCTGAGGGTTTAATTCATTTCATATGTCTCCTATTTTGTGGAGCTTGCATTGGTTTCCTGTCCAGGCATGGTGCAAGCTTAAGATTGCCGCCTTATCCTATAGGTGTCTCCACTGCAATGTTACCGAATATATGCTCGCTCTGGATTGCCTTATGCTCCTTGCAGGAATGCGAGATCCAGAGAGGCACTGCTTCTAGTGACTCCTAAATGAAAATAAAAAAATAAATCAGTGGGAGGAAGTTTCTTCACAGTTCAAAGTGCAATTAGCGTGAACTACCTTCATACAGAATCAAGATCCCTCCCCACTCGTATTCTATTCCGGAAACATCTAAAAACCTCCTGGTTTTAAAGAATCCCTTTTCAGGTGCTGGTTTGGCTCCCATCGAATTTAGGCTCAGCAAGCAATTATCATACCTTTGGGTCATTTGGGCTATATATGTCTTTATGAAATAACATGGCATGATGTAACAGTAAGAGTACACGCGCTGCAAGGCCACCGAAAAACAATGAAACAGGCAGTCAGGGTACACTAGTGGGCCAAAGGGAGGTGTAGGAAGAGCTAGAGATACAATCATGGCAAGTCTGTCCACCACTTCTGTTCAGAATCGATGGACATTGTCGCAAGAACGCATGATCTGCTTTACGTAGTTCTATTTTTTTACTGTGAAAGGTGGTTCCTAAAGGAAGGTTTCTTTTGTTGTTTGTTGATGTATTTTTTTTTTTTTCAGGAGAGGTTACAGCGTAATGTGGGGCGGGAAATGAGCGAAGAGGCACCAAGCACTAATATGGAGGGGCAGGTGGACAGGGGAAGATGTTGCACGTGTCTTACTTCTATGGTAGGGGGCAGTGTTTCTCATGCTCCTTGATAACAGCTCCAAACGCACTTTGAAATTGCTTCCCCCTGCAGAGTGGTGTGTTACAATATATACAGAGGACTGTTGTCTTAGAAAGATATGGATCAACAGACTCTTTTATTGCCTGCAAGGTAGCTGGTGGGATTGTTTGTTCCACAGAAGTAGGCTGTGTGATTACAGCATTGGTTGAGGAAGATGAGGTGGAGGAAAACAGCCTACTACTTGCTAAGAAAGGAACAACAATTCTGAGAGCATTGTAGTGGTAGGAGTACTGGCCAGGTAGTCCGTGACTGAGTACAAAGTTGCACTCAGTGCATTTCACTTTGGTAGCTTTAGCCTTTGGTACATTCCCAACAGTGGTAAAGAACTGCCACACTCATGATTCTCTCGAGTTGCTAGAGGTAGGCACTTCCTCTACCTCATGTTCTTGGTCCTCTTCATTGTCTTTGGAGGTACTGTGCTTTTTTTGTTGTGTAGGACCTCCAGCTGTTGGTGGTGGTGGCTCTTGGGAAGGATGGCAATAGCTGATGCCATTTTAAAGATAAATAGAAGTTTTGCTAATATTCTTCCAAGTATTTTTTATTTATTTAATTTATTTGTATTTGGTTATAAACATAACCTTTACAAAATACCAAGATAATACTTTTCAGAATCAATATGCATTACTTACAGAAAGGAAAGAACACATTTTGTATACATTATTTACAATACATTACATTTGAAAAAATCAATTCTTTCAGAAATTGTTTCAACAGTGATTTCAGAATTGTTTACATTATATTTCATATATATTTCATATAATACCATCATTTTAACAAGTGCATTTAAGATGATCATTAAGATCTTCATCACGTTTCAGTGCCAACTATCAATTTGCAAATTCCATTCATAGACCTCATTACAACAAGTACATTTAAACGGATCATTAAGATTTTTTTTCATCACGTTTCAGTTCCAGTTATTAGTTTGCAAATTCCATTCAGAAACCTTATTACGGCTAACTGTAGGGCAGTACCTCTACCATATAACATTTGGCACCATAATCTATCCAGATTTACATACTCAGTACTAACAACAAACTTTCCAAAGAGCTCAAATCGTGCATTTCTAAGAGTAGTACAATCGATTAATAAATGTTCCAAAGTTTCAATAACATCTGGTTCATTACAAAACCTGCAGTTCATTGAAAACTCTGTTCTGTTTTTGCGTATTCCCATAATTTCCCGAGTTGGTAAGGCATTCAATCTGAATCGCATGAATATTAGCCGTAGCCGTTTATCCGGGAACAGGGTCAAATATGGTTCAAGGGTCCCAACCGACTTGATATTTAATACCAAGTGCTTATACAAACCATTCCGATTTTTTCTTTGCATTAAGCGGATTGAAGATAAGGAGATTAAGTGATATTCCTGATTTATTTAAATACTCCAAACATTCCGTTTTAAGTTTTTGCAGATAACTGGATCTAGTAGTATCACCACGGTAACCATTTCCCAGTAGATTGTATAAAGTCTCTTTTGCCGCTGTAATTAATTTATGAAATGATGAGACCCTTTGCCACATGACCGTATTCACCAGTGAGAGTAAACCCAATTCATGTCGAATTGCAGCTAAAGGAACACACTTCAGCAAGCATTTGAACACTGCTCTCAGCGGACAAGCTTCGTATTTGGGAAGTTCTTCTATTGCCAAAAGTGGAAAGAGCTCGAGACCATAGTAAAACTGCGGTACGATCTTCGGTTTATAGAAACGTAGAGTCGATAGAAAAGAGAGCTTTCCGTACTTACCATCCATTGTTTTCAGCTAAGTCACAAGGGGGCCTACCTTCCCTTCCAAATAAAGCCTGTAGTTTGATTTCTTTTTGTCCCCGTACATTGGGAAACCTAAATATATCTCAAATAAGGTTTTACTTCAAGCTTTATGTGGTTCAGATACCAGGAGTACTTCTTTACATACAGCGTTGGGTGCAATCGTAGGATCACAGTTTTAGTTTCATTTATTTTAAGATTATCCTGTAATGCCTGAATTTGCAGAGCTGATGCTGCAACCCTAGTGGAGTTTTATCGAATAACATAAAGTCATCTGCATAATCGGTCCAGCTGATTTTCACTCCCTCCACCAGAGGAGGGGCAAAAACCGAATCCTCCAGCACCTCTTTTGCATCAGATACATATAAATTAAAAATTGTGGGTGCAAAAACGCAGCCTTGTCGAAGGCCATTAGTAGCATTTATTAATATAGATCATTTTCCTAAATTATTTAAACGCACTTGCAACTTTGAACCTTCATGCAGATGGAATAGTACTGAGAGTAGCTCAGTTGGCATACTTATCCGAATTAGCTTTATCCAAAGTAAAGATCTAACAACCATGTAAAAAGCCAATGTTAAATCAATCTATGCAATATAAATTGCAGCCCCATCCACCGTCCATGCTGTCTCCCACATTACAATTAAGAGGAGTCCCCCCGCATCAGTTCCAATACCTTTCCTTAAACCAAACTGGAATCTAGATAAGATATTGTTTATATTGGGCCATTCTTGGATGTGAGTCAAAACGATCCCAGAAAGAATCTTTGGATCTGTATCCAATAAAGTAATTGGCCTATAATTATTTGGACAAGACCGGTCTCCTTTCTTATATATGGGCACAGCATAGGCAATATGCCAATTTACACGGATATTTCGGGTCCTCACAATGTCTTTAAATAGGATAAACAATATTTTAGCCCATAATCCACTATTTTGTTTAAATAGCACATTTACCAGGCCATTTGGCCTCGCAGCCTTTGACGAGGGCGCCTTCTGTATAATTATCCTAATATCCTTCAATGTAAATGCAAACTGCCATGGCGAGTCAAGAATATTTTTGGGTAAAGGATCAGTATACTTAGCTGTAGCACATAGGGTAGCAAAATCCCCTTCCCATTGTTTTTCTGTGACAGACATAGTTTGCCCCTCAGAATTCCCAGAGAACTTACTATTCATTAACGCCCAAAAAGACCTAGAGGTGTTGTCCTTTAATGGTAAAAGCATATTTTCTCCATCTGTTTGATAGAGAACTGCCAGATGCGCCTTGATCTTATTTTTCCATTTGTTATTCATTTTCCGCTTTAGTACGTCTTTCACGCATACGGGATATGTAGTATTACATAGGTGTCTAAGTTCTCTCAGTCTGGATATCCTAAAGTTTCTTATCACCAGAGCATATGAGTGTGTTTTTCTGATCCTTCTGTTATAGACACCTGACGAGGTAATTGTTTTGGTGATTACATTCTTTACATAGTGGCAGAAAGTATTGCTATATTTTTCCCCATGCCAGAGATGTTAAAATCAGAACCAAATACCAAATAATTGGTTTACCAACATTTTCTTTATGCCATGCTATTCTAGTTTTAGCTGTATTTACTCGCACATCAGGCTGACAACATCCATTAAATCCCATTCCCCGATCACCACCCAAAGTTAACTCCAGTCACTTATGATCACTACACATTGTAGCTACAAAATTGTAGCCAATTACCAAATTCATCAGCGGTTCTGATAGGAAGATATCGTTGTTTGTGCTAGATTGTATGCCTCTAGACCAGGTAGTAGTTTCCATGTTAGTACTCAGTAAACCCCTAGGATCAAATAGACCCCAATCCTGCATAAAATTCCCCCATTAATAACCATGTGTTTTTTACTCAAGATGGGTTGTTACAACCCTAGGCTCCCCTGCCATGTTTGCTTCTACATGTTCAAATCTCTGAATTTCGGTATTAATATCACCTGCAACAACAACCATCCTATTTGGGACGAGTTCATGATAAGTCATCAGGATGTCTCCTAACTGCATCAGGGCTTCTTTTATTTCCAACTTAAGATTCCAATAAACGTTTATTATTAGCATATTACAGCATCCTGAAATGTTGTTACTTTTAACTTGTACCAATAATGCCAGACACCATTTGGGCATCTGAAAATCCCTAAGTATAGTCGGCCCTATATCCACCCTAATGGCAGTGAGAAGACCCCCCTGATGGAGGTCCATGAGGACCCTTGGTGGCCAGAACAGCATTCACCGTATAGCCATCCAAGACAAAAGCCTCAGTAAACCATGTCTCTTGTAGACACATAATAGAACTCGTAACTAACTCTAAACATATTTCAGTTGAGTTTTTCAGAAACCAGTTACCCCATGTATTCCAACTCACCAGGGTAAATTTGCTAGGAATGTTAACTGGTTGGCTTCAGTCCCTGAAGTTGTGAGATGGTGTCCTGCAGTGTCAATGCCAATTACCTTAAACTAGGTTCATTGTGCACCCCCCCCTCCGTGGGGATTCAGTTTATAGCTCTGGGGTTTATCAGTATCAGATCCTCCTGATCTTTCCTTTGCACCCCCTTGTCTAAACCCATCCCACCCTTGCAATCCAAATCATAAACAAATCTACGGAGAGTATCTACCTCCTTAAAAACAGACTCCAATATTGTGTAGGAGTAAAATACTACCTGCACAAAATCATATTGCGTTGGATGCACGAAATCTATAAGTTTAATATCCTCAGTTGTAATCAAGGCGAGACTCAGTATTTTGCCAAACAGTGCCAACATTTTTGCACGGTTTAGCGACACCGGGCCACCATAAGTAAATAAATAGTGCATCATAACACTTGGATTATCTGGGTATCGTGGAGGTCTCCGTTTGAAATCATCCCCTGCAATGGAGAAAGGGCCTTTACGCACAATCTCCAGCATTTGGTCAGTATGGAGAAGTTCCTTTTGAAAAGTAACCTTATGCTCTTGACCACCCACAGTACCTTCTACTAGGTCTACATTATTTTGTTTCGAAGGAGAACTAGCCTGTGATTTGGGACCCACTTGTTTCTCATTATTCCTCGTGACATTTCCACTAGTATTGTTAAAGTGGGCCCTCTCGTTCACAGGCAATTCCGTATATAGGTTCACATGGCCATCCAACATTATTTTGATCACCTTCCTGATGACACGGTCCATCACCTGTTCCTCTCCCTTCTTGCTCCCCATCTCAGTTTTTTCCAGACAGTTCGTAGTCTGTTGGACCATACCATAGCTCGGCTCCTGCCCACCCAATGAGGCGGTGACATTCAGGCGTCTTTGCACGCCGGGAGCATTCTGTTGTATGCCCTCATTAGTACTCATGGTCACTCGTGTCAATTCGGACCAAAGGGCACATTGGCCCTCTGAGTTTCCAAATGGAATCTGTATGGAGGTTACCTTGACATTCCAACTTGTGACCCTAAATCGAGGTCCGAGATTAGTGCACCTTAAGAAATTGAATCCGGTGTACTATTTGCACCAAAAACGGACCCTTCACCTGTTTTCATTGGATTATTTGTACCCAAGGCTAGCATACCAGCATTTATTTGGCCAGTTAGGACAATTACACATTTCTGTGGGAAATAATCCAGAAGGCTCCCGTTAATAGGTTGTATGATCTTCCGTGAATTGAGCTCCGCATTTACCAACATTCTAGATTTTGAACGTGATCCTTTATTCTTTAAATTATCAGTAATAGAATCTACCGCTAAGGAACCCTCAACCCCTCTGCATAGGATAATATCTTCCCCATCCTCAGGCGCAGTTGTTTCTCTATCCGGAGGCAGGATATCCTCTTTAATGAGGTTTTGCCAGTTATTCTTGGTGCCCTTCCCCAAGTTAATTCTGCAGTTATTGTTTTCTTTTGTTTGTTTGTTTTTTGTTGTTATAGTTACCGGCTTTTCCTTATTCATTTTTTCAAGGGGAGGACTTTCCCTGCCTTAATCCCTTTGTTTAAGTGATTATCAATCAGGGGAACCTAAAGTGCTGGGAGACTCTATGATTTGTTTAGATGTTACTGGATTCTTAGCCCCATGCACCCCCTCTCCCTGTTGTGTCCTTGTTTCTGTATTAATAGTTATCGATTGGTATATCATTTTCCTGCTATCAACACTGGAACATTTTTGTGTTTCCACAGCTGTAATAAGCTGTTTTAGTAGTGCAGTATGTAAACATAGTTCGGCTAATACTTGACTATTAAAGTTTTCATCTGACCCCTTCTCCCAGGTCTCACCATGGGCTAAATCCTTAGCTGGTGTTATTTCCCACTCTGCCTCTTGGTCTAGTGGATACTGTGACAGAGCGAGTAAAGAGCTATTAATTTCAGAACATGGGACCCCCCTCCCCCTCAACTTCTCATTTCCCTGGAAAGGAATTTCTGGGTATTTAAATACATTTACCTCTCCAGACTCAATTAGTAATATTGATTCTTCCCCTACCACGTCTCTCTTCAAAAGACCCTCAAATAATCGAGGATCGGCCATTGATTCTCGTCTGGTCACTGGACCAGTCCGTTTGTATGTAAAGATTTCATGCTTTTTCTTCAGAGCCCTACCGATTCAAAATAAATTGCCCAGGGAATTCATAATTTCAAAAACGATCATAAATATTGGAGGAAGTTAGGAATTTCTTTCCCAATTTGCACACCTGCAGGTCACCACTTAAGTCCAAATTTAAACGTTCAATCAATAAGCAAGATAATGGGGCTCCCTACCGAATAAATTGCTTCCCCTTGCCTGACTCCCCCCCGAACAGCCAAACAGCCCACTTGCGGCCCTCTTGAGGGTGCGCACGCGCGAAGCACGTGCATGTACCAGAAGTAGGAGACAGTGGTGACGCAGAAGAGGCGAGAGTGGTGTAAAGCTGGAAACGGAAGGGAAAAAGCAGATTTTAGCGCAACTTCAGTCAAAACGGTAAGTAAACCAAAGAGCTCAACAAAAGAGTTCAACAGCCGGAGAAACAGAGAGTACAATATTGGCAAAAGCAATTACTTGATCTTAGTCCTTAGTCCTTAATCCAAGTTGCGATCCTCGCATAACTTCAACACGCCGATAGGCACTTGACACAGTGCACAAAGTGGAATTCCAGCAGAGCAGTCAGCCAAACAGCCCACTTGCGGGCCACTTCCGGAGGCTTACGTGCGGTGTGCGTGCGTGCCCCAGAAGTAGGAGACGGTGGTGACGCAAAAGAGGCAGGGGCATGGTAAAGTTGATCTTAGTCCTTAGTCCTTAATACAAGTTGCGATCCTTGCATAACTTCAACACACCGACGGGCACTTGACACAGAGCACAAAGCGGAATTCCAGCAGAGCAGAGCAGTCAGCCAAACAGCCCACTTGCAGGCCTCTTCCGGGGGCGCACACGCGGTGAGCATGCACGCCCCAGAAGATGGAGACGGTGGTGACGCAAAAGAGGCGGGGGTGGGGTAAAGCTGGAGACGAAAGGGGAAAAGCATATTTTAGCAAAACATCCGCGTAAACGGTAAGTTAACCAAAGAGCTCAACAAAAGAGCTCAACAGCAGGATAAACAGAGTCCAATACTGGCAAAAGCAATGACTTGATCTTAGTCCTAAATCCTTAATCCAAGTTGCTATCCTCGCATAACTTCAACATGCCGACGCGCACTTGACACAGAGCGGATTTCCAGCAGAGCAGTCAGCCAAACAGCCTAATTGCGGGCCACTTCCGGGTATGTGCTTTGTACTAGATTTTTAATGGATAATGAGTAAGTATAGGTGTAGGATCTGTACAAGGGTACATTTTGAACTCAAAAGTTCCTAGATCAGTAGAAAATGCAGTTCCGAACTGTCCTCGAAGAACAGACCCGATCGTGAAGTGCAGGCGCATTCGTGGACACGTCATGATGCCGTGCGCGAGCGTATGGTCATGTGGCACTGTCTGGAAGGTCCGCGATGATGTCAGAGGTTCGCAGACATCGATGGACACAAAAACAGTGGAAAAAGTTGCAAAAAGTGTTTAGAAATATTAAAAATTATGCAAGAAGGTGGGAAATGGCAGAGTTTTAAGGTGACACTTTGTAAATTGGACAGAAATGTTGCTATATTGGAGCAATTATGATATTAGTAATTTGTAGGAAAATAGCATGCACCAATAAAAATCTATAAATTTCACTGAAAAAACGTTGTTAAAGGGATGTTATGGTTTCAAGTAAAACTGAAAAACCTCAGCAATTTGCCAGTTATGGTAAGCTAAGCAGCCATAACTCATGCCACCACAGTGCACTGCTAAGACTAACACCCAGGACATCAAAGATGACATCACAAATGTGAAGGGGGAAGGGGAGGAGGAGAAGTGCGTGACATAGGATCAAGACATATGCAGCCATATGGTGGGTCGAGAGGTGCCAGATATTGGTTAAACAACTAGGGAGAGAGGTTAGACCCCTGGGGAACACCACAGGTGAAGAGAGAGCTAGAGGAGAGGAAGGACCCAAGTTGGACCAGGAAGGGTCGGTCAGAAAGGAAAGAAGTCAGCCAGGCCAGCGCCTGATCAGTCATACCCAGATTAGCACAGATCCAGTTGAGCAGGATGGCAGATGGCATTGTTCACCGTGTCAAAGGCAGAAGAGAGATCCAGTAGTATGAGGACGGAGGGGAGGTTAGAATCAAGGTTGAAGAGCAGGTCTTCACAGATTTTCAGGAGAGCAGTGTCTGTGCTTCTAGCTGCTCTGAAGCAAGACTGATGGTCATGAAGACAATCAACAGATGCAGTGTGAAGATTAAGCTGGCAAACAAACAGACCCCAATGAGACACATTCTCACCTCTCCAGGGGACAGTGCCTACCCTCTGAGCACCTACATGATGACGCCAATACGGAACCCCACCACACCTGCCCAGGTAAGATACAACACTACCCATATTGCAACTCGGGCCATAGTGGAGTGCACATTCGGAGTGCTCAAGTCACGTTTCCGCTCCCTTGACCACTCTGGTGGTGAGTTGCTATATGCACCACCAGTAGTGTGCAGGATCATTGTGGCAGCATGTGTCCTGCACAATGTTACAACACAGCGTGGCATACCAGTGGACATGGTGGAGCCCCCACATCCACAGGCACGCCACTTCCATATGGCTGGGCAAAGGGCAGGTGGAGAGGTTGTGCATACTCAGCTTGTGGCTACTTTTTTCACCCAAACTCCTCCCCCTGTGGAGTGCACACGGCCATGCCACATTCCAGGAGCCATTCAATGATGACAATGGGCCAATCAACAGTGCCTACCAAACCACCCTGAGCATGTGCCCCTGGATGTGCAAGATTGTGTGCATTCCTCACAACTTAAAAGACATTCCCCTCTTACCACCACAAGTAACACAATGACACCACTACCAACATGCCAAACCTTCTATTAACTCACCTCTGTGACACTCAACCAATCCCATATGTCATGTAAAATCATCATTATGCTGTGTCATGGTATGTTGTGTCATGCAAAAGTAGATTCCAAAATGCCTGATACATAAGGCAAGTGTCTGAAAGAGTTCAAGAATGAATGGAACTAGGGTTGAAAAAGAACACTCGTACATAGACCTAGAATCACAGAAACCATAATAGTCACTCCACGCTGGCTCTGTGCATGTCATACAATCAACAGTTGTGGCAACAGTGATTATGTTTGATGGCGAAGCTACAGTTTTATCAAGGGCATGCATGTGCCACCATGCAGGGAGCGAGGACATGGTGGAACACACAGACGCTGTACAGGCATGTTGCAATCAGAAGGAGCAAGTGCACAGACGTTCACAGGGGAGTGGTATTTGGAGGGTGGGATCAAGTTCGGGGGTGGTCCAAGTGCGTCCAGTCAGTGGAGGCAGGGGTAAGTACAGAGAGATACAACGCTCTAGGGTCATACGCCAAGTGCAGTGATGAAGACACTAATTCAGGTCCAGGAAGCAAGTGCACAAAACATTGCTGGGGCTGACAGGGGCCTGTGCGACCCTGAGGTACATCAAGCAGCCAGTCATCAAGATGCAAGGAAAAAAGTATGGAGAGAGTGAGAGAGCAGAGGTATCGCTTAGCAGGGAAGAAGGAGAGAGAAGGAAGAATAGAAGAGGAAACTCCTGAGTTCCAGGAACATAATGATATGAGTCCCCAAACAGATGGTGGCAGGAAGGGTATACGAGAGGGTGGCCCCTGCTGACGATAAAGATCCCCCTAAAAAGATCTGCATCCAGAACTGGCTCACCTGAAGAAGGTTGGAGGAAGATGATGACATGGATCTGGAGGGACGCATTGAGGTATGAATATTTGCATATAGGCAGTACACAGGCCCCACAAAGCCTTATGTACAATGCATACTTTCTATGAATCGACCCTTTCAGCCACGGATAGCCAGTGGAGGAAATTAAGTGGCATAAAGATGTGGTCCCTTCTCTTGAGGCCAAGCATAATCCTTGCGGTCTTGTTCTGAATGAGTCACAGAGGGTGTGGATTAGAAGCACAGAGTTCGAGCAAGAGGCAGTTGCAGTAGTGCAGCCCCGGCTAAAATCAGGGCTGTGGACACAGTGACATGCTGGTGGAAAGTGAGAAAAGATGCAGTACCCCAGAGGAGGCGTAGCAGATAGTTGTACTTCCAAGAGATAACTGAAATGGGACATGAGAAGGAGAGAATTGAGGCGAACATGACCACAATCATTAATATCTGTGCAGGTGGTTGTGGCTGTACGACCAAGGGAGTCTGGCCACAGAGAAAGTGGGAAAGCTGGTGTTCTTGGTAGCACGCCATGACTGAATCGTGGACAGACCATCAGATATGAGTGATGAAGATGAGGTGGCTGAGGGTAACCTGAAATAAAGTACTGTGTCATTTACATAACACTTGAATCCAGAGGTGAAAGTGCTAATCACACGTGCAAAGTCATCCATGTACACGTAGAATCACCAGGGGGATAGCCCACATCACTGTTTAGCGCCACAGTTTGAAAGAGCCATAGAAGAATGAAAGCTTTTGAGGTCCATGTGGGATGGGTGGGCAGAAGGTAATGAGGTTAACCACACCACAGCTTGGTGTCTGAACCCTGTGCACCATACACACAGTAGTGTACACAACCTGCATTGGTGGATGAGAACTAACATGCCGGTTAAAACTGTAACCTTAAATAACGATCAATGTAAAATAACATCTGACCTGTACCCTTGCCATGAGGTTGACACTTCAATTTCCTAATATGAAATACCCATCATTACCAGACGTAAGCATCTGCAGACAAAGAAAAACATGAAACATTGTCATGTACCACTTACATGCATAAACATACTTCAATACACACGGGCAACCCTCAGTGAACTGAAACACGTGCAAACCACAAGTCCCAATTAAGCCAGTAACATGTGTCCCTGCACACATGCAGAAACACCTGTACACAGCATGTAATTCAAACACACAATATACACACACTCACCCCCAACAAATTCTCACACACTGCCTGTCCCCATCAATGCCATGCAGGAAATGTGCATGCAACACATCCACAATCATTACATGTTGTCACATTCACAATGCACACTTCATTCCACATGCCACATGAAACTGTGAAGACAGCACATATGCCAAAAATGTAACCAAAACAAAACATGGGACACCCTCTAAACAATAGCAATGTCTGGATAAGACAGACCATCACCTGCGTATTATAGAGACATTGCTCTGCACACAGTCATGGAAGCATATTGCCAATTAACACATGTGTTTCACATTGCTCAGGCATAAATCCAATATCCAAAAACGTTTGCAAGGGCACACAGGACAAAAGGTTGGGGATAGGTGAATGTAGATAATGATTTACTAACACAGATCAATCAGACAATCAATACTTCCAAGAAATCATGACAATCACTGGAAGGAGAGACAAGGCCACAATGCTTTGTGAGTGTTTACAACGTGCAAATGTACAGGTGATGTTGTGAAGGCAAAAGTTTGGAATCAGTGCATGGAGAACATCTTGTGCAGAAAATGCAAGAAAATAATACACTAATGGAAGTGATTAGTCATGTGTCGGTGCTGATTGTGATCAAGTACACTATATACACAGTACTTCACATGATACATGTGGATGTTCAGAGCACCAGGGACACATAAGGCACATGGATATGATGCACGCTACTGCGTCAATAGCACAGAATAGAGTTGGAGATGGAAGTGATGAAGAGAAAGTACTACATGATCAATGTGGCCTTAAGGAGTTCTTCCTCAATGTGCAGGTGGAGAGTGAGTCTACTCCACAGAAGGCATCCCACATTGCAAATGGACCCACCACCATCCCTTCCAATACGTAAGTGCTTCACACACAGGGAGTAGTTATCTGAGGAATGCAGGAGTACAAAAGGGTAGTAATGCATCAGGAAGCATCGAAGACTGTACCAGGACCCAGACATCCCTGTGGATGATATAGCGGTATTACAATGTAATACGTGCAGAGTCTGTGAGCCTCTGAAGCATTCATATTGCAGGAGAGACGTTGGCCCTAGCCCTGAGTCAAATGATGAGTCACGCATCCGTAATCTGGGTAAGATGTAGCCGTTGCAGGGTAGAACACTCAGCACCTGTAACATTGCACCTATGTGTGATGTTGTGGAAGTGTACATCAACTGTGTGCATCAAGAGCTGCAAGTGGGACTCCTTGACAATCGCACGGACATGTGGCAGTAAGGGAAGGGGGTAGTCGAAGATGAATCCAAGATTCCTGCCTTGGGTTGAGTGGCCAGGCCGTGAGCCCATGTAGGAAAGACAGTGTCAAAGCCAGAAGTAGGCTGCAGTGGAGCCAATTGGGACAGGCAATTTTGTAAATTGCGCACAAGCCAAGGTCATTTGGAGTGCACCAGTCCAGGATGGCTGTGAGGCAGACATGGTGAATAAGGGTGCAAGCGTGCCACTAGGAACAGTGCAGGAGAGTAGTCTGTCCTCATCATAGCACATGAATCAGTTGTACAATGGTTCAAATTAGCATTGCAGCAGGCAAATGTATATGTCAAAGAAGCATGTAAAAAGAATGGACACCTTCATGATGCCACAGGTGGCGGCTGAAATAGGGTAGAAGAAAGGACACAATATGGGTATCTATAGAATTGATTTTCCGGAATGACGTAAGCAAGTCCACTGTTCATTCATGCAGCATCAAAATGAGGATGGAATGCATCACTGTGTGAAAAGCATATGAGACATCAAGGATGATGAGGACAGCAGGGTAATATGAATTGAGGGGTGCTACCATTCATTCATGTGACCCCTGTAGAGCAGTATCAGTTGCTCCGTACAGTTTCAATCCACACTGGTGTCCATGTACATCCCCAAGAGTTGCCTCATGGGCGTACATTTGTGTGCGGGCCAACTTGGCAAGCAGCTTCTACCGGAAGGTTTATAAAGCTATTTCCCAGTATATTGGTTGTTGGGAAGGCTGTGCATATGTCATGGTAAGGATGGTGCGCACAAGTGAGAGCTTGATGGAGGATGGAAACTAAACACCATATGACAGAGAGGAGATGTTGGCAATGATTGTTCTGTAGGAGCAGCGGGACACCAATAGAGATGACACCTTCGTGGAGTAGTTCACTACTTCAGAGGAGACATGAGTGAATGAGGAGAATGAATAATGATGAAACACTTGTGTACGAGCGCGATAGAAATAAAATATCAATCAATGATGGTGAGTGTCAGTGGGTGCAGAGGTGTGGAGGGTTGTGTTTGAAGAGCCTATCACTAGTCGGTTCAGTCAGTCATGTGTATTTGCAAGACACATGTGCTGCAAGCACATACCAAAGGTACTGTGAAGGAGTTCTCACAGAATATACAGTGGATGTCTTGCCAATCACTTAGTCACACACCTCTTGCACCTCCGCCAGAACCATGCTTGATGGCACAAAGGACTGTTGCGCACTGATGGAGCCACAATGGAAGACATAAGCAGACAACTCAAAGCAAACTGATGAATTGATCAACAATTACTTTATGCTAAAAGTACACTGTTAACCACCAGACCATGGTCAATTCAGACTTCATTGTCACCGCATAGCAATGGTCTAATACTGCATCTATTCCAATGCAGCACCACCATGCACCCAGACGCGTTGCACTAGAAGCTGCATTCACCATGGTGCTGCATGCATGAGAAATGAAAGAAACCCCACAAAAAACACAATATCTGATGTGCTGTTAGACGAAATATCCCACATAACATCACACATAGCAACACGTTTGTGGCTTCTCAATGCTGTAGCACACCCTAATAGTTGATCCATAATTTGGACATGCCAAATGTGACAAATAGCCCTAATGCCACTAACCCTTCTAGGTATCTGATGTGTCACTCATTAGACATGAGAAAAGTAGCATGAGGCACACCTCAGCCCAAACATCTGCACCTGACACAGTCTGCAAACTGTTCACCATGCCACACACTCCCAAACAACCATGAAAGTCCACCCCACAGTTAGGAAGCACAGTTATCATCATCAGTAAACAGTGGCCCCAGCAATCCATCAGAAGAACATGACCATAGCCATCATTAGAATCACCCACGTCTTAATCATGCCCCCCTCAAGAAATAGTGTTTGAGCACAAGGTAAATCAATCGAAAGTGGAGGCACACAGTGCCACACTCGCATTCAAATACCACAGAAGTGTCAGCCAATGCCATGCACTTAAATGTCCATGGAGTCCATGGAACTCACCTGCCTTGCATACGATGCACACCATTGTGAGAGACTTCCCCCAAATTGAATACAATGCAGCGTAACAGCACAAACAACATGCACATTCATGATCAGGTATGCTCGTTGAAAGAAAATATGCATACAACACACAGTGCAGGTACAACAGAGGGTGCCACAGGGTGAATGGAAATCGATAGTGATTAGTCCTGGAGTAGAGTATACCACAACAGAGAGAGGGAGAGAGAGTGACACAAAGAGGGAATAACAAGGAAATGACAGATCAATGAGTACACTGCCTGGTCTTCAGATGTACAATGACATGCAGCACAGCACAGTAGATGCACCCATAGAGATATACACATAGGTAGGTTACACAGTGACATGAGCACCACTCTAATTATCATAACGGCATATCAGCATGCAAAGGACATATAAGACAACTGACACATGCAGCAAACATGCACACCAATGACGCATGCTCAACATGCAAGACAGTGCAAAAGCTTACCCGCTGACTGTGGCTGCATGGTGTAAATCCCATATCACCTTCCCCAGGAACTGTGTTTCCTAATTTGGTACAGGAAGGACAGTGTCTGGTGGAGGGCATGGGGGGCATGGACTTGAAATGGTGCAGGGTTTCTCCCCTGGGACAGCAGTGACCGCCACATCACGGATTACTGAAACACCATGGGAGAACACATTAAAACAGCCATTGTGAAGTACCATTGGCACAGCAGACACGTACAACGGAACACCAAACCTATAATTACCTCCACATGCCATCTTGTGCACCACCATGCAAACATGCTAGTTGACTTCACTAGGCTTAGGTTGACCATGTAGTGCCCTCTCCGGGTCCTGACTGGCAGCGGCCAAGAGGGACACTGAGGAATGCATCTGCAAAATGAAGCCTCGGAGGTCCTCATGCAACACCTCACAGGATGCACGGGTTTCCTCTGAGACAGTCTGCCTCAATAGTTGCATCTCCTGTTGGTACCGTTGGTACTTTGTCCTGGGGGCTGCCTCTTGCACTTTGATTGAAGCTCTGAGGACCACCAATTCCCGCCATTATAGTTTCCCTGTATGTCCGACCCTCTGCAAGAAGGGATGCCTTCAGAGACCTCAGATCAGCCCGTTGGCTCCTGCTGTTGGCCTCCATGTGCAGCATGTGTGAGCGACATGTGGACCGCAATGCCTGCAGCTCTGCTATACCTGCGTTTCTGGTGGGATCATGGAACTGGCCACCCTATCCATGCCCTCCGCCAACATCTCATAGGCAGCACCCTTTTGTTGCGCAACACGCAACATCGACTGCTCCCACAATGTCTCCCCAGCCTGCACACGCCCATCATGTGTGCAGGGCCCACGCCTGCCTGACCCAAGGAAGCATGGCCCTTGATGTGATGCCACTGTCTGTGGCTGCAGGACTGCATCCCTCCCTTGGACATCTGCCCCAGGACCAGAAACCAATGTTGTGGAGCGTGGCCTTACAGCCGTAACCACAACAGACAGATGTGGCACAACTGACTGGCCCTGAGAGGACACCTGAGAGGACACCTGACCCCCTGCAGACTCACGGGCAACAACAGCTCCAACACTTGGTGCACTCACCTCCGACAGCATAGAGTATTCAGCACCAGAGCTACTGGTTTCATAGGAGCCAGTGTCGAACTGAGAGATTCCCCGGATTGTAGCACCAGTGGATTTTCATCTGCTGCCACACAACTTTGCCATTATTTAAAACATTAAGATAAAATCAGAACTGGGAATGGTAAATAGTACAGGGAAACATAAAAAAGGTATTAAAACAATTATTAAATTGTCACAAAATGTTTTCTACATATTGTCAGTACAATGTCATGAGTTATTTCAAAAAAGGTAGCAAAAAAGGTAGCAGGCGCTCCTCTCCATAAAGAACATGGCATGATAACCTGTTCTGAGATGAGAGCTTGCAGCACACGCTTTTTGCTCACTGTACCTTTCACAGATGGGAAATATCCATTTGCATATCAGTCTTTGTCCCGCCCACATGGGCAGTCCAGCACCGAAATGCTATGGCAATTCCTCTCTGAACAAGAGTACCAAAAGCAACCCCATACACGTGTTTCAGCCTTGTTGGGCCTCATCAGTGAGGTGAAGCTTTGTCTCTCTGAAAACAGTGAGCAGGGAGTCCACGTCTGGTTGCCCCCAGGTAACTCAGGGTGACCAACCCAAAGTTCCTTTCAAATATTTCAAAAAAGGTAGCAGGCGCTCCTCTCCAGAAAGAACATGGCATGATAACCTGTTCTGAGATGAGAGTTTGCAGCACACGCTTTTTGCTCACTGTACCTTTCACAGATGGGAAATAGCCATTTGCATATCAGTCTTTGTCCCGCCCACATGGGCAGTCCAGCACCGAAATGCTATGGCAATTCCTCTCTGAACAAGAGTACCAAAAGCAACCCCATACACGTGTTTCAGCCTTGTTGGGCCTCATCAGTGAGGTGAAGCTTTGTCTCTCTGAGCACAATGTCATGAGTTATTTTATCCCAAACAGACATGAGATTAAAAGGAGTTAACAGTTGATTTCAGTTCAATAGATTTAAAAAAGGCTGCTACTGCTATTGTGTCATGAACATTATCCCCATACATTATCCCCATACAAACATCTCTCCCAAAGATATTCCTCTGTACACCAATGATTAGAAAAAAACAATTTCCCAAATAACACCTTTTCATCTCATTAAGTGCTGGACAGTTTATAATCAAATGTCAGGTGGTTTCCTCTATATATATGTTCTTGCAGAACCTGCAACTAGTTTCAACTTCTGTGATGAGACCTCTCCTCAAGGAGATTTCGTTGGTAGGTAGAATATTCCAATGAAATCTAAGAAAAATTCCTCTATACACAATGTTCAGAAATCTTATAAAGTATGACAACAATGTGCCTATTTTCTCATGTTCATTGCAGAGGTGGCTCATTGAAGGGTAGCTATGACATTTATCTACTGTATCAATCCAATTGTTATCATATAAAGAGTTTTTTACCTTTATTGGACTTGCAATCAGATCTTCGATATTCAAGGTCAACCGTAGTAGAATGTTTTCACTAGCTAAGCAAATCTGAGCAATGAAATTAGTAGACCTTCCCCCGGGATTAAAATTCATGCATTTATTCAAGTCAGCATATAATGAGGTAGCAACTGGGACAAGCAATTTTCTGAATACAGGCAATACATTCCTCTCTATTCGTGCTCTAATAGAAACAAGGCCTAATTCATACCGTATTGCCGCAAGAGGGACAGAGTTAGGGACCCCCAGTATCCTCTGCCAAATCTTTGCTTCTGCTAAATCCAACCATTTTGGAACAACGTGAAAGTATAGTTCAAGCCTACAAATAAGTTTTTGAATTAATTTCCCTTCATAGAATTTTAATTCTGGAATGATAGAGTAAGGTCCACATTTACGATTTAATATTACCGGTTGGTTGAGCAGGAGAGTACATTTTTGGAGTAGACTTAGGGCCTAATTCACAGAACATTTTCCAATGGGCTTTTGCCATTATAAAACGCTTCTGTGAATTAGGCCCTTAGTCTCACATTGCATTAAGCTGGTGTCGCAGAAATAGGGAAACCCAAATATATGATGTTGGATGTGGATTCAATTGTTGTGTTCTCCCAGGAACACATCTGAATCCTTTGTTTCCTACACCTTGTGATGGCGAGCATTTTCTTTTTTGGGGGGTTAATAAGAAGCCCGTTGTTGACTGCAAAAGATGAAACTGCTGACAACAGTCTTTTTAGACCTACTTGTGATTTATCAAACAACAAGAAATTGTCAGTGTAGGCTAACCATAATACCTTCATATTGCCCACATATGGGACACAAAAGTAGCTGGGGCCAAATAATCATTTACATCAAAGACACATAAGTTGAATAAACAGGCTGCAAGAATACAGCCTTGCCTAAGGCCGGAGGGAGTAGGAATACAACTGGACATAACTCCCTCTCTATATAATCTAACCTGAATAGAGTTCTCATGGAGCCTAATAGTGAGTTTTAAAAGACCAGCTGGAATTCCCCAGCCTGCTAACTTTCTCCACAGCCTTGATCAATCAACGGGATCAAAAGCGAAAGACAAGTCGACAGATGCAACATACGTACAGCTGCAGGGGAAGACCAGGATAGTCCTTGAAAGGAACGTAATATAAGGCCATTGAGATTGGTAGAGTGTGCCTTGCGAAAGCCTGACTGAAATTTGGATAACATGTTGAATGAAGTGCCCCATGTATCAAGATGTTGAAGTAGTACAGACGTGAAGATCTCACTGTCAACATCTAACAGCGAGATTGGTCTGTCATTTTTTGGATCAAATCTTACTCCCTTATTAAAAATCAAAACAAAATGGACAGTCTGCCAACAGACTATAATACTCCTAAAAAGGGCAGTTAGTGCATTTGTCCAATTAGTAGTGTCCTGCTTTAGTGTGCTATTGGTGAGGCCGTTAGGACCAGCGGCTCTAGAAGATTTAGATAAAGTTATCAATTCATGTACTTTATTCGGCGCAACTGTAATGTTCATTTCGGAAGGCATTTCAGCATCTAACTGGTGGGCAGTAGATAATGGCCTAGCAATGCTTGGGTGTATAGATCTGAAACAAATGTCACCCAGCCAGATTCTTCTACAGCATTTAGCTGAGAGGTAAAGATTTGCTCTCCCTGTCCATTCATTATGTACCAAAACACACCCAAGTATTTTTTTGGTAGTATCTTGAGCATCATCTTTGTAACCCATTGTAATAACACTGAACGAGTGAACATACATAAATGTCTGTATCTTTGTTTTTCAGCTTTACATTAAATAGCTTAACTGTAAAGGGGATATTGGGACTCATTATCAGTCTGAGCGTCCGTCCCATGTCTGCTTTCTTAAGGGCTAGCTTTCCATCAAAAACATGAGTATGTTTCTTGTTTGTTTTCTGCTTTTTCAAACTTGAGTTATTTATAATAGCTGTCATTAGTTCTTCGAGAGTCAGATCAAAATTACCCACATTGAATACTTCAAGTTTCCACTCTAACGTGGTGTGACACATCATCTGATTAAATTCACTGGTCAGTATCTCAGTATTTCTCGAAGACCAATGTACTGCATTTTTGCTGGAGGTCACTTTCAGATTAATGGGCCCGATTGTCATTTGCTTTTTAATTTTGATCGGAAGAGTGAATTTAGCTTTTAGGTTTCAGTGATCACTCCATGTATTTTCAGCAATTGTAAATTCAGAGCAAATTGCAAACATCCTTTGATCGGCATAGATATAGTCCAAGGTTGATCGGCCTGGACCTCTGTATTGAGAATCGAGGTCAACTCCTATCTGCCCATTCATCATTTGTTGACCCAGAGAGGTCAAAGTGTTACTCCACCGCCAGTCTGTTTTAGATTTTAGGTCCAGGACTGAAAGCGCTGAATAATAGTCCCACTAATTACCTTCAAGGTTTAACGGAAAATACTCGGAGTTTAGGTCGTTTACCAGGAAAAAATATCTATAACCACCCATAGATCTCCAAGTAGAGACTCGGTCAGTGATAGTCAATAGGAATTCCTCTAGGACCCCTCCACCGTTGTGCCAATATACAATAATTAATAAAGCATGGAAATTGTCTGTCTGTACCGACACTTTATTGCTAGCATACCTTATGGGAGGATTTGTGTCTGTGAACCAGATAAACAGAGATTATTGTGGAAAGCAATGATAAGGCCACCTGAGGGTCTACCCCCACAGCTTGCTTTTGCAGGCTGATGAAATACTTTAAAACCATTGAAAGAAGGAGCGGTAGTTAACCAAGATTCCTGGAGCATTAAGCAATTATTGGTTCATAAGAGGGCGATTGTATCAAGATCTGTCAGCAAGTGTATGTTGCCTCTAGGTTCCAGGAAAGTAGCTTCAATTCTTCTTCTCGGGTTAGGGTTATGGGTGAGCTAGGTACATCACTGCCTTGGGTTAGATCTGAGAAGGTTATGCCTCTCTGGTCCTTGAGCTCTAAAATTGGGTGTTTTGATTTGGTTACGAGCCAGGTCAGTGTTATACTGAGCATTTCTAGGTTTAGGAGTGAATGAACTGTCTCGTGACCATGGCATGTGAGAAATGTGCTGACATTCAGACCATCGAGCAATTGAAAAGCCCATTCTATTTAAGAGTGCCCGTCCTGGCCGAATGAGATCAAATACCAATCTCGATTGGAAGTGGAGGAGGGATTGCATCATATTCCGCTTATTCTTTCAATGGCCGCAGAGGAAAGAGAACTCAAAGACGGGATTTCTTAAAATATCACCAGCACATTGGTACGATTTAGGCAAATGGGAAAGCTATGCCCCAGGAAACTAGATATCACCAGTATGTTTCCAGCATGAGGTGTATGCTCGTAAAAGTGGGGATGCGCCTTCAGTGTAGGTTTAAACAATTTTGAAGACAACATCAACTGATTAGAGTTGCTCCAATTAGTGTGACTAGAGAGATGTTTTCTTTGAACAAGTGCATTGTACCAAGGATATCTGTCTCTCTTGATAGTTTGCAGATTAGGCGTGTCAAGGCAGTCTTCCCCAAAAGCTTGAGTATTATTAAACATGTCAGCAGTGGGGGGACCGAGGTCTGTGGGAGTGTTTATATCATACAAAGGGTCAAGGCGCCCCCCCCCTTTAAACACACAATTTGTTGAAAAATCCCCCCAGATTCAGATTTTGTTTTCCTTGTTGGATTTACCCGGCAGGGGGTTTAAGGGCGGTTTGGTCAAGGGGGGCTTGCCAAAATGACGGGCCACACCTGCGACACACTCAGAATACCTCACCCCATCAAATTGCACAGCCACCCCGCATTTTGAAAACATGTTTGGCCCAGCATTCATCTGACCCTTTTTTCAGTTAAATTGACCCTTCGTGGGCACAATGTGTACAAGGGGTGCGTTCTGAGGCAGTAGTATAGGTTTCATAGCAATAGGGTTAGGAATACAACTCAAATTTGTGTGCATGGGCAGATAATCAAATTAGCCTGATCCACTTACTGCACACTCAGTAGCCCAAGCCCTATCTGTTTGCACCATTGCTTTGCAATTAGTGGGCATACTCGGTGCAGCGTGCATTTAACTTTTGTCACACTTAGAGTGATTCTTCAACACAGAGGAGCACTGAGGCTTTCAGGGGGAGGAATGTAGAATCCGTAACCAGGGAAAGGCTACTAACAGGGTGGAACAAACATTCCTCCCTGTGAGATAACAGCATCCCTAAAGGTTACTGTTTTGGGTATCAAAGCTGTCTATCTCTTAGAGTCTAATGGACAAAGCACGCTAAGGAATGGAACCATCCTACGTGTACGATGTTGTTTCATCGACAGTGGTTTTTTCGGAGGGAGTTTTTACGAAACACGTTGCTTAAATAAATCATCAAAATTTGGGGGTGGGGGTGGGAAAGGGCAGATAAAGGGTGTGGGGATCGGGAACAGTAAAAAATCAGTGGGTTGAGGAGGGGCTTGGGGGAGAACCCCCAAAAATAAAAAATTAAATTGTCAATTACTTTTTTTGGTACAATGCATTTATAAAAACACCTGTCGTAAATATGCCTGTCGATGATATCGCATAGAACCATCCGACCTCACTAAAGTGCTCCGGCTCTACAAGCATACTTGGCATAGCAGGTCATCTTTGCAACCCCAGCTGGTTGCCCGCCAGCCAACATACAAAAGGTTTGGGCTAGATAGCTTTGCTACCAAGGCTCTCCCTTCTAGAATAACCTCCCACTATTGCCCAGACTGGTGTCTGAATATTTGGTTTTATGTAGTCCCTAAAGATGTTCCTATTTCAGGCTGCCCAGGGCCCTCACTTGTTGCATAAGCCGCTGCAGATGCACTTGACCTGTTTTCCACGATCTGCCATTCCTGCAATCTGAAGCAGCCTTGCAACATAATAGGAACTGTCAGGCTATTTTAACATACAAACATTGCATTTGCTGCATCGCCTGTTTTATGATCATTAACAAATCAGCACATTTATTATCCTGAGCTACCAAATGGTCTAAGGTGGATGACCATGTCTTATCCATAATATTTACATGTGCAGTGGTTTTCCTCAGGGGTGGGATTGTTGCACAGAAGCCTGTTGGCAGGGGCACTGGTGAAAGAACGACTTGATCTAAAATTGCAAAGAACCTCCATGATGGCAGGCTCACGATCAAGCTGCTCCCGGAAGGGCACTATCGACAGTGTGCCTTTTTGGCTGCGGTTGCAGAAATTGGAAGCTCACGCTGCTGCTGACACGATGTCTCCTGCCAAATGTACAGGTCGAACAGATGGCCCGCGTGCTCCGATTCATTAACGGGGCATCCGGCACCGTCCGGGTGCCGTCTGAAGCGCACCGCTGCAATTCAGAGACCTCATTAGTATGCACAGGCACCTCCCGGCTGCCCCATTTTCCAAAGCCAAGAGGGATGTGGAGTACTTAGGCATGCATGCAGCGCGGCAGAGCTAAAAAGGAAAATTATAGAACGCTTGCATGTTTCCAAGCTTCACTGGTGACCATCTAAGCATTGCCTACAGTAAATTTGCCCATTATGGGTACATGATGACGGACCTCAAGGGCCGTCCCCAAGATGGTTTTCACTTTGACCAATCAAAATGCAAATAGCCCTCAATCCAGATCTGTAGTATGCAAGTTTCTCATGAATATTCATTGTGAAAATCTGGAATGCCAACGGCTTAAGAACTTGATCACCTGCAGCTAGTATCCAGGCCTTTGAGGACTCCATTTTAGTTGAAGGTCTTTGAATGCGTCCCCTTTTGTTGCCACCAACGTCAAATAGATCATCAAAGTCCTGTTTTGGCACATCTAAGCCACAATTACAGCCTGCAGAGCTAAAGTCCACCCCTGGGAAGATTTTAAATAAACAGGAGGTGCTGCCAGAACAAAATATGACATGAATTTTATGCCAGAACATTCAGAAAATTGGAAGGGTGCCTGGGAAGGGCTGGCAATCAGGAAGCTGGCAATGGGACAGAGGATGATGCCAATGGGGCAATGTTGACATCGGTGGTGGGAAACTGGCAGAGGTGAATTGGAAGTCTAGAGCAGCTTTTTGGAGTATAATTGGAAAATGATGTCCATACAGTTATACAATTATTCCGAAATCCAGAATCCAGTTTTTGGGGATTTCTGGTCCAGAGCAATAAACTAAGGATCTGTTAATTTCAAAAGTGATGCCACATTTTTAAAAGGCGACTGAAAGGGCACACAATTCTTCATTTCGCTCATCTGCTGCCAATCAGTCTATTCAGTCTGCAGGGATCAGTGACAATTCCTGAGATCTGATGCCCAGCCCCCAAGTGGTCCCAAGACACACTCATCATTTAAATGAATGAAGGCAGCCCCTCTTTAAGAGCTTGTTTTCAATCAGGCGATGTATCGAGGGAATCAGCAATGGGATACTGCAAGTTCAGTAGCTACGTTTTCCTCTTACAATTAATTATATATGCCGCAAGGTTTTATAGGTTTGGACTGAATTATTTACTTTTTGTTGCAAAATAAATTTGATATCATTGGCAGTGGGGGTCTTTTTTATTTTTACACTGTGGTTATTTTCAACGACGAGCAACTTAAGTCAAAGCTAACTGACTGTAAAAGTTTATAAAAGCTTTCCAAAGTTGTCAAAGGTACAAGCCAAGTAGACACTCAAGTATTTTTAAACTAAAATGCGTACTACAAAACATGAAAAGAAGATAATTTTGCCTTTAGCAAATTTTAATCTGAGTGAAATTTTGTTTAACTGTTATAGAACTACTACGCCAGTTAAAAAGCACTATGGGAATACACTGGTGTCCATAAAGTACATGCTAAGATGTTATGTATATACTTTCATATTTGTTAACAAGCCTGAGGAAGCTCGCGAGTCGAGCGGAACGCGTAGCACTTTCCACCCGGTTGGGTGAGTGTTGCATGACACCTGGTCTGCCAAAATTTGGTAATGTATTGCTTTTAATACTATGGGCCTCATCACGAGTTGGGTGTTAACACTGGCGGTATTACCGCCGGCGGTATTAGCCCTACCGACAAACCCCCTGGCGCAATTAGCGCCGGATCACGGGTTTGGCGGTAATGGAATTCCCCATTCCCCACTGAGCCAAATCGGGAATTCCCCATTCCCCATTGGGCTCAATGGGGAATTTTCACACTCTTACTGCCGGCGGTATTACCGCCGGCGGTAATAGCATGATTTTTCAGCGGATTTCCCCCCAGCTCAGAGCTGGGGAGAAATCCACCGAAGCCCTGATTTGGCGGACCCTTAAATCCGGCGATGATAGCGCAACCGCTGGGTTTAAGGGATACCGCCAAACGCGTGATGAGGCCCTATGTAAGATGCACGTTTTTAAGGTTAATAAAAAGGAATAGAACCACTGTTCGGTCTTGAGTGCTTGGGCATTTTTTCTGGTTTCACATGTGCAGTTAGTTAACCATCTCTGACTGTTGTGTAAACTTGTAAACTTTTCATACCATACTTTCATATATATATATATATATATATATATATATATATATATATATATATATATAAATCCCAACAATTGTTCTGACTCTGATGTTGCCATTTAGTCAAAAGAGCACTCGGTCCAATATTTAATGCAACTCTATTTTCAATGAATCTTCAATTTTCATTAAAAATGTATCAGCCAACATGGACCTACGAACTGAATGAGAAGTCCTAAGGGCGCTCCCAGTCATGCCACACGTTCCACCACTAACTCAGGGGCCTCTTCAGGAAAAATGTACAAACATGTTACGTAGGGCATTTTTTTTTCTACTCTTTCTGGGAGTCATCATGTTACTAGTCATGTGCCTATTGTTCCAGTTTACTCCACAATGCCTACCCAATGCAGACGGCCATCTTTGACTGGCTGCATATTTACAAGGGCCAATGCATTTCTCTTCTCATTCATGAATGCAATAAACATTACATATGTAAAGTGTAACAATACTGGACTCCCATAGTAGTGATCCTCACTTACTTTTCCTTACAATCTGCCCTGAAGGCCAAGTGGCCAATTAGTTCTATTGTAAGCACAACCACGGCAGTGAGGACCTGTACGGCAACTTCTCGGACTACTCTTTTTTATCGAGCCAAACAAAAGCAGCAGACGCTTTACCCAATTGGACTTAAATCAATCAATATTGATGTGATCCTTATATTGGGAATGGTAGACTGGTGTCGCATGCATATGAAATTGAAACGGAGAAAAAAGTCCCTCCACTCCGTTTAGCAAGAAGCAGTATATGATTTTTTCATATATTATCATGCGCCACAAAAAGTAGAATTATTCAAAAAGATTTATTTTTGGTGGTGATTAGTATTTCGAAATCATGGCCCTTTGTGATAACACGTGTTTCGGCGACACAGCGCCTTTCTCAAATCAGGGCTATTTGCAACAACAAAAAGAATTCCATTTCATTTGTCTGACAAAAAGAAATAATTCAACAAAAATAAAAGTGATGGCCACCCAAAGAAGCATAGTGCATTGAAAGTAAAGGCATACATCAGAATATCCAAAGTGAAGAGCACACAATTAATTGTAATTTTAAACATCATCATGCATTCACCATTATATAAGCAGTTCCCATTGCACAGGTAATGAATGTACCCAGTGTATACAATTATGTACAAATACATATTAATGAGTCATAGGAGTCAAGTAGTTTGGTAAAGTACATAGTAACCAAAACACATACATAAAGGATGGGGAGCGGGAAGGATGTTTAAGGAGTAAGATTTGAAAAAAAGCACATAAAAGAAAAAACGTGGAAATAGAAAGAAAAACCTTGTGATCATATATACTGTATATTTGAGTCAGCTACAACACATTTTTCTCATACAAGTGGAGCCATCTCTTACCGATTATCCGTATCTGATTTCAAGAATATTTGAAATAAGGTTAGTCATGGGTTAAATCCCTGCTATTAAGTTAAAAGGACTTAAGCCAGTTGTGAAAGTTTCCTGTCACGGCATTTTGTCAACATTATACACTATATTCTTATGGTGACCGTATTCCCTGCTCGTTCTAAGTACTAATTCATTGATCAATATGGTAAACCTTTTCTTTGTGGTGTTTCTGTCGCAAAACGTATGCAGATAATTCTTGCCTGCCCGGCTCAAAATAGAAAGTAAAAAATCATCTCTGGTATTCAAATGACCATTCATACGTATAATGTGCCCATGCTATTCACAAGAATAATCCTTAACTCGATAACAGTTTGTATTTAGAATGTTCCATTCACAATTGTTATTAACGCGCTCTCTTATACACTGTGCGCGTATTACTCAAAACGAGCCAAAGGGTCATTCAAATATTTAATAATTAGATGCAAACTCTCCTCTCAGAACAGGTTATCATGCCATGTTCTTTCTGGAGAGGAGCGCCTGCTACCTATTTTGAAATATTTGCAAGGGACTTGGGGTTGGTCACCCTGAGTTACCTGGGGGCAACCAGACGTGGACTCCCTGCTCACTGTGCTCAGAGAGACAAAGCTTCACCTCACTGATGAGGTCCAAGAAGGCTGAAACACGTGTATGGGGTTGCTTTTGGTACTCTTGTTCAGAGAGGAATTGCCATAGCATTTCGGTGCTGGACTGCCCATGTGGGTGGGACAAAGACTGATATGCAAATGGATTTTTCCCATCTGTGAAAGGTACAGTGAGCAAAAAGTGTGTGCTGCAAACTCTCATCTCAGAACAGGTTATCATGCCATGTTCTTTCTGGAGAGGAGCACCTGTTACCTATTTTGAAATATTTGCAAGGGACTTGGGGTTGGTCACCGAGAGTTACCTGGGGGCAACCAGACGTGGACTCCCTGCTCACTGTCCTCAGAGAGACAAAGCGTCACCTCACTGATGAGGCCCAACAAGGCTGAAACACGTGTATGGGGTTGCTTTAGGTACTCTTGTTCAGAGAGGAATTGCCGTAGTATTTTGGTGCTGGTCTGCCCATGTGGGCGGGACAAAGACTGATATGCAAATGGGTATTTCCCATCTGTGAAAGGTACAGTGAGCAAAAAGCGTGTGCTGCAAACTCTCATCTCAGAACAGGTTATCATGCCATGTTCTTTCTGGAGAGGAGCACATGCTACCTATTTTGAAAGATCTCCCTCTTAGGGCTTGCTATACAGTAGTTCTTTGTGTTAAAATGTCTTAGAGCATACAATCACTTACCTCAAAAAAGTCACATTCAAGTTAAGCTTCCATGCATACGTGCTTGCGATCGGTCGCCAGTTCCAACTAAAGGGATTTGTTTGCCATGTGTTACTATAGAGTCAGTCTAGAAAAATTAGACACCCCTCGAGCGGAAGGCAATGCAGGATAATTGGTTGGCTGAACACCAACCGCCTCATGTAAGGTGTTAAGAATATATGCTCATTAGTCATTACATAGTTACTAGCTCAACTAGAGTGCGGCCATTTTAAGATGACCAGAATCGTCATTTTGTATTCTCTCTCTGTTCTCTCTAATGCTGCTACTTTGCCTCATGTAAAACTGCTTTGCTGTAGATATTATTCTGCTTCAATGGTCCAAGGTTACTAAAGACATGTTGAAACATTACGCTGGAGAGCCAGACAGAAATGCCCGGTTCCCTCCCTCACATATCCTTAAAGGCAAGGAGCAAGGAATTTTAATCAGTACACGGATGCCAGCGAGTCTCCTTAAAAGAATAGCAATGTGCGAAACTAATATTAAAGGGTTTGAATTATGTTCTTCTTTACGGCCCCCCTTCTGAGCACTGTGAGGCCCCAGAGAGCAAGCTGACCTCTAGAGCGTGAATCGAAACCAGGAGATAGTAAGGCCTGGAATGTGCCAGTCCCCTACGCCCAGCTTGCCCATGAAAACAGAAGTGTTGTGTCCTCTCAAATAAAGAATGGTGTTTGTAAATTCGAGATTGCAAACTGTTACTAAATATGGTGGTCAAAGGTGTCATATTCGTACCATGGTCAATCATCGCCTCCAATTCAAAGGGAATGAATTAGGGGCAGCATCGAATGTGTCTTTACTGATTGTAAAATGCTCATTTTGTATATATGTAACTGATGTACGATTTTCGCTCTCTTGCGTCCCCCGAGGTCTGTTAGACACACATAGCGGGGCTTGGGACCATTTTGCCAACTGGGACTATTTGTTTTGCAATAAACCCTAGATTTTGGGAATACAACCTCGTGTCTGGCGTATCAGTTCGTGTGTGGTGATTGTGCCATGTTTCCATATCCGAGGGTCCCTCAGAGGCCCCTTCAATGGGGACGTAAAATAGTCCTACCTTAGTTTTTACTATGGCCGCCATACTTAGGGCTAGAATCCTAGTTTTCTAATACGGAAAACGTTAGTGCAAAGTGAGCTTTGGCTTGTAATGATCAGTAAGCTAATTGAAGGAGTTTATTTAGGAAATAACCCTCACACTAAATTGGGGATAGTAATTGATGAACTACGTATGTAATAAATGTTATAAAAATATCACCAAGTGTGCATTGCTAGTGACGTGCAAAGTCACTCTGCAAATGTGTTAAAATTTGCATCATTAAATTTCAAACTATACTGCTATATAGTGTCCAGTGCTGTCAAAGTGTGCAAAGTCACAAATAAACATCATCACATTTCTCAATACCTGTGCTGAACGAGCTGCATACAGCCACACCGCACGGACAGTGCCTCCGGTCTTCTCTGTGTAATTAATACAACAAGAGAAGATTTGAAAGAAGGGGTCAGATACCTTTTGTTGGTACAGTTATAATACTAACGTTAGGCATCTCTCAACAACACTGCAGTAATAGAGGACAATGCATGAATTTATCCTTGAAAATCTCTCAGGATACAGTTTATAGCCAGCATGATAGAACAAATCAAATCCAAAACATTTAGGGTGGCACAGGGTTTATTCAAAATGGACAATGTCAACACTGAGACACAGGGTGTTAGTAGTTCAGTGGGACTGACAGTGATGCAAAGAATGGACAAACTAGAACATATCAAGAAAAAAGAAACTAGCAAATGGTGGGAATCAATGACCCGCACAATGTATTTGGAAGAAAAAAGGATCCAGAGAGGCTTGAGAATTTTGACCATTCCAACACATGAAGACATGGATCCGGAACTCATAGAAGAATGGATAAATCACACTAATAGTTGTTCCTTTGGGATGAGACAAACATTACTTAAATATGCCAAAAAAGATTGAGAGAAATTCATCATGGAAATAAAAAAATTGGAAGAGGAATTATTTAATTCTTGAAGAAGCGGATGAGTGCAAAAGGAAAGTAACAAGAATGGAGGAGAACCTTGAGTACTTTGAAGGAGAGATACATATTAAAAAACAACAAGAATTCCAAAGAGATAAAAAGCATTATCAACAAGGAAGGATCTACAAATATGCCGCAAATATGATAAGCCAATCAAGGAACAACTATTAAGGAATAAAAAAATCCCCTAACAGCTGCCACTGCAGCAGTAGAGTCTACCTCTTCAGAAGTTGAATCCTCAGATCTTGATCTCAGACCAGTCAGCATTAATTTTTAAGAGGAGTTCAAACTCCTCCATCTTGAAAGCAGGAACGAGAAAAAACCGGGGCAGACTCCCAGGAAGAGGAAGAGGAGGCCCAACAAAAAGACCCAGTGGGGAAGAACATTTGGGGGATGGAAACACACAAAGTCGGATCACATGTTCTGGGAGAGGACAAATAGCAGAGGAAAAGCAACCCAACACAAGAACTGAAAGCAAGAGTTTGCAATATTTCAGACAGACTGATCACAGAGAGTGAACAAGAAGTCCTAGGGTGTATCCTTTTCTCCCACACAGAATTTTGACTTTACAGAAACTAGAATAGATTTGTTCAAATTTCTCAGGAAAGTCAAATTGAAGAAATTCTTTGCGACCAAGATACACTGCCCCCAACCTGCGTCTCCTCTGCCAGAACCTAATATATTATGTGTGAAAGATTTGGATGCAGTAACCTGTCTTGACTCTCTACAAAATTCTGAAGCTGCTATGACTGGGCTTGTACTTGATGCTCAGCAGATCAAAGAACGATATGGGATATCTACGGATCTTACAGTGGAGAGTGGGCTAAAAATAGGTCCACCTTCAATCCAGCTATACTGTCTAACAATATAGAGGTATTTGAAGAATGTGTGAATCGAGATTTGAGGGATCTGAATGATGCAACCCCCTTTAGTAAATCAAATTGCACACATTTAAAAAAGGCTCGCTATTGACTCTCTAAAAAATGATGACACTACATACGGACAAAGGTGGATGAGTTGTGGTTTGGGCCAAAACCAAATACATGATTGAGGCTGAGAAACAATTGAAAGATGTTAATTGTTATGAATTGAGAGAGATTGAGTACATAGATGAGATTAAAATTGAGCTAGATAACTTTTTGCAAGAGTTCAAATATAAGAATTTGCTTGATGGGGATGAAATTCTATTTATGAAAAAAGATTTCCCTATAACTCCTACTATGTATTTCATCCCTAAAATTATAAAATATCGAGATGCCCCTGGTCAGACCGATTGTTTCATCTAGAGGTTCATTATTCAAAAATGTGTCTAAATATCTAGATGTTTTCTTGCAACCATTCGTTAAAGGCCTCAATTCATATATAAGAGACACTACAGATCTTCTCACCAAAATACAAAATATAGAATGGGTGCCAGGATATTTGCTGGTCTCCCTAGATGTGATGTCCCTCTACATGTCGATTCTACATACCAATGGGTCCCAAGCATGCCAACATTTTCTTGATTCGAGAACAGTTAGTTTTGTTTGGAACACAAGATTTATTTGTTTGAAGTTTGTTTATACACTAAAAAATGTGGGACGACCATGGGATCCTGCATACCCCCGACATATGCAAACCTGTACATGGAGTGGTGGGGAAAAAAATGGCGTGCTCCGAAGCCAATGATACATATTTGTGTCAAATCATGTGTTGGTACAGAATACAAATGATTTGTTTCTAGTGTGGAAAGGTTCTCAAGAGTCTTTGTCAGAATATGTTAAAACTTTAAACACCAATGACATGAATCTAAAATTCACAGTGGAGAGTAGTCCTGATCGATAAGTCTTTCTTGACTTGGAACTATCTATTAGCGAGAAAGAGATAGACAGCAAACTACATAGGAACATTGTAGCTTCTAACTCCATCCTTCGTGGTAAAAGTCATCATCCCAAGAAATTGAAAGACAGCCTTCCTTATGACAAAATTATAAGAGCCAAGAGGAATTGCTCACGTAACGAGGACTTTCAGACAGAAGCCTGCAGTATGGGGGCATACTTTCTAGATAGAGGCTATACAGGTATTACTGATGTGTATAGCCAAACAGTGCATAGAGAAAGACAGGACTTGTTAAAAGTTAAGAAGAATAACAAGATAGACGACAATATTCGATTTATCACAACTTATAGCTTACAAGCAGAAACTATAAGAAAGATTTTTCGTAAACATTGGTAAATTCTACAAACTGATGCAGACTTAAATACATTGGGCCTCATTACGACCCTTGCGGAAATGGAAAAATGATGGCGGAAATGCAATACCGCCATCGAACACCGCTCGTTGCGATCATGACCCGTCACCGTAAAGTACGATGCCATTAGCGACACCGCAGTGAACGGCAACGCTAACTGCACCAAGTACGCGCACGCGCGCCTTGCAAAACCGGAATCACCGCCATGGCGCAACGGTACGCGAATTCTGACCCTAGCGGACATGTACTGAACGCCATCAAGCACGTCGTAAAGTACCATTCCGCCATGGCGAGAAATACGGCAACGCGAACCAACCGTAAATGGCCCACTGAGTGCCTGTACTCCACTCCCTGGCCTCATTGCACAACTCCTGGCAGGCGCAATGTACTCACACTATGCAACCAGTGAAATCCACAATCCACCCATGCATGCCAACGTAGAAAAGCATGCAGGGGCTCAAAGCGCCCCGTGAGTGGGCATCCATGTACGGCATGTCACCATAGCCGTACTGACGCAGCACAGGCATGTGAAGGTACAATACATCAAACTGAAAATCAAGAACACATGACACAAAACAACAGTAGTCCCCCATCGCTTGCCACCAGCGCAAGGCAACATCCAAAACAGCATCCTGAGGGGGATTGCACCAGCCCTGTACTCATGCCAGTAAACAAACCAACCATCAGCAGAAGCATGTACCACACAAGTCGGCAGAGTGACTGAGCAGCCAGGCTCATCCCAAGAGGGGCCGATGGGAGCTGCAGGGCACAGATGGCATCAATACAGAAGCTATTCCAATGGACATGACCCCAGTCCCCCTCCAACAAACGCACGCAAACACAGTCACCTGTGACCAGCCACATTCTGAACAACCCATCATTCCACCAATCGACCTGGCTGACAGGCACCAGTCGGCCAAAAGCCAATCCCCCGCCCCTGAACAGCACATCATGTAAACAGTCACAATGGCAGCCCCTATCCGTGACCATACTGTGCTACGTAGGCAAACGCGGCCAGTACTGTACCACACAACTCAACTCAGAAGGCGGAACACAATGCAGATCATCACGCAATACATACCGCCACAAAGCGAAAATCGCCACATCACCTGCAAAGAACAACGCAACACGACAAATATCGGAATACAATTTAAATGCACATCCAAATGACAAAGGCCCCACAGCAATTTGCAAAATACCACCAAAACAACCATCATCACCGAGGGCTGCATCTGCAATAATTGACCGGCTTCCACTTGTGTGACGCCCTGTACCATCATGGCACACAGGGCCTACATCAACGTTCCAAAAGGCAACATGGAAGCGGCAAGAACCGCAGGTCCGTCCCATGAGGCAGGCACTAGTCGAGCTGAAAGGCCGAAATGTTGCACCTAGCCACCAGTACAGCGTAAGGGCATGTGGCCCATTGGCGATCGTCCCATAAGATCGAAATGGTGCTCCACTGATTCACCCGAAGCTGCAGGAGTCGAGAGTAAAAACCATCTGGAGGAGTGGCGTAGAGATGGCATCTGCAATAGGGCAGGAGATACCTGTCACCCAAAAGAAACACAAATTAACTGATTGCATTACGGGACTCATGATGCATCACAATCTTCATTCAACACACCAAATCCACACCCATATGCATGCTAGCCCACTCCAAAGGAATATACACACCCCTAAATCAGTATCGAATCATAACGAAACCAATCGAGCTAAATACACCATTGGCAACGTCGGTTACTGTGCATGCGTCCGTCAAGATAGAACCCATGACATGGGATTAGTAACGTGCCTAGACACAAGTGTATGAAGGCGCGTCGAGACAGGGAGGATCCGACAAGGGCAGATAGACGTATGTCCCACTATGGCAGCCTTGCATCACATAACGCAGGGGAAGGGGAGTGAATCAAAAAACCCATGTACATGGCAGACCCTAAACGGATTCATCAGTCCATGCATCCACACATCATTCCCTCATCCCGCAATGAAAACGCATGAATATTCACTCACATAATATGTGAAACTTCCATCGCGTCTGTGCGTAATGCAGTCCGCAAAAACCACTGTGCCCCTGGCCGGATCTGTAGTGTTGTGAAGCAAGATGGATTTGGGAACGTCCTGCCTTATCGTCCACTACGCTGTTGCGCATCCCATTCAATTCATATCATTCATTGCCTGCTCGTTATGGGCCATGTCCCAAGGACATTCTACAATAGAACGTTACATTTCCAGCCAGACCTGTGGGCGTATCCTCGCCGCTACTTCAAAACCCAAAATGCTGGCCTTCGAATTCCTCACTTGCAACATTACGTCGAAAAGGCTTCTGTGAACGCTTGCATTCACAATTACATCAATGTAGTGCGGCTGTGTGTCATGATGCTAACTGGCTGCAATCACAAATGGCACGCCACGCCCGTCGGTGAAGTACGTTACTGTGCTGCATGAGGGTCGGCCATCGATCGAGCCCTACATACCACTGACTCTTCACAGGTATGTAAGCGGCTGCAATCATAGCATGTGTAACAATGGGAGCATAGCATGAAAATCAGTCAAAGTACATCACACTGCCATCGGGATTTGATACATGATTCAAATCCCAAGATGCCATGCGGCCAAATGCAGCCTTACGTGCGGGACGTGCTCGGCCAGAAGGGATTGCATCTGCCACAGATTCATTCAATCAGCACAGGTGGAGGCCATACAGGCCGACAGCACATATATTGCAGACCCAAACCCCTCCCACAACCACTCCCACTCCAAAATGCTACCGGCAGGACTAGCGATGTTGGGCCTGGGGTACCAGATAGCACTGCAAGTGCTACAACTACAAGAAGACGACGAACAACAACAGGTACAACAACCGGGCGCACAGGGGAGACGGAGGAGAAGGAGGAGGAGGAGGGCAAGGCAGGGTCAGCAAGGCCCACAAGCACTGCCACTACCACCACGCAGGCGGCCCGCAATCCCACGCCTCCGAGCCGATCCGTTCAACCTCACTGCTGAGCAGATCCACACCCTCTACCGTTTGGACCGGGACACCATAATCGCCATTGTGGACATGACACATGCTGACCTCGTGAGCATGATAGATAGCCCAACCGCCATCCCACCCCTACTGAAGGTGGTGTCTGCACTCCACTTCCTGGCCACAGGCACCTACCAGCACACAGTGGGACAGTTGCATGGCATTTCACAGCCACTGTTCTCACGGACACTCTTCCAAGTGCACGATGCCCTCCTGAAGCACGCCGACGACCACATCACACTACCACGCACGTACCAGGAGATTACCAACGCTAAAGTGGGATTCCATGCACTTGGCGGCATCCCGGGTTGCATTGGTGCCATCGACTGCACCCATGTTGAATTGGTTGTCCCACATGCCATGGAGGTCCAGTACCGCAACCGGAAGCAATTTCATTCAATCAATGTGCAAATGGTGTGTGACTCCAACAAGATCTTTACGCATTGTTGTGCCAGATTTCCAGGATCTACCCATGATTCTATGGTCCTGAGGAACACAAGAATACCACGCTACATGGAGCGACACGCAGGGCACAGATCCTGGCTACTCGGTGAGTCTCATTCCATGCATGACATCGTGGCCCATTTGATGCGTCAATGACCTTGCAGGGGGGGGGGGGCTACTTAGCACTATCATTCCACTGACACCCTTTATTCGTCTCATACAGGTGATGCCGGGTATCCACTGAAGAGATGGCTCCTTACACCAATCCGGAACCCACAGAACGAGCATGAGGAGGACTACAACCATGCCCACTCACGTACCCGTGTGGTCATTGAACAGGCATTCGGCCTACTGAAGGCTCGTTTCCGCAGCCTCAGCAGGTCTGGCGGGGCACTCATGTACAGCCATGAGAAGGTTTCTAAGATGGTCATGGCATGTGTCATGCTGCACAACATGTGCATACGTAGGAATGTGCCCATGCCCCCTGACGCTGTACTGCATGCACCTGAAGATGATGATGATGATGAGGGTGGGGATGTAGAGGCACCTCAAGGAGTCCATGAGGCACAGGATGCACGTGCAATCCGACAGAGCATCATAGATGCATGCTTCTAGCAACCACGCATGGTGCCTATTACACGGAAAGGGGACCTGTGGCACTGTGTGTGTGTAGTACAGGCACATTGTGGACTGTACGCCTATGAAGGCCTCGTACGCAAATATCAATGTCCACACATGTCATTGGATGATAATGAGGTGCTGTATTGTTAATGTGATTTGATTTATACACCCTATGGACCCGCCACCCAGTGAAGCCCAACACACCCCCTCCACCCTACTACCTCCCCCCCCAACACCAGTGTCCAAATATGCATGCTGTCCGTGGGTAGACGCTATTGCAAGCCCCCTCTACGGGTATCAGGGGCACCCCTGCCCGTGGAGCGCAGGTTCCTGCCAGATCTGCGTTGGGGGCTGCCCTGGACGGAACTTGCCACGGATGATGTCTCTGCCTGCTCGCGTCCATGCATGTCTCTGAGGGTTTGTGAGAGCTCCGAGAGCACACGGCGCACAGCAGCAAGTTCAGCACAAACGTCTTTGGACGTCGCATGCAGTTCCCCCCTCAGGCTCTCGGTGCTTTTCTCCATTTGTGCTCTCAGGCTCTCGGTGCTTCCTTCCATTTCTCCCCTGAGGCTCTCACTACTTTTCTCTATTTGTGCCCTGAGTGTCTCGGTGGATGTTTCCATGGCTGCCCTGGAACGCCCGCATTCTTTTGCATGGTCCTTGAGTAGCGAGGACGCTTCCTGCTGTTGCTCGATCAGCAGGTCGAGGGACTGTTGCCTCTGCTGGGCCATGGACATTTGCGGTGGTGTGACAGGGGGGCTGCTCAACACATGTTGCCTTGGCACAGGACTTGTGGGGGTTGGCCAGTCGTCGTCTTCAGGGTGCCCCTGCGTGGTTTCGTCATGGTGTAGGGGAAGGAACATGCAGGGGGATTGGGAAAGGTCATGGATGGTACCTACGTCGCCAGCACTGTTTTCCGTGTCGGAGCATGCTGGCATGACAGCTGTGTCACCTATGGTGCTGCTACCACCAGAGGCAGTGCCATCAGATACGTTCTTTGGGGGGACCTGTGGTGCTGGGGTTGTGGACTTGCTGGCTGCTGGGGTGCCTGTTGCAGTCCCCTCCAGTGTGCTGCCACTTGATTCCTGCTGCTGCCGTGTCTTGATCCTTGCACCTGAGGTGGAGGCTCTTGGGACGTTGGTCCTGGCCCTCTTTGCAGGCGTGCTGGTAGGGGTGTCCTGCAGCTCGTCGTTGGTATCGGACCCTGTGGTGGAGTAAAGAGGGGCGAGCGTTAGTTGTGGGTCTGTCGGATTTGGAATGGCAACGTATCAAATGCATTGGGGTGGTACATGAGGCTGATTTGGGACTGGGCCTTGGAGGTGGTCTCATTTTCGTGTGGATTGAGGATGCATTCATTTGGCTGCCTGCAGTTAGGGGGTGCATGCTGCACATGTAGGGGTTGTTTATGGCTTCTTGATTGATTTGTTTGTTCATTCTGACTTTTAGAGGGCGCTGTCAGGGCAAAGTATGTATTGCACTATGGGGTCACATGGTACTGCACATGTTCGTGGTTTGTGGATTTCGCATTGTTTCTCTTGGCCAACCTACCTGATTCTCCGGATGTCGGCACTCCTTTCTCCATCCCTCCGACTCCCTCTATGCTCTCCATTCCTATGGTGGAGGCGCAGATTTCCTCCCAGGGGGTCAACTTGATGGGCGACTCTGAACCCCCCCCGGTAGCTGTGGCGATGTTCCTGTTCGCAGAAAGTATGCTGCGTACGCGGATCCGCAGGTCGTCCCACCGCTTGCGACATTGCTGTGGCGTGCGGGGTGTTGTCCCCACCGCACTTACGCGCTGTGCCACCAGGGCCCATATGGCCTTCTTGTTGGCAAGGGCCGTCCTGGTCATTTGACTGGAGAAGACGACGGCGGAATTTTCCTGGAGGGTCTCGGTGAGCACGGTCAGTTCCTCTCGGGAGAAGTGTACCTGCCGCTTGCGGTCACACGCTTTCTTGGCTACCTTTCCCATATTTATTTTTTTAACTGGGGTTGCTAACGGGTTGGGATGTGTGTCAGGGTCGGATTTTTTATGGTTGTGTTGGGATTCGGATTTTATAGTTGTGCGGCGTGCTGTTTCCCGTTCCGGCCACATGCTTTTACTTCCGTTTCCGTATATTTACGGTGGCCGTAATTTGCGGTGCACGCTCGTTACGGTGACCGCTCATTACGGTGACCGCTAAGATGGGTGGCGGTATTGCACCTGGTGCAGCGTACGGCGGCGGTAAGGGCCGTTTTGGGGTCATTTCCGCCATCGCAGCCTTTCGGATTCCGCCATGGCGTAATGCTCGTGCCCGATGGGTCGTGATTGGCCGCACTTTGCTCCTTCGTGCAATGGCGGAAACGCTATTTACGCTGTTGCGGTCCGGTCAGTCACTTTCCGCCAGGGTCGTAATGAGTCCCAATGGATCTAATATCACCTAGTATTCCTATTACAAGAGCATTTCCAGATAATAGGTTAAGAAAGAGATCTGGCAATAATGGTTTTGGCAAATGTAACATTTTGCAAAAAATTTGCAAATATGCAGAGACCAAAGAAAAAGTATGGTATGGAACTAACCAAAAAAGATTGTGGAACATCAAGCAGAAGATGACTTGCCTCACAAAATTTGTAGTACATGCAATTATATGTCCATGTGAACAAATGTATATTGGGTAGACAATTTGTCAATTGAAGATACATATTCTACAACACTACAGGGCTAGTCTCAATATGGATGTGAATTACCCTTTAGCTGCACACTTCGCAGACAAACATAAGAGTGATACTTCACTCATTAGGTTCTTTGTATTGGCACAAATACCAATAAACAGAAAGAAAATTACGTAAGGTAGAATCTAGGATAATAGAGACATTTCATACCAAAAAACCCAAGGGTCACAATGCTGGAGAAGAGCCAGCCATACATTTATTGGGAGATTGAACACAGCGCAAATAATAGAAAATGATGCTACCTTGGCAGTAAATTTGCAATATGTGGACTCATGGATAGCTAGACAAATGCATTCTTAAAGAAATGTTATATTAATTAATTAATTTTAATGTTTTTAGAGTTTGTATTGAGCAATGTGCTGATGTTTATATGCGATTTAGCAAACTTTGACAGCACTGGACACTTAACACTGGACACTATATAGCAGTATAGTTTGCATTTTTTATTATGCACATTTTAACACATTTGCAGAGTGACTTTGCACATCACTAGCACTAGAGCTAGCACCTTATTCCACAGATGCACTTTATGACCCTTACAATGAGTTTGGCCCAGCCATTTAACCCACTGGGGCAGGATTGTAAAATGGGCTGAAAACATTCGAAATATAGTGATCACATCACTATTGATTGATTTAAGTCCAGTTGGGTAGAGCGTCTGCCACTTTTATTTGGCTCGATAAAAAGGAGTAGTCCAAGACGTTGCCGCGCAGGATCTCACTGCACTGGTTGTGCTTACAATAGAACTAATTTGCCACTTGGCCTTGAGGGCAGATTGTAATAAAAAGTAAGTGAGGATGACTACTATTGGATTGCAGTATTGTTACACTTTACATATGTAATGTTTATTATATTCATGAATGAGAAGAGAAATGCAATGGCCCTAGTAAATCTACAGCCAGTCAAAGATGGCCGTCTGCATTGGGCAAGCATTGTTGATTAAACTGGAACAATAGTCACATGACTAGTAACATGATGACTCCCAAAAATGCTTTACGTTAAATGTTTGTAAATTTCGCCTAAAAGAAGATCCTGAGTTAGTGGTGGAACGTGTGGCATGAGTTGGAGTGTCCTTAGGACTACTCCTTCATTTCGTAAGTCCATGTTGGCTGATACATTATTAATGCAAAGTGAAGATTAATTGAAAATAAAGTTAATGTTGTTCCACTAAATATTATACTGAGTGTTCTTTGAATTCAGTACTGGCTTGGGATGTTTTCCACGCACTAAATGGCACCATCAGAGTCAGAACAGTTGTTGGAAAGATTTAGACCGTTGTCCCACAACCGAAAATTAGAGCAGGCGCTGACTGCAGGCTTGAGCACCATTTTGTGGTAGTAAGTTGCTGATATATATATATATATATATATACATACATACGGTGGTTGTGAACAAGCGGTGAGTTTTGCTGTGAAACGCGTTAACGTCCCTAACGCGCACCTTTATTTGCATTATGGGAGTGCCATACTTTGATGGCTTTTAATTTTACTTGCCGAGATGTAAGGCTTTAATAAAGATAACTTTTTTCTACAAATGAACAGTTTGGTATCCGGACATTTCCTTACTAAATTGCTATGGAGAGTGCCACTCACCTTGCCCGATGTGTATCAGTGCCCCAAAGATATATATATATATGTATATATATATATATATATTACACATCCCATGGTAGTGGCTGTGTAGTTATGGTTAAGTTGCTAATCCCATAGGAAGAGCACTTTTTGGGCGGCTTATAACTTTGCTCCCCCTGGACGAATCCTCAGCAAACTTTGCAAAATAAAATATATGGCCGACTCTGATTCCTTATGCAAATTGTGGTGAGGTTTGGTACAGGGGGGGCAAAGCTATAGGGGGGTCCCAAAATGTCTTTTTTCCTATAGACATAATGGGAAAAAACTTTGCACACACCTACTGCTCAAACCACTGGACGGATTTCCACCAATTTTACGGCAGGAGCGGCGGCTTAGTCCCGAAAGCGTGCTTGTGTTAATTTGGCGTAAATCCGTCCAGTAGTTTTTTAAATAAATGACCAAAATATAAGGCAAAAAAATTAGTGATATCTATGTCCGTTCCGCGGAGGCACTTCCCAGTTCGCTCCACGGACAGGACACTGATTGTCTGAGCGGCTTGCATCATGTCCGCGGACACGCAACGTGTTCACCAATTGGCTGGGGTGAGGCATGAGGTGCGTCAGATTGTTTCGATGCGCCTGCCATCTTAGATCCGCCGACAGCGCGGTGGCAAACAGAGGCAAAATGCAATTTTGGGGATTGTGTTGGTGTGCAGAAGTGCTTGGGGAGGGTTGGGGAGTAAGAGATGGGTCAAATACTGTATTTGTTTAGGTGGCAGGTGCCCCTGATGTGTTCGCCATGTCTGTGGTCTTCGCGGCTGACTGCGGACATAATAAATGTGCTACTTGCTATTTTACTTTAGTTTGATGTTGGTTTTGGGTTGTTAGTAGAGGATTCTAATGGTAAATAAACTACTTTGCCACAAATGCCTTTCACTAATTCGGAGGGAGATCATTTTGCTGTTTTTGGTTGAAGGTGTATTATTGCTTGAAATGGGTGCACTGTTTGAATTATGATGCTCTCATATAAATTTAGTTGTTGCAGGGGTTTTGGTAGTGGGAATAATTCCAAGTTATTTGGGGATAGCATGTGAAGGTGTTTGGTTGTTGTCACGTTTTGCAGTGCAGTAATTGCAAAGTATTAAGGGGTCAGTAATTTCATATTTGTTTTCTGCTATAAGGTAGAGGGCTAATTGGAATCATTTGGAATCTACATTGTCTTCTATTTTGTACGTTATGTCTACAGTTTCTGTGCTACTGTTATAAAACGTCCTGCGGCAACACACACACATGGTTTGGTACTTCAGCTGAGGTACTTTTAAACTTTAGTATTTCTTTTTTGTATGTGTTTAATAGAAGGTTGCTCTTTGTACAATAGTTGCTAGTTCCAAAATATTTTCTCTAGATTTGCTCTCTTTCTTCGAGTAGTTGTTTGACTGTACCATGTAGAAGATTGTTATTTAAATTGACTAGTGCTAAAGCAGGACTTTTAGCATAGTAGAGTTTATGGACCAGATTTTTATAGTTGAATGATGTGTTGATATCATTTTGATATGATGGAAGATGTTTTTGCAAAAAGGTCCTGAATGGCAGGCTAATGAATGTCCTTGTATTCCTGTGTATTTGCGCACTGGCCAGGCATCCATATTTTGTAGCAGTTTCATTTTGATTTTGTCTTTGCTTTTTACATACTGATTGAGGAAGTGGCGTAAAGATTTGAAATTTATTTTGGCAATGTACACCAAATAACGACACTCTCCAACTTTACCTCCCAAGCCCGACCAGTCGACACAGGAGTCCCACAAGGAGCGTGTCTATCTGCTCTCCTTTTCAATCTCTACCTGATCACCCTCCCACCGATAATTCGTGCACACAACATCCTATGTTACAATTACGCCGATGACACACAACTAATTCTAAAATTCTTGAACACGAATCCTAACTCACGACCTGACCTGGCAGCCTGCCTCCTTAACATTGAACGCTGGATGACCCAAAACCACCTCCTGTTAAACCCCTCCAAAACAGAAATCATGGTGTGCGGCAACCCAGATCTTCTCCCGCACCCACTGCCCTGGCCAACCGCCATGGGCAACTCGCCGATACCCTCCAAGACAGTGAAAAATCTTGGATGCACCCTAGACTCTGACCTAACACTCTCGCGCCAAGTCAACAACGTCTCAAAGTCCTGCCACTACCACCTCAAAAACCTTAGGCGCATCTTTCCATATCTATCATTTCCTAACAGAGTCTCTGCGGTACAATCAATCGTCATCGCTCGGCTGGACTACGGCAACCCCCTATACCTCGGAATCCATGCCTACCAAATGAACAAACTTCAAAGAGCACAAAACGCGGCGGCCAAAGCGTTACTTGCGCTTGGTCCAAGAGACCACGTATCCCCAGCCCTCAAGACACTGCACTGGCTTCCAGTAGCCCGTAGGGTAGCTTTCAAAACCTTATGCCTCACCCATCGAGCAGTACATAAAACTTGACCGCAATATCTTCAAGAAAAACTAATAGCTTATCACCCCACTTGCACCCTTAGATCAAGCACAGCCGGCCTCCTAGTAATTCCTAAGACAAACTCAGTCAGGTTGGGCGGAGCATCATTCTCAGCCCTAGCCCCAACCCTGTGGAACTCTCTCCCACCCCACATCAGGCTAACCGAGGAGCTAACAGCTTTCCGCAAACTACTGAAAACCTGGCTCTTTCCCTAAAACCAACCGGTTCCGTTCTAGCATCACCAAAATAACACCGACCCAGCGAAGCACCTATAGCAAAAAAATAAAAAAAAAATCAACTGTATCACAAATTGACGAAATAAATTAAAACGAGTAATGTAGACCTATACAGTGAAGTCAATAATACGGAGAGTGCCACTCACTCTCATAAAAGAAAAATAGAGTGTAGACGAGCTTGGAAAGCCGATGTGTGTGGTGAACAGATGACTGTGGAGCGCGGACGACTGTGGAGCGCGGACGACTGTGGAGGGCTGATGACTGTAAAGGGCGGATGACTGTGGAAGGCGGATGACTCTGGAGGGCGAATGACTGTGGAGGCCGGATGACTGTGGAGAGCGGATGACTGGGTAGCGCGTATGACTGGGCAGGGCGGATGACTATGGAGGATGTATGCCTATGGAGGGTGTATGCCTGTAAAAGATGACTGTAGAGTGCGGATGACTGTGGAGGACTGTAGAGGGCGGATGACTGTGGAGGGCGGATGACTGTGGAAGGCGGATGACTCTGGAGGGCGAATGACTGTGGAGGCCGGATGACTGTGGAGAGCGGATGACTGGGTAGCGCGTACGACTGGGCAGGGCGGATGCCTATGGAGGATGTATGCCTATGGAGGGTGTATGCCTGTAGAAGATGACTGTAGAGTGCGGATGACTGTGGAGGGCGAATGACTGTGGACGGCGGACGACTGGGCAGGGCGGATGAATGTGGAAGGTGGATGCCTGTGGAAGATGACTGTGGAGGGCGGATGTCTGTGGAGAGCGGATGTCTGTGGAAAAAGGATGACGGTGGTGGGCGGATGATTGCGGAGGGCGGTTGACCGCGGAGCGCAGATGACTGCGGAGGACGGACGATTGCGGAGGGCGGACGATTGCGGAGGGCGGACGACTGCGGAGGGCGGACGACTGCGGAGGGCGGACGACTGCGGAAGGCGGACGACTGCGGAGGGCGGATGAGCTGAAAAAATCGCTTTATGCAATTTTTTCACAGTTTGGGCAGATCTTGGATATTTTGGTGTCTCGTAGTTTAAAGATGAGGGGTCAAGCATTTGTCATCTTTAAAGAAGTCAGCAGTTCCACCAATGCCTTGCGCTCCATGCAGGGGTTTCCATTCTACGATAAGCCCATGGTAAGTGCATGTGTTCATTAATGATTAGTTTAATAAAGCTCCTGCATAAAAAAAGCCCACTTAAGGCTGTGGGTGCAAACATTAACTGATGCCACTGTCCTAATACCAGCAGGAGCTTGCCATTGCACATCCTCCACTATACCTGCATCTAGAACTGTACCTGCACCCTCTCTGTGAAAGTTGAATTCAGAATTGTTCCCACCTGCATTAGAATTATACCCAATCTTAATTAGAAGCTGCGCCCAATTAGCCTCTCTGAGAAAGTTGAATTAAGAACTGTTCCTACCTGCATCTAGAACTGTACCCTGCACCCTCTCTGAGAAAGTTGAATTTAGAATTGTTCCCACCAACATTTAGAAGTGTACCCAATTGCATTTAGAAATTGCACCCAATACCCTCTCTGAGAAAGTTGAATTTAGGACTGTTCCCACCTGCATTTAGAAGTATATCCAACTACAGTTGAAGTTGCGCCCATTAGCCTCTCTGAAAGTTGCTCAACTCAGTAGTATACCCAACTGCATTAAGAAAGTGTACCCAATTGCATTTAGAACCGTACCAAGTTGCACTTAGAAGTATATCCAATTGCTTAGAAGCACCAATTAGTCCTTGACTAGTTGAACCCAGAAGTGTACCTATAAGTGTGAGTCACCGACCCTAGAACTACAATCAGAAAACCCTCCCAAATCAACCTCACACCAATCATGAGCGCACCAACTCCACCAGTGCCCATCAGAAACCCAAGACCACTCATCTCCTGAACCCCACTGCCGACCCACCAGCACTGCCCGTGCCCGCTCCCCCCACTACCACACCCCACCCTGCAATCACCCACCCCCCGCCTTGCCATCATACCCGTGCCACCTCCCCCCCGACCGCACCCTTTCCCCTCCCTAAAAACTGCGCGCCTAGCCCTAGCGAGAACCAAAGCTGCCTCTGTCTCCCCCTCTGACCCCCCTACCCTCTCTCACACCAATCGCAGCAAAGAAAGCGTGCGGACTGGACGAGTGTGCCGACTGGACGAGGGTGTGAACTAGACGATGATAATGACTGGACGAATGTGTGGAGCGGACGAGTATGAGGAACGGACGAATATGTGCAACGGACGATACTTAATATGCTTTGGAATGAAGGAAACACTTGAAAACATACATCATACCACATCCCACGCTTATTCTCCCCCTTACACCACCACTCATCTAGAACACAGAGATACTATGACACCATTCGGTATAACTGTTCTCATATCTACATTCTCCCGCTTACTCCACATCACTCTAAGTAATCATTGCTGGTTTCACACCCCCCAGCCAGGCGTTCTCCTCAGGCCTAACGCAGCCACACTCGTTCTGGGTAAAACCGACCAGAGCGAACACATACTCCTGACCGCTCAACCACCACACCTACAGCTAAGAAGCAGCTACCACTCGATTTCCGCACCAGCTGCACACATACCTGGTGCGCACACGCACTTTTGGACTCCCTCTACTCTCTCTACTGACCTGAACTTCGGTTCCCAAGGGCGTTCAACCTACCAGCGCCTTCAGACCATACCAATGGTATATAAGGCGCTATACAAATGCAAAATAACAATAACAATAACAATGTTACACATTGATGTGCACAGCCATTTGTAGACTGGACGTTTTGGTTTGGTAGAATGGAGAAGTGATACTGAGTTTTCTGGGGATATTTTGTGAGCAGAGTTTCTTGTTCCATAATGGTGTTATTAAGTTTTTTATACCCTCGTCCACTGCTATGTATGGCAATTGGGTTTGTTTGCTTTTGTTTATATGCTTCTTCATTAAAATATGGTTCTGTGCTCGTGGTGTGACTCCATTCACCTCCACAGATGTTTAAGAAGCTATTTTTGTTGATATTCCATTTATTGAGAATTTTGTAATTTGTAGTTAGTTTTGTTAGTGGTTTCCTCTGTTTAAAAACAAAATAAATAACTTCCTTTTGAGAAGGATTGCACTGTCTATGAGAGCTTTTAGGATTACTTTTCTATGGTAGGTTTTAAGGGTTGTCCATAAATTCTCTCCTGTTTTTATAAGGTTCTGAAGAACTCTGTGGCGGAACACTTTTTGTAAAATATTTTTGTTTGTATGGTTAGTTGGTACTATATCAAGATTTATAGGTGCAGCGTTAGCAGTAGTGGTAGCTGAAGTCTTGTTAAACATTTTTTGTTTCGTTTTACATTATGATAGAGGAGGGGAAGTTTCTGTACTGGAAGCTTGTTTTGTTTCGCTTAATGTCTGTATTAGCTGTTTTGTTTGAACTTTTTGTACAAAATCTGCTAGAGATGGATGATTATTTTAGACCCTTTTATTTTGATTTGCTCTACTTCTGCGTTGCTTTCTATGGAGTTGCTTTTTGGGAGGAATTCTTTGGGGTTTGTTGGAGAAAAAAAGAAAGTGTAGGTTGGGCTGTTGTGCATGAGTGTCTGAGTATGATGGTAAGGATGATTGTGGAGGTGTGTGATTGTGCAATGGGAAGCTACATCAAGTTGGGAAGGTTATTCTTGCATTTGTGTGTTACTATACTAGGCTTGAGATGACAATATAAAGTATGCAAATAGTAAGGGGACACACTAATACTACATCTAATGTTAAAGGGTTAATACACTTATTTGTTCTACAATACTAAAATGCTAGTGTGTTTGAGTAACAGTTAGAACATTATGTTAGTATTGTAATCACTTTTTCTATGGAAAGAGTAGGTTTCTTCTAAGTCGTTGTTCGTACTTCAGACGCTGCTGCTTTTCAGGAGAGTAGTCTTCACTGCAATTGTAAAAGAAAGAAGTTAGTGGATATGTGTGTTTATAGCACGTTTGTTTTGTTAATGTACACATTGTTTTTTTTGTTTTTGTAGTAGTAGTGTTTTCCTACAACTGAGCATAGTATGCATATGCACTTTCCTTTGCCTATGTGCATCCTGTATATTTTATTTAGAATCTATTACTTGAATATGTTTTATAAATGAATATAATAAATAGCTTGACTGCACACAACACGGGACCCTGAACCAGCGCTTTACCCACCCGCTCTCCAGCTCTTTGTTCCTACGAGCCGTGAGGGGGCTCTGTCTGTGCTTGGGCGCTTCCTGGAGGAGTCGTGGCCTGACCAACACACGTGACTCATCACGTGACCCGCCACCTCCTTATAGCGCCGACCCATCCGCCCGAGGGGCGCATTCTGCAGCTTGACTGCACACAACATGGGACTCTGAACCAGCTCTTTACCCACCTGCTCTCCAGCTCTCCAGCTCTTTGTTCCTACGAGCCGTGAAGGGGCTCTGTCGGTGCTTGGGCGCTTCCTGGAGGAGGCGTGGCCCAACCAACACACGTGACTCATCACGTGACCCGCCACCTCCTTATAGCGCCCACCCATCCACACTTGCGGCGTTAAGCCTGTTAGGGGGTGAAGGCCAGGGACTGTTGTGCGACTGTTTGGCGCACTGAGGGCGCATCAAGAGATAATCCGGCAGTCCACTTACCACTGAAACGCCACGTTGTGCGGTGTGAGTCTGATGTCAGGAGTCTGGAGAGGTGGTAAGCGGTAAGTGGACCACCCCCCACCCCCTCTCCCCTTTGACCTCCCTACACATATCCTACGACCTGGGACTCAGCCTTTTTCAATGTCGTTTGACCTATCACGGTCAACATGGCACCGCCACCTCAGACCGAGCCAACCCACGAAAAGCGGTGGCTTCGCAGCGACACCCTTCTAAACGAACTTGGGGGCGAATTTCTTACGTCACCTACACCCCAGATCGACCATACAGATGGCTCGATTCTGAACCAGAGCGCCGCAGATTCATCAGTGATCTTAGAGGCTCAAAAATCACCAGCGGCAGCTAAGCACAAAATCGAAAACCGAGGCACAGATGGGGCAAGCCGCAGACCACGATCTAGATCCACTGGACCAGGGAGATATTCCCCCTCCAGTAGGGTCCTGCCAGCAGGCTGAGAAAGGAACGAATATAAGGAACAACCAAATGACCACTTTAGAAGAAGTACCATCAACTGAACAAACTGACCCACGGACCCCCTCCCGTTCTACCATATTGACGAGTGGTCTCCTGTCTGAAGCTGTCGGAGGACGGCCTCGACAGGAACCTCAACGGTGGGGGTCGGAAACTCCATCACTTGTCTCGGAAGACGTTGGGTCACAATCTCCCCAAAACCATCCGCCTGCTGAAAACGAGATGAAAAACAAAATTGGAGAAACTGAGAGCCAGATTGTTCCACAATCCAAGGCTCAAACAACTGTATTGATTCACGGAAACAGCAACCCCCACAGCGGAAACCAAATACTATCCTCCATTTCAAACCGTCCTATAAGGCTTACTTCAAGTGTCTCTTTCACCTCGGACCAAGATGACCAATTAATAACTTATGATCTTAGGACCTCAGATGAGGAAACATGGGAAGTCTGTTCGACAGAAAAAGCACAGGACAAACTCTTAACATCTCCACGGTGGGCGAATCAGACCCAAAACCAGAAAGACGTCGCGAACATGACCACTCCGATAGACAAAAGTACCACCTTGCCAATGGCTCTTTCAAAAGGCCAAGGAAACTATAAACAAACAGGAAACGAGGCCATTAGAAATGAAACTACAGACCTAAGCACAAAAGGCCCGACAAAAATAAAATTGACTCCAAATAAAATATATACGAAAAAACAAAGGAAATTGGGACCCAAAAACCAAGGAAGCACAAAGAACCTCCCAACTCCCTTAATATCATCCTCTCTTAAGGAATATTTTCTAAACCAACATAAAAGGAAGCTAGATCAAGACTCAGAACTTTCTGATGCAGAGATCCTGGAGGCGGTCCAAGACCCCTTACCTTTAAGCAAAGCTAGAAAGACTGCCCAAAGTCTACCAAGGCAAGACCCAAAATCCCAAGCCTCAGCCCAAAAAGAAACAACTGCAAAAAAATGACAAGGATTACACCCCAGGACAGTGGCACAGAGATGCCTCCACAGCCGCCAACTACCTCAAGCCCCCATAGTAACGACGAGAGTTCACTGGGACCAAAGATAAATGAAACACCAGCGACTTGCGGGGCTCAGAAAGTAGCCAGTCCTCTTTTTCCAAGCATGCCTCTGGAAGTCAGGTGCTCTCCAAAAAGGGCAACGGAACCAAGCAAAGACAGCCACGCATGGACACAAGCAGAGGAAGACAGGCGCACTCAGGACCCACTACTGCCCACAGACAGAAGAAGTATGGACAGACCCTCTCCCTACATTGGTGACAAAGGCGTTCACACACTGGTCACCAGTCGAAGACTTAGTGAAATATTAGCTCCGACACAGAAAGACTCCCCTAGCAAAAAAATAGACCTGCTACAAATAATGTCATCTTTCACAATTGCTCTAAATCCCTTCGCCAAGCTCTACGAGTCTATCAACGAAACTCTCAAAGATAATACCTCCATGTCAGCGGCAATGATAGAAAAACTGACCTTTATCTAAGGTTTCATAACAGCTTTAGATAAGAAAAGCACGTCGTCACAAGCAGCTATAGAGAAAACAATTGCCAAATTAGAAGCCCAACTTAGGGAAAAGCAGAACCCTGCTCAACAGCCGTTACCGACAATCTCTACGGCCTCGCAGACTGCCGAAGGACAAATCCATAAAGACTTAGCTCCCATTTTCGGAAGGAAAGCTTCAGGGATATTATCTGCCACATTCGATTCAAGAAAAAAAATGAGCAAAGTGAGTGAGAGCTGAAAAAAAAATCAAATAACGCAAACTACACAAATCAAAAACACATCTAGACTGGAACTAAAGAAAATTGAAGAAAAGACACCCCGGTCAATGTTGGTTTTGGTTCCGGGCTCAAAAGGAAAGAAACATGAAGAGCAAAAAATAAAGACGACTGAACATTCTCCACCTACACCATCTGCTAACCCAGATCACTATCCTCTGACTACATCACCCAAAATGATCGAGGAATTTCAAGAAAATAGTGATCTAATGAATTTGTCCCAACACCATGACAGCGAAGAAGATCCTCAAATCATAACGATTTCACACCAACCAGAATCGAAATCAGCCTTAAAAGATGCATCAAAAACCATCTTAGCAAACGATTCTGAGGAAATAGAGGACGCTAAAGAAGCCCCAAGACAAAGACATCGGAGAGAGGAGGACTTCAAGATCCAAGCAGAGCCTAAAGACAGGCAAAAAATGAGCTCGAAAGAGCAAAGACAAAACAGGGCGATATCCCGAGAAATACAAAATGAACAACGTGAGCACCCCAGAATGACCGCGAAGCACGCAGGTAACTCATTGGCGCCAAAAGGAACCAAGGAACTTGACACAAAACTTGAAGGAAATACAATTTATAAAATCGAACAAGTGTCAGCAAAAGAAGCTTACATAGTCCTAAACAGAAAAATGGTCCTCAGAACTGTAGAAAAAGTCAAGAACTAAACCACCTGATGACTAATGATATCAAATTAGTCGCACCATATCATCAAGATCATAGAGCGAAAGCTTTCATTCATGTAAGAAACGAAGCACTTGCAGGCATCCCTTCAGAAGTCCATAAAGATCTATATAAACTAGGATTTAATCTGACCCTAGTACCTAAACAGGCCCGTAAGCTGCCCAGAAAAGAAATTCGGAAGAAGGCTTCTCCGACAAGAGTTCATTACATATCAAAAACTGAATCACTCTATAGCCAAAAGCGCTGGCAAGACTCAGCAAGGAACACAATTACTAGACACCAGCGCCCGAGCAATGACTATGATCACGTCGATCGGAGAGAAAAGGACAAAAAGTCAGGATCTTCACCAAAGTGGGAAAATACTGGACGGACCCCGCATCATAGATTTGATTATAAGAACATTCAGACACCGAGACATAGAATCAACTCTACAGACAAATGGGACGACACCACAAAAAGTCAAATGTGTCAGCAGAAGCGAAAAATCTCAGAGGGACCGTGGAAGTGGCTGGCGGACACGTTTAGCCGATCCAACAAGAAATAGCAGCGAACTGAAAGTCCTCTGGAGCTCCCGGTGTCTACAGCGAAACTGGCCCCACAATTGGCCAATAAAGACCTGATTATGGCATCATGGAACACTAGAGGCTTCAACCACCTGACTCTCCGAAGCGACATAAATTTAGGAAGCTTCGACATCCTATGTTTACAGGAAACGTGGCTGTCAGATCCCCCGACACTTGATGGATTCACAATAGACATCTCGCCAGCCTGTAAGTCACTAATGGGAAGGCCTTCTGCAGGTCTTCTAACGGCAATCCGCATTGGCTCAGGTATCACGCCAAAAACAAAAATCATTGAAGCCTACGGTATGCTTGGCACCTTGACATCATGGCAGCGATATGACCCTGAGCAGGCTGCATGGATCACCTCTGATCTTGCGATAATAAACTTATATTGGAACCCAGAAAGAACAACTTCAAAAAAATTCTGCAACGCAGTGGCGGACGAAATTGACAACTTCATAGTTTGCGGTGATTTAAATGCCAAATGCAAAACTTCAGCGACATCTGAAAAAACAATCTCAACCCACTCTCTGGCAGAAAAAAAGGGGTTTGGCGTGGTCTAAACTGATGAAATCAAGAAACCTTTACAACGAAGCTACGATAAAAAACTTTGAACCACAGATTCCAACATGGGAAAGAGACAAATCCTGTGCTACCCTGAATTACATCTTTGTAACTGAAGGTCTGATCCCCCTTGTTTCATCCTTTAAAGTTGTGAAAACTCTAGAAAACGACCATAACTTGCTAAAACTAGAGTGGGGTGCATGCATACCGGAAAAGCTTACATATGCTTTAGAAGTAGAGCCAAACATGCAACAGTCTAGATTGCGCCTGACGGCTGACAACATCAAAGCCATAAAGGATAGCCTGACCACAGACCCTCAGTTTAGAGCAAACGCCCTACCTGCTAAAAGACTAGACTACATTCCTCTACTCCTGCCCCATAGGGTGGCCTTTTCAGGAAAAAAGTGCAAGAAACCCGTGCACAAGCATACGTATGACCGGCTGGTGGTAACAAAGAGACGAGAAGTAAGGAACCTGAAAAACTTTGCACTAAGGCATCAAACAACAGTGGCATGGGCTGAATTCCGAAAAGGCGCAAGCCACTACAAATCGTGGATAAAATATCATGCAGCAAGTCTTTATCAGAACGATGCAGAGACCATGCAGAAGTCCCTTGCTTCAAAAAACACAAGAGACTTCTGGAATGTTTTAAAAACCATCAACGGGCTGAACGCCCCACCAATAGCAAATGCAGTATCGGAACAAAATTGGATGTCGTTTTTTAGCGCCCTTTTTGAAGCCCCCGCTGCGTCCATGGCTGGAAAAATTGATCACTCTGAAAATCACTGGATCCAACTGGATGACATGGAAGACATTCTGAGAGTAATAAAACAACTGAAAACCACAAGAGCCCCGGGCCCCGATGGCCTTTCTAACATTGACATCAAAAAACATCCAGCTGATTGGGCTGCAGTTATAAAAGAAATTCTCATGCATTGCCACAAAACCAAACAGATCCCGGCAACTTGGACAGAGGCGATACTGGTCCCAATTTTCAAAAAGGGGTCCAGAGAAAATCCAGCAAATTATAGGCCCATTGTATTGCTGGACATTTTGGGAAAAATATTTGCGATGCTACTACTAACGCATTTTCAGAAGTGGGCTAAAGCTTCCCCGGCGTCTGACATCTTTCAGACAGGCTTCCAGAAGGGCACAGGGACCATGATTAACATCCTGATATTAAACATCATCAAGGCAAGGGTGAAAGCAGGTGCTCCTAAAGTTCACTTGGCCCTGGTCGATCTATCAAAGGCATTTGATATGGTGGATCGCAAGAAACTCTGGGAAAAACTGAAAATCTGTAACTGCCCAACTCCAATCCTGGATCCAATCATGGCTTTACACACTCAAACCTCTGTGCGTGTTCGTCTGAATCAGCAAGGTCACTTATCTAGCAAAATCTTGACCAACCGTGGGGTAAAGCAAGGTTGCCCTCTGGCACCAGCACTGTTTATTGCCTTCATAGGCGATTTCCAGTACACCGAGGAGAAAATTTGTTCATTTCCACCCAAGGTGGGTCTGTCAAAAGTGCCTAGGCTATGGTACGCGGACGACCTGATCCTTATGGACCAGACAAAAATTGGTCTACAGCGTCAATTAGCAAATCTCTCCGCCTATATGAAAGAAAACAACCTAGAAATCAATATTCAGAAAACAAAAATCCTGCTCTTCACCAAGTCAACAGTTTACCGCAAAACTACTGCGGCCTGGTTTCTGGAGAACAAGAAACTAGAAGAGGTCAACGAGTACAAATATCTTGGGGTGTGGATAGACAATTCTTTGAAAGAAAACACCACTACGGAGGCTCTGTGGGACAAAACAAAAAACCTGACAGCTCAATTGAAAGCCGTCGATAGAAAATTTGGAAAGTTTTCATGGATTCCAGCTCTAAATTTCTATAAGTCGAAAATAGTCCCTGCTCTAGCGTATGGAATGTGTGCAAACCTAAGCCTCTCAGAAGATCTATGGCAAAAGCTAGAAGGTTTTGTTTGGAAGATGGTACTGACCCTCCCTAAATCAGCATCTATGGCGGCGATCCGTTGTGAACTCGGTCTCACGTCCCTTGCTGCGTCAGTGGAGCAAGGTGCTCTCCAGTTATTTAGAAAAATTGTCTCCCCAGACGCCATCCCCATCTTCCAGGTGGTAGCACAAGAAATCCAAAAAGGAGGGTGCAAACCATTAACTGCTTGGGTGAAGAAACGGAAAGACAAACTGGACGAGATAGCCTGCTCGGAAGAACTCTTAATGTCAAATCCTGGGAGAGTAAAAGAAAAAATAGTGCAACAAGACTGGATCCTGACAAATGAAAAAATTCTGTCACATGAGCTACTCAAACATCTTCCGCCTGGACACAATAAACCAAAAGTGCCGTTAAAATACTGCGACAAATTCCCTGAAAAAGCTTTGAGGAAAACGTTCATGCGAGCACGGCTAAACATCCTACACACAAGAGAAATTCTGGCCATCAGATTAAAATCTACAACAGCTTCATGTCGTCTATGTGAAAACGCTGATCAACTTGAAACTGTCAGACATCTTTTGATGTCTTGTCCTGCATTGTCTTTAGAAAGAGAGGCATGCTTGACACCGCTAATATCTTATCCTTGGACAATAAGCAAAGAGACTGGCTGGTGTCGACTTATTTCTGGCGATTCTACCAGATGGTCGAGGGCCGCAGCCAAACTTTTGGACATTGGCTTAAAAAAAAGTAACTCTGGGAAATCTCAATTGCCATAGGGCCATGGTTCAGTCTGAGGACGACAATGTACAATCCAGTATTTGTCCTTGGCCTTATCAAGAATGAAAATCGAGAGCGGTATCCCAAGTAGCCTCATAAGAACCATTCGCAAACTAATGCAAAAATATATTTTGTAAAAATCTTTTATTGATTAAACACAAATAAAAATAAATTAAAAAAAAATAGTAAACGTATAGAGCAGACTTTTTTTTTAATGTTATGTTATTGGATGGTAAGAGGTAGAAGAAATAATCATATGCATTTTTCTGGTATTTTTACAGGGTAAATGGCAGAGATTGTACAGAAAAGCATGCAATGTATGCATTTGTGAAGGTGTGGGAAAGTAGGATTTCATATAGAGGCAGTGGTGTTGTTTGAGCTGGGAGCCTCTTTAATGATATTGTCTGTGTGTGTGCTTGAATGAAGATGCATGTACTCATCCTGTCTGTGTGTAATTTTATAACACACTGGACAGTCTTTTTCATAATTATACTGTTATTGTTACGCTCACCTGGTATCCACAGGGACGCCACCCAGCCGGGTTACTCGCTGGTATGCTTCTCAGCTTTGCCCTGATGTGGTCTGCGGGGAAGGTTCTGCCTGAAAATACAGGAGGACTGTGTTCAAGACTGACTTACTGGGGTAAGTATCCACCCCCGTAGGATTTCAGTCCCTCTGGCGCCCTCTCCTCACCTTGTGGTAGAATTAGGCATGCTCTCCATCCTGCCTTCTTTGCAGGGGTGCGTTGTCTCTCATGGGCGAGCGCGGTCCAGTTACTTCACTGACGCCGGCCGTTTGATATTGTTCAGGTAGATCTTATTGCTGTTCTTTAGTTTTGTTGCTATCCTGCATGCCTTTCTTTGTTTAAAATGTCTTTTTTTTCTCCCTTAGGTATGCGGAGCTTCAGCACATTGAACTGGCTTGGTTGAGCCCCGCTGGTAAATGATGGTGCATTAAGAGCGCTATGATGCGGTAAGTAAGTGCTATGCGAAGCGCTGCAAAGTCTTGCCTTTGCTAACCTGTGTTCTCCTTCCTTGTAGGTCGCAGTGTTCTTCAGCGTGAGTGGAATGTCCGGAGTGGTGCCAGCCGAGAGGCGACCAGCCAGGTAAGCCTTTTGAGCAGTTCGTAATTTGTAAATGTCTCTACTGCTTTCTTTAATGTTGCCTCTATCTTCCTCTTTCAGGTCGTTCTGTCCGGGAGTCGTGCAGATTCGAGAAAGCTGTTCTCAGTAGCTGCGGGTGTTTAAAGATGAAGACTGCAGGTAAGATGCTGCTGCTAATGATGTTCCTTTTGTCTCCTTGCAGGTTTTGCTTCTCCGAGGTTCAAGGGAATAGCTGGACACGGTGAGCGTCACGTTGCAAGCTTCAAAGTAACGCGAAGCGTGTTGTCTTGCTCGGGTGTGGTTTAAATAGTCCCAACAAAATAGTCCAGGTAAAGTAGTCCCTAGGCTACCACACCCAAAACACTAGACCGCATAGCTTGGTTCTTAGGAACCAAGCTATGTGGATGCCTCCATGTTGGCTGACAATACAATAAAGTAGTTCCCAAGCACATTGTTTTTCATGGTGTATGAGCCTGGCGACATAGGCACCAGGACTGGCCCCATGAGGGCTTTTGAAGAGGATGCTAGGCTCTAGAGGCCTGAGTCCTCACTCCACCTGGCAATGGATTTGCCAGAGGGAGTTTTGGGCGAGGGTCGTGACAGTTATTTCTCCCATCTTTTAATATGAAATAAAAACACATTTAGATAGCTTTGTGTGTAAACAGAAATTTGGAGAGCAGACAGGTTTGCAATTGACACTTCATCATAGCAGATGGGAGAAATGACAGTAAGTTAATTTTACAGTTTATACAGGGTAAGTGGCAGTTACACTGTTTATATGTATTCCTAGAAGAGTTGTATATGTACTGTGTAGAAAATATCCATACATGTAGTCTCTGTTCATTCATGTGGATGTGCAGAAATCTGCAAGTATAAATATTGGGGAGTTTTAAAGTAGTTGTTGCTGTAGGTCTGTTGCAGTGACAGCCGAATTGTACTGAGAGTGATCAATAGTACATCTAAAGTGCTGATCTGTGATGATAGCGTTAGATGTAAAGTTCTTGGATGTGATTGGTGGATGATTATGTGCCTGTTTAACAGTAGCCAACAGTAGCCGACTGTTTAACAGTAGCCACCTGTCCGCGGATGTCCGCGGATGTCCGCGGACAGGGCATGCCACATCTGGGTTTCTCAGCAAATGCAGCATGGAAAGGGGACTGTAGGGATCAGCCAATCAGAAGTTGAGGTTGTGGTTTGTGTTGAAAGGGGCTGTGTGTAGTGAAGATGGCAGTGGTGGAGAAAGGCAGGGTGTTGGTGGTTGGAGATATGTTTGTGCATGGTTTGGAGCAGTATGCTCAATGTAGGAATGTGGCAAACAATTTTGATGTTAAAGGAGTGGAGGTGGTGTGGAGCACTGTGCCTGGTTTTAATCTGCAGGGAATTGTACAAGTTTGTGGAGATATGGGCAGGGTAAACATTCCACATGTAGTTGTTTTGCACTGTGGTGCTTTGTTTTTGGGGTATGTCAGTGCCCCTAATTTGTTGGCAGATTTGGAACATTTGGTTCAGGCAGTAATGAAAATACTTCCAAATGTGAAGGCTATTTTTTTCTGGTTTAGTACCTAGGGCAATATGGGACAATAGTTTTGTTTTTTGTCCTCAGCAGGTGGAAAGAGGAATATGTAGGATGCGGTTTATTGAGGTAGGTCGCTGACCTTCTCATTCTCTGTTTTACAGTAATGTTAGTATCAATATATTTGACCCATCCACACTTCTTTTCTATATATGCAGTGTAGTGACCTGCATTGGTTGTGGCTCCTGCGTGGTAGATTATACCTACTGTTGTGAAGGTTTTCTTACCATGTGATAGTTTACCATGTGTAAATCCAGTTAGCTTGCAGTTGTTGTTGGTACCATCTGCATTCTAACGTGAAAGCATTACTATTACATATTTACTATGTGTCTGTATTTGTAAGGTCACAAGACGCCCACACCGTTCATCTCGCTAGTGACCAAAAGTGGGATAGTACAAACACACGTGTGCAAATTATAGGCCTCTAATATATAACTGCGGTCACTGGGGTCAGGGTCCGTGGCGAGGCGGTTGCAGCAGGGTTTGCTCGGACATTCTCATACAAGCACATTTTGTCAGTGCTCGAGACGTGCTCCTTTGAACAATGTTTACCTGATTTGCTGTGTGAAGAGGAGATGGGATGAGGTGATAGGTGGTGGCCTGACTGGAGTCGCTGGGAGAGTGCAAAGTTCTGCAGAGGAACAAAAAAATCTGTAGAAATGTAGCCCGCATTGGTGAATGGTAGCAAACAATTCATATGTTTCTCAAAAATATTTGTAATGCCACTGTGGTCAGAAGGGCTATCGGCTACCCTTCTGAGTGAAGGTCAGCGCCATTGAATTTTTGTTTCCTAGCTGAGCAAACCCACGCTTGGTACACAGTATAAGGTTCAATTGTTTTTCGACCTTGAAACAAAGGGAGGATTCCAAAAGGAATGCATGAAGGGAGGGATGTAACACTTTCAAATATGATAATGTTCACCATTCAAAAATTGGACAAAGGAACATGTATATGAAAATTCGTTGACCTGAACAGAGTGTCTGCATTACAATGATAGAATGGAAATGTCGAATATTATGTAAGTTTTACTTTTGATGATTTTATAGACGAAGTAGTCAAATTATCATTTGATGACCATTATTGGTGGGTTACATTGTATTGTTTGTTGTGTGCGGCATATTGCAATGACACGCAATTACAACTTGTGTGTGTACTTGGTTTTGTCCTGGGCACATGGGTAGTCCAGCATCGAGATGCGTGTAGTCCACTAGTGTTCCCAGGTTCCACAAATGCGTAAATGAACGCTAATATTTCATAAAAATTCCATCTATGTGTTCTTCTTGGCTTTATCTTGTTCCGTGATTGCAGCGTCAGCCTCCGCATCCCATTTCGAGCGGACCATAACCTATAGCAGTATTTTCTGAAGCAAATTCAAGAGTACTTTGCACGTTGTTTTGTCTGAGTTCCCAATGTTTCATGTCCGTGTTTATCAATAGTTGTAACAGGGGTCAAATTAATGGTTAAAATGATAAACTGTAATAAAGATCGGCTACTGAGACACATTTCTGTTATCTTTTTTGAAACATCTACATCTTGGCTTTCTGCGATTGTCATGGATTCCAGATACCAACTGACAGTTTTTTTAACTGTCAGCTACAGATACACATGAATGGGTGGATCACAGTGACACTTTTTTGGGCCGATCGCCATGGGCCGATATGCCCTTACGCGGTACCAGCGATAAGGAGAAACTTTACATCGTTTACAGTGGCTTGACGCCAAGTTCATGCCAAAGCCTTGCGATTCACTGTGCATCCAATGCGCTTCTTATACCCAAAAGGAACACCGCGTGACTCACGATAAACATTTGTGGTTCGAGAACGAAGAAAACAATTACCTATATGCTGGAATATGGCAATCGCTGGATGTTCTCGGAGCATTTATTGTGAAATGAAAATACTTTACAAATTGTACAGTTTTACTATTTAATTTAAATGTATGGTTTTATATTCAAAATTGGGACGCACTGTGTTGTGAGATGATGTGTGTTGATATTCTGGGTTCTGCGTCAAGTTACGTTATCATGTAGGTGATGATTGGGTGCATTTTACTACGCTGTATAGTAATGTCCTGGAGATAAGTGGGGAATATCACTAGGTTTGGTGATGTCAGCCTCAGGGGCGTGGCATATGAATTAGTGCCACCAGGGCAGTCCACCTTGGGCGATGCAGCAACAGATAAGATTATCACAAGATGGCCACGCCCTGGTTCCTGATTTCGCATGTGTAAAAAAGAGGAAAATTACGGTAAGGTGCATAGGAAATGTTTGTATGATCGATCAACGTATGCTTAGAAGCACATGCCCGAAGACTTGGGAAAATAATATTTCTGAGTGCACTATTCTTTTAATAGATCCTTATTTTGCTGCATTCGCTGCAGATGACTTTCTAACGTCTGTTTCTGTATTATTTTTTATGTCTGTATGGTAAGTACACATAAAGTAATGGGTTATAATTGGTTTATATAGAGCAGTGTAGTGTCTACCATTAGTATCAATGTTTTCACTTATTTCATCACGAGGAACATTTTCTTCCAGCCATTCCAAAGTAGTAGACATTTCTGTGTAAAAAGAAATATATATATTATTTTTACTGTACCTAATCCAGAAAGTTTATAAGTATATAAAATAAATGTAGTCTACTCACTAGTTTGTTGCTAAGCTTTGGTGTTACTGCTGCATAGGTGTGCTGCTGATTTTTCCTGTGCAGTTTGTGTGAGGTAATTCTGTTGGAGGCATAATTATTTTGTATTTGTATATTGCATTATGTTGCATATGTTGTGGAAGGTTGGTGTGTTACATATACAATTACCACTTCTTATTTATTATTGAATGTAATGTATTTATGTGCTGCTTTTTGAACATGTTCAGTATTTTTATTGCATAACACAAAAATGTAAGATAGCCCCTGAATTCTTTGAGAGTGTTGATGTTGACCGAGTCTGTCCGTGAACATACGCATGGTCAGCAAACATCAGACCTACTAGCGCAGGTAGGGGGTAAGTATGTTCTATGTTATATGTATATAAAGTAAGGGAATCCTAGGAAACATTTATCCAATTTATATTGACCATATCTATATTCAGTGAAAAGAACTTTGTTAAATGGATGTTATGGTTAAGTTGCAATACTAAAAACCTATGAAATTCAGTGAAAAAACCTTGTTAAAGGGACATTATGGTTAAGTTGCGCTACTAAAAACCTATGAAATTCAGTGAAAAAAACTTTGTTACAGGGACGTTACGGTTCCAAGTAAAACCGAAAAACCCCTGAAATTCGCCAGTTATGGTAACCTAAGCAACCATAACTCGTGCCACCACTGCGTACTACTAAGACTAACACCCAGGACATCAAAGATTACATCACAAATGTCATTGATGACATCAGTGATGACATCACGTGTCTGGTTCCCTATTTTCTCCTTTACTGACATAACAAGGCCAGTAACAGTCAGCAACAAAAAATGTATATACTCATAATTCATATTCAAGTACTATATCTGTAGAATTATACTTCAAATATGTTCTTACAGTAATTCACTTGGGGTTCACTCACTGCATATGAAACATATACATAGGAGAAAACACAGATTTGGAAAACAGTAATGGTTTGTGTATAAAGATAATCAGTAAGGTTATCAACAGTTTCTATATATATTCAGTAAAAAAAACTTTGTTAAAGGGACGTTATGGTTAAGTTGCGCTACTAAAACCTATGAAATTCAGTGAAAAAAATGTTGTTACAGGGACGTTATGGTTCCAAGTAAAACCGAAAAACCCCTGAAATTCACCAGTTATGGTAAGCTAAGCAACCATAACTCGTGCCACCACCGTGCACTGCTAAGACTAACACCCAGGACATCAAAGATGACATCACAAATGTCATTGATGACAAATCTACACGGAGCGGAAATAGATATCACACATTTTTTGTGACCTACTTTTTAGTCTACTGGATGGATTTTCACTAAATTTACAAAAGCATGCTTTTGGGACCAAGCCGCTGCTCCTACCGCAAATTTGGTGAAAATTCGTCCAGCGGTTTGAGCTCTAGGCGTGAGCAAAGTTTTTCCCCATTCACTCTATGGGAAAAAAAGAAATTGTGTGACCCCCCTATAACTTTCCCCCCCCCCCTGGACCAAACCTCACCAAACTTTTCAAAAATATTCAGAGTGGGCCATATACTTTTTTTTGCAAAGTTTGATGTGGATTCGTCCAGGGGAAGCAAAGTTATATATACATATATATATTACACGGCCACAGTAGTGGCCGTGTAGTTATGGTTAAGTTGCATCCGTGTTGGCTCCGCGGACACGATACCGATTGGCTAAGGGGTTCGTGCAATGACCGCGTACACGTAACGTGTCCTCCGATTGGCTGGAGTGAGGCGTGTTGTGCATCAGATTGTTTGGATGCGCCCAACATCTTGGATCCGCCAACAGCGCGGCGCTGACCAGAGGCGAAATGCTGTTTCGGGGAGTGTTATGGTGTGTCAGAGTGCTTGGGGAGGTTCAGAGAGTAAGAGATGGGTGAAATACTGTATTTGTTTAGGTGGCAGGTGCTAATGATGTATTCACCATGCCCGCCCTGTCCTGGATGTTTGTAATTACTGAAAATGAGGGGTCTCATAAGGATAATACTTCCGTCCGTGCTGTGCGCAGGCAAGTTGAAACTGTTTTAAGGACACGCGTGGTGTTAGCGAATATTAAAATTGAGTACATGCCGTAGTTACAATTTTTGTTTCTATGGGTGTGGTACTAACTTATAAGCTGCCATGGCTGTGATATGCTGCAGTGGTTGTGGCCAGGGCCTAGAGTCTTGGGTGCATGGCCGTAGGCCATAGGCCATACTCCCAAGACTCTAGGCCCTGGCCACAACCACCGCAGCATATCACAGCAATAGATACACCCGTAGTATCAAATATCGATCAGGTGGTTGTGGAGAGGGCCTACAGTCTTGGGTGCATGGCCAAAGGCCATGCACCCAAGACCAAATTTATATGTAGTGAAGTTATAATGCACAATGGGTGTGATATGTTGTGGTGGTTGTGGCCAGGACCTAGAGTCTTGGGTGCATGGCCAAAGGCCAAAGGCCATGCACCCAAGACCAAAGTTATTAGCCCGGAAGTTATAAGCTAACATAGATTTCATATACTGCACTGGTTGTGTCCAGGACCTAAAGTCTTCGGTGCATGGCCAAAGGACATGCACCGAAGACTCAAGTTATAAGCACTGAAGTTATAAGTCAGCATGGGTTTGATGTGGTGCAGTGGTTGTGTGCACGACCTAGAGTCTTAGGTGCATTGCCGCAGGCCATGAACCCAAGGACAAAGTTATAAGCAGTAAGGTTATAAGACACCATGGTTTTAATATGCTGCGGTGGTTGTGGGTAGGACCTACAGTCTTGGTTGCATGGCCGCAGGGTGTAGGGCGTAGGTTATACATCCAGGACTCTAGGCCCTGTCCGCAGCCACTGCACCATATTACAGCCATAGACCAGACATATAGATTCGAATATGTATGAAATGTTTGAAATTATACTTACTGTTTAATTTGTTGAGATTCAATATATTTCTTACATGACTTTAGTACTTGGAGGAAATGTTCTTTTTCAATTTCTGTGATAAGAGAAAAGAGCATCTTAGTGTTTGTATTTTATAAAGACTTATTACATTGTATAATAGACAGTTTAGCTTTTTTTACCCTCATATTTAGTTTACAAACCAGTGTACTGTGCATTTTTCTCAGTTTCTGTGTTTGTTTTTCAAATCATTGGGTCTGGGGGAAAGAAAATCCTTGTCGGATAAAAAAAAACATTTCTTTGCTATGCTATAAACTATTTCTTTGTTTCCTTTGAGTGTTCACTTGTTGTTTCTGATTAATGTTCTGTATGTTGGCTTGTTGCAGATTTTTTAAACAGCTAGATACCTGTTGGCGTATTCTAACTGTGTATTTTTTGTTACAAATCAGTGGTATTCATTTATCTGTGTGGTTGTTATACAATCTTGGGCAGTAAGACACCTGTTGGCATATTCTAACTGTTTATAGTCTTTAAATTGAATTTTTGTTAATGTTGACGTACACATTAGTTATTACATTTTGGCTTTAAGAAGATTAAATACACGTTTGTAAGATTTGCTGGTAATCTCTGCTTTAGAGTAATGCTACTATCATTACATTCGACCCATCCACATTTCTTTTTAATATATGCAGTGTAGTGACCTGCATTGGTTGTGGCTCCTGCGTGGTAGATTATGCCTATTGATGTGAAGGTTTTCTTACCAAGTGACACTTGACCATGTGTGAATCCAGTCAGCTTGCAGTTGTTTTTGGTACCATTTGCATTGTAACGTAGAAGCATTAGTATTATGTAGTTACTATGTGTCTGTATCAGTAAGGTGGAGCGATTATCTGAATTGCAGATAGTACATAATCTGCCATGGTTTGCATTTTGTAGAAGTTGCTGAAATGGAATGGATTCACAATTAGGTATGGATACATACACAAATCGCTCATTAGGAATTTGTTCCTGTGTCACATTGTTACAGAGAGTGCATGTATGTTTCCACATGTCTGAAATCTGGAAGATTTCATTTATAGGTATGTTTTTGTTTTCGAGTACTTGTAGTAAGTACATTACACATTTTTGTAGATCTTCTTGTGAGTTTATATTGAATCTCACCATTCCAGCACATTAGTCCAACTCTTGTTTTATTTCGTGAACACTATACGTATTGTCAGGATTGTTTCTTCTTTTCTATGAAGGACTAACATTTGCAAACACAATTGGTCTGTACTGTGTAAGTAAATGTTGTTAACAATTGGTGGCAATTGAAATAGAATATTCATTGCTACATTTGCGTAGCAACTTACACCAGTTTCATTTGAAAATTTGAATGGACCAGATAGTTCTGTGTTCGAGTGATTTTTTCAGAGTTTCTGTTCCTTCTTTGAAGAAGTACCTGATTTACTTTCACTAATAGGGTCCTCTTTGCTTGTGGTAATTGATGAAGTATTAGCTTCTTTTGCTTTCTTTGAAGGATTTGCAGTCAGATCCTGTTGCATTTCTGTTTGAATTCATTTTCTATTACAACGTTTTCCTTTTTCTGGAACAGGATATGATTTCAGATGGGGGTGTACAGTAAACGCAGTCTATTGTATTCTAAAATGCAAGGAATATCAGCGTTCACTTTACTTGCATCAAAGTTAATTCAAAATAGACCGTCAAATGTACATAAGCGGATAGTGCTATGTAGCCCATGCCTTCTTTAAAGACTGTGTTTCCACTATCTATCAATGCTTTGTCTAGGGTAAGACCATGGCTTTTATGAATGGTGACTGCATATGCAAGAGTTAGAGAAAATTGTTCTCTACATACATACATGTCTTTGAAGAGAAGGAATCGAGCTGTTGAGTGCCCTATCCTTTTTACTTCTGAAAGTTTGTCAAAGAGAATATTGACAAACTGAATGTTGTTGTCACGTGGGAATGTTTGAAAGCCAACAACTGTACCCACTGTAACTAGTCCTTGCTCCACGTCAAGGTTACGTTTAAGCATTACTCTACAATTTAAGGATAATTTTAATATTTTTTCCAACCCAGCTGTGTTGGAGATTGAATTTTCTAAGGTATTTAGTCTTGTTGTGGCTTGCTGACACATGTGTAGTGTCATACCATGGACGTCCAGTTTGTCTGTGGAGCAAATTTCAATTATTGGTTGCATTTCTTTTTTTAACATTGTTTCATTGAATTTGGAACAGCTTGCAAGAGTTGGCATTAAGGCCATACAATTGACATTTTTGTGCGCTAATTGTTCCATAACATAAGTAACACATGCGTTATCGCCATAAAGTGCATGGGTGGGCTGGTTTTTCAATATTGCTTGTGCTTCTTGAGATACTACACCAATTCTCATACTTTTTAAAATATGGGCATAAGTGAGATTGATGCATGTTTTCTGTAAATTCTCTGTATTGGAAATGTTGCCAAAGGTTGACATTTCCTATGCTGCCAACAGTTTTACGGCACAGTTTATGTCCTAAGGTTTTAAAATAGCTTCACCTTTCACTGGTGTCAATTGTAGAAGATCTCTGAAAACGATAATGTGTTTTCCTGCAAAGAGTTCTTCGTGTTTCGTTTTAAGTACTTCTTGTAATCTGAGGTGAATCAAAGCCAACATTAGGTTGAAGACCATGCTCACTTCATCTATTAGTAGCATTTTCATTTTTTTTTTTTAATACTCTGTGTAGTTCCATTGCAGCTTCTGTAGAAAGTTTGTAATAGTCTAATTTGTTTTGGTGTTCTACTGGAAGGAGTAGTAATCGGTGTAAAGTGACACCGCCTATGTTGCAGGCAGCTAAACCTGTGGGGGTAGTTACAACAGCTGACAGTTTGTTGTTTGTCAATTGTTGAAGGAACTAAATGATGATTTTGATTAAGAATGTTTTGCCTGAACCACCTTCACCACTGACATACAGCAGTATAGGTTTGTAATTTTGGCAGGTACATTCTTCATTTTTGTGTTGAACTCCATGTGCAATTTCTTTTGTTACTTCTTCAAAAATGGTGTGCTGGCCTTTGTTAAGTTTTGATTGTAGTACAGTTAAGTCTTCTGTATCTTCTTCATAGTGACACATGGTATTTTCCACTTCTGTCATAGCTAATTCTGCCTCATTTGCTATTAGTGGCTATCCTAGTGGTTCTTCACTTCCTGTTACAGAAGGTTGACTACTGTCGGAAGTGTCCTTATCTAGTTGGGCCTGGAGTTCTTCTTCGTGTTGCTGTTCATTGTGCAACATTGTTTTGTACTGCGTAAAGTTCACATCGGTGATAGCGCTTTCATTTGCTTTGAAAGCGTCTTCATAACAGTCATATTTATCTAGTATATCTTCCTCTTTTCTCCATGGTTTAAAAAGTTGTAGCAGGGACATGTAATATAGTTCTTTCTGTTGAGGAGTTTTTAATGACAATTTGACATGATTAATTAAACTTCGTTTGGTAAGTTTCACTAAGCTGCCTTTACAATCTGTCACTCTATATCTACCTGTGCTTTCATTGGGGTTTATATTATTTTTGTATGCAAAGTTTTGGGCTATGTGGTACAGACACATGGTTTCCAAAGTGGTACTCCTGTTCGGGTAGTATGTGTCTAGTAAATTGTATTTAAAATGTCTTGGCTGTTGGGATCATTTTTGGTTATTATTTCTATGTCCTCTTATGATTTGAGAACTCTTTTTCTAGATTTAGCAGGACCAAGACTTAGTCATACTATATTTTCAGATTGTACATTCAATGCAGTACCAGTTAAACGATCTGCAGCTTCATAGGCGCCACATTCGCTATGAGAGAGAATTTTCATGCCTAGGCTGTTCAATTTCTGAGATAGTGTTTTGTCCGATGATAGGTCATTCCAGAGGTCTTGCAGCTGTTTTTTCTGCTTTTGTTAAGTAGGCTGTAACATATCGTGCAACTGCAGTGGAATTGTCTGCAATGTACTGCACATCTATGTTTGCATTCCATAAGAGGGCAATGATTGCATTATAATCATTGATATATTTTGATTCTTCTGTTATTTTTATGTAATACCTGTTCTTAGGTGATTTACCTTTAACACTATGTCGAACTGACGACATGAAGTTATTCACTTCAGCTGTTTCTGTAACTGGTCTAGGGAAACCAAAGCAGCATTTGGTGTGGTATTTCCCTTTGCTTTTGTATTTGCGAGGACAATATTTGCCACATTTGTGTCTTTGAAATTGTACAATTTGTCCATGAAGGTCACTATGTGTCCTTTGTGAAGGGATTTCACAAGTGACATATTTTTAGATGAACTGGAAAACAGTCGCATCACTGTCCTGACCAAATTTAGGTGCACCTTTAATCCATAAAGCATGTGGATATGTGGTGCTCCTCTGGCTTGGTATTCTTTTCTCCAAAAGAAGTGTTGCACTTCTCTGAGGGGAGGACCAGTTTTATTACAAATAAAGTGTAGCATAGCAATGAAACGATGGTGGAAATATCTTGAAACATTAACAGGATCTAGAGAGCAAAGTTCTCCAGGTGTTAGTATATCTATGTTGGTTTTGTTGTTGTTTGATATGCGTAGGAAATTATGTAAATCTTCACATGCATATTCTGCACAACGTAATGTAACAAACCAAGTGGGTGGTCCAAGGTTTCTGATCATACAACGTGCATCTCCGTGCCGTCGGAACCAGTATTCTTTTGTACCACGTATGTTTGCAAACAGATTTGTTATGCTTGATTGTAAAACATCATCTTTTCTTGCACTTTTTGTATTAGCGTAGCTGACATATTTTGAAAGTGGGTTCCAGATTTCAATATGTGTGCAACTCCGTAACATAGGGTTGCTAGTTCACTTTCAAAGAGTAGGTGGAATATGTATTCCACATTTAGGGGTCGATTCATGGAATTAATGTGCACCGAAAATTCCTGCGCAGAGGTGCCAAAACGTGTGAATCGCAGGAAAAGTGCGAAAATCTCAGTGCAAGTGCGAAAATCGCAGGGAAACCAGCGCACATCGATTCATGGAAGTCCGTGCGCGAGAAAAACATTGGATGTGCGCTGAAAATGTGCGCCGCGCACGCCGGCGCACAGGTCATCCAACAGCATACGCCACGGCCACTGCGAAATCGCACATAGCGCGGCGCACATCACAAAAGTAGGTGTAACACAGGGCGTAACACTCAGAATGGGGAACAACGCATGAAAATATGGGCGTCACGGGGGAAGTACAGGGGGCAAGTGCGCGGAACGCCCACACGCTCGCCTACAACCCGTATTCATGGAATCAAATAGGGCAAACCAGCGCACGGTTGAAGACGCGCACAGGGCCAAACAAGTATGCCACAAGAAAGCAGGCGGTAGCATCCCTGCGCCTGAAAAAAATGTGCGCCAAAATGTGCGATAACAAAAAGCACCCATATACAGCCATGATGAATGGCCCATACAGTGGCCCTCTAGGACAAATGAGGTGCAAAGGGGTACTGACAAACACGGACACCCGCTGTGTGAAAAATAGAGTGTGCGTGTGTACCTGGGTGCACGGGAAGTCCCACACGCGATTGGCCTGGTTACGTGTACTTTGGGGTGCGCGGGAAGTTCCACACGCGATTGGCCTGGGTACGTGTACTTCGGGGTGTGCGGGAAGTCCCACACGCGATTAGCCTGGGTACGTGTGTTTCAGGGTGCGCGGGAAGTTCCACACGCGATTAGCCAGGGTACGTGTACTTCGGGGTGCGCGGGAAGTTCCACACGCATTTGGCCTGGGTACGTGTACTTCGGGGTGCGCGGGAAGTCCCACACGCGATTAGCCTGGGTACGTGTACTACGGGGTGCGCGGGAAGTTCCTTGCGCGATTAGCCTGGGTACGTGTGTTTCAGGCTGCGCGGGAAGTTCCACACGCGATTGGCCTGGGTACGTGTACTTCGGGGTGCGCGGGAAGTTCCACACGCGATTGGCCTGGGTACGTGTACTTCTGGATGCGCGGGAAGTTCCACACGCGATTGGCCTGGGTACGTGTATTCCGAGGTGCACGGGAAGATTCACACGCGATTTCAGCAGTGTACGTGTATTTAGGTGGTGCCGGGGAATGCTACACGTGACTTGGCCGTGTGGGTCCTCCCATGTGTTCCCTCTACACCCTCCACGGCCCCTGCAGGCAGCCCACACCACAGGGGACTACCCTGCACCCCTGCTCATGTCCCACAGGCAACCCATCCACCATGGCCATGCCCCCCAGCCAACCCACATGTCACCTTGCACTACTGATCACCAACACATGTCTCCCTGAACCCCCACCCCCCAGCCACCAGGGGCACCCTCCACCAGGCCCCCACCCATGTCGACCACCACCCCCATCCCCCAGCAGTGCAGGGGCAGCCTCCACCAGGCACCCGCTCATGTACCCCTGCACCCCCACCCCCCAGCAGTGCAGGGGCAGCCTCCACCAGGCCCCCACTCATGTCTACCACCACCCCCACCCCCCAGCAGTGCAGGTGCAGCCTCCACCAGGCCCCCACTCATTTCTCCCACCACCCCCACCCCCCAGCAGTGCAGGGGCAGCCTCCACCAGGCCCCCACTCATGTCCCCTATTACCCCCACCCCCCAGCAGTGCAGGGGCAGCCTCCACCAGGCCCCCACTCATGTCCCCCTGCACCCCCCCCCCCAGCCACCAGGAGCAGCCTCCACCAGGCCCCCACCCATGTCTCCCACCACCCCCACCCCCCAGCAGTGCAGGGGCAACCTCCACCAGGCCCCCACTCATGTCCAACTCATGTCTCCCACCACCCCCAGCCCCCAGCCACCAGGGGCAGCCTCCACCAGGCCCCCACTCATGTCTACCACCACCCCCACCCCCCAGCAGTGCAGGGGCAGCCTCCACCAGCCCCCACCCATGTCTACCACCACCCCCACCCCCCAGCCACCAGGGGCAGTCTCCACCAGGCCCTCACTCATGTCCCCCTGCACCCCCACCACCCAGCCAACAGGGGCAGCCTCCACCAGGCCCCCACCCATGTCTACCACCACCCCCACCCCCCAACCACCAGGGGCAGCCTCCACCAGGCCCCCACTCATGTCTACCACCACCCCCACCCCCCAGCAGTGCAGGGGCAGCCTCCACCAGGCCCCCACCCATGTCCAACTCATGTCTCCTACCACCCCCACCCCCCAGCCACCAGGGGCAGCCTCCACCAGTCCCCCACTCATGTCCCCTATCACCCCCACCCCCCAGCCACCAGGGGCAGCCTCCACCAGGCCCACACTCATGTCTACCACCACCCGCACCCCCACCCCCCGGCAGTGCAGGGGCAGCCTCCACCAGGCCCACACTCATTTCTACCACCACCTCCACCCCCCAGCAGTGCAGGGGCAGCCTCCACCAGGCCCCCACTCATGTCCCCCTGCACCCCCACCCCACAGCCACCAGGGGAAGCCTCCATCAGGCCCCCACCCATGTCTACCACCACCCCCACCCCCCAGCCACCAGGGGCAGCCTCCACCAGGCCCCCACTCATGTCCCCTATCACCCCCACCCCCCAGCAGTGCAGGGGCAGCCTCCACCAGGCCCCCACTCATGTCTACCACCACCCCCACCCCCAGCAGTGCAGGGGCAGCCTCCACCAGGCCCCCACTCATGTCCCCCTGCAGCCCCACCCCCCAGCCACCAGGGGCAGCCTCCACCAGGCCCCCACCCATGTCTACCACCACCCCCACCCCCCAGCCACCAGGGGCAGCCTCCACTAGGCCCCCACTCATGTCCCCTATCACCCCCACCCCCCAGCAGTGCAGGGGCAGCCTCCACCATGCCCCCACTCATGTCTACCACCACCCCCACCCCCAGCAGTGCAGGGGAAGCCTCCACCAGGCCCCCACCCATGTCCCCTATCACCCCCACCCCCCAGCCACCAGGGGCAGCCTCCACCAGGCCCCCATCCATGTCCAACTCATGTCTCCCACCACCCCCACCCCCCAGCCACCAGGGGCAGCCTCCACCAGGCCCCACCAATGTCCAGCTCATGTCTCCCACCACCCCCACCCCCCAGCCACCAGGGGCAGCCTCCACCAGGCCCCCACTCATGTCCCCTATCACCCCCAGCCACCAGGGGCAGCCTCCACCAGGCCTCCACTCATGTCCCCCTGCACCCCCACCCCCAAGCAGTGCAGGGGCAGCCTCCACCAGGCCCCGACTCATGTCTACCACCACCCTCACCCCCAGCCACCAGTGGCAGCCTCCACCAGGCCCCCACTCATGTCCAACTCATGTCTCCCACCACCCCCACCCCCCAGCCACCAGGGGCAGCCTCCACCAGGCCCCCACTCATGTCTACCACTACCCCCACCCCCCAGCAGTGCAGGGGCAGCCTCCACCAGACCCCCACCCATGTCTACCACCGCCCCCACCCCCCAGCCACCAGGGGCAGCCTCCACCAGGTCCCCACTCATGTCCTCTATCACCCCCACCCCCCAGCAGTGCAGGGGCAGCCTCCACAAGGCCCCCACTCATGTTCCCCTGCACCCCCAACCCCCAGCCACCAGGGGCAACCTCCACCAGGCCCCCACCCATGTCTACCACCACCCCCACCCCCCCAGCCACCAGAGGCAGCCTCCACCCGGCCCCCACTCATGTCTACCACCACCCCCACCCCCCCCCAGCAGTGCAGGGGCAGCCTCCACCAGGCCCCCACCCATGTCCAACTCATGTCTCCCACCACCCCCACACCCCCACCCCCCAGCCACCAGGGGCAGCCTCCACCAGGCCCCCACTCATGTCCCCCTGAACCCCCACCCCCCAGCAGTGCAGGGGCAGCCTCCAACAGGCCCCCACTCATGTCTACCACCACCCCCACCCCCTAGCAGTGCAGGGGCAGCCTCCACCAGGCCCCCACCCATGTTTCCCAGCCAACATGTCACCACAATGTAGATCCCTGGCCCTTATGGTCAGCCTCCAAATGGCAAACACCCACCCGAGTATTGCATCCACCCACTTAGAAATGGCAAAAACATGATAGAAGCCAAATTGCAAGTTTGGAAATGAACACATGCCCCTCACATACACCCAATGGGTGTCAGTGAATGTCAAAACCCATATCATGATATGCATGAAACCAATGAGATGATACTACACATTGAACTTAGAAGAAAAAATATGTATTAAAACAACATAAATTGAATCAAAAATAAACAAACAATAATAGAAATTAAAAAAAAAGAAACAGCAGGTCCGTGAAATAATGCTAAACCACTAATCATAATGCAAAGAAAAGGTGTCCAAAGTCACAGTCCACAAAAGTAAATCCAATGGAAAATTAAAATCGAAAACTATTGCTCCATGGCTAAATCATAATAAAAATTGAAAATCCAAAAGTCAACTATGTACAGATAAACAATCCAGGGTCCATGATCCCAACCGAATAAATGAAACCTATCTAATAACACTACCTAAAAAAATAACTATATACAAAAATGTGGCCCATTGTCCAAAAGGTCAAAAAAAAATGCTAAACCAAAGAAAACCTAACACTAACTATATAACTATTTACAAGAGCAGCGGGCTAGTCCGACGGCTCACTTCGGGATATTTCGGGCCAGGGCATCATCGAACTCCTGCACAATGTCCCAGAGGCGCTCCTCCTCCATGGCCCCGAGGGTCCGCAGGGCCGTCCACATGTTCCCCCCAAACTCCCTGCGGATTGCCTCGAGGCACTCGGCACGCCTCAGGGCCCTCTGCATGGAGTTCTCCGCCCTGACCATCGTGAACCGTGCCTCTTCCGCCCGCTGCCGCTCCGCACCTATGGCGTGGCCCAACCGCTGCCACATGGAAGACACTTCCCGTCCTGGGTCCGCCTGCCCTCCGGCCGATGCCTGCCCCTCCGATGTGGAAGGCCCCGAGCCATCATGGCTCCCACCACGTTGCTGCTGCTGCTGCCGCGCCTCTGCCCGTGCACTGCCTCCTGCTGCCTGCACATCCTCCGCTGGCTGGGGTGCAGTCGTTGATGTGGCCACCCCTGCTGGACGTCCGACTCCCGACTGTGGCAGGGATGCCTCCTCCACCAGCCTGGCCGCACCGTCAGAGGCAGCTCCACAGGGCACCTAGGTGACTGATGGGTGGAAAGATGGCATGGAGGATGACTGGCGGGTAGGGGGTTCAGTTGAGGAGGGGGTCGTAGCAAGCCCCATCAAACGGAGGAATCCGGCCTGGGTGACCTGTCCCAGTAGGCCGACGCGGTCAACGAGCCATACGTGATGACGTGCAGTCTCCTCATGAAAAGACTGCAGGTCACCTCGCATGGCCCGTTGACGCAACGCCACACCAGTCAGGACAGGCTCAACCCGGACCCGGATAGCCACGTCCGCAGGCAGAGGAAGGCCAGTTGTCGTGAGCTCATCCCCTGCCTGAAAACGGGTCTGGACGTAGGCATCCCTGCTGGTGCAAGATGATGCAGTGACAGGATCTGGGACAGGATTGCACACAGGGACCTCCGCGGCGACCTGTGCTGCCTCCTGTCCCTGGTCCTGCACTGCACCACTAGCACCAGTGGAATCCACACCTCCAGACCCTGTCTCTGTTGCTTGCACGGCCTCCTCCTCCACCAAACCCCCTACCAACCTGGATGACTCTGTGCCATCTTCCCCCGTTGGGCCCTGTGGGGTCCCAGCTGCCCCTTCTGCTGCCGAGGAGGCCAACTCCGACCTCCGCCTCTTGGACCTCCCCCCGGCAGCTGCGTCCTGGGACGCGGCACCGGACTCCTCACTCCCCGACGAGATCACAACCTGGGAGGAGATCCGGGCCCTGCGTCTCCGGCTGGCGGTGCGATCCCCGCCGCTGTGCTCCACAGCACCTTCTCCGCCCTCTTCATCAGTTGACGCTGCAGACAGGGAGAAATAAAACACAGGCATCAGGGCACTGTACAATGGACACATACACACATGACAGTTGCACATTGGCAAACCTCAGACATGGCATCACAATGGGCAACACACATGTCATTTCAACTTGCACACATGAGCCATACCACAGCCACATTGCAACTGCCAGCACCATCCATACACATACAACAGCATGAGCAGGCAAAGGTGAGCCAGACATCACATGCAACACAGCGAGTGCACTACACATGCACGCACACCACCACACTTGCATGCATGTGTACACCTCAGCCAACTGTCGCAGTGTTCTGATGGGCATCCATGTCACATCTGCCAATCAGGCTTCCACATCCCGCTGTCACATGCATCCATGTTGCATCACTTCTCCCCTGGCTGCCCCTGGTGGCTGGGTCAAATACACACACATGCACATGTACACAGTGCTGATACATGCAGCTGAGAACAACATACATGCGTGACATCACGAACATGCCCACTTACATACACATTCATCCAAACATGTGTGCCCACGCAACTGCATTTGGCATGCAAGCCGACACACACAAGCACCATCCATGTCTCACACATGACAGCCCTCGCATGCGTTAGCCTCACGGTCCTGTACACCCCCATCCATACTCGGCCCCATACAAACAGATGTGCAACCGGCACACTACTGGCCCATCACCACACGCACAGCTTACAATCATGATGCACGTACACTTACCGCTCGACTCCAGACGGGTCTGCCTCTCAAGGACCTGGACGTGGAGCGCTGGGGATATGCGTTCCAGGACCCTCATCTGATCTTCCGACAAGTGGCCCCGGCGCCCCTTAGCATCCACTGCCTTCAAGAGGTGCCGGGCCTTGCTCAGGGTCCTGGACCTGAACTCCTCCCAGCGCTTCTTGACATGTTGGAAGTCGCGTACTGCCACCCCCTCCGCCTTGATGGCAGTCACGATGTCGGTCCAGATCCCAGTCCGTCCTTCCTTGTCGGCGCGCACCCTTCCGTAGAGGGCATCATACTGCCCCAGGACTTGCTCCACCAGGACACCAACTTCCCTGGCACTGAGGCTGGTGCCCCTCTGCCTCCCTGGCCGGGGGTTGTCAGTGGTGCCAGATGTTGCAGTGCCCGACATGACAACCCCAGAGGCAGGAGTGGGTGGGCAACTGGGTCCTGGGGCTGGGCTGTGGAGCGATGGAATCGCAGTCGGGAGTCTTCGGTTCCAGCAGGGGTGGTCACAGCAACAGCACCCCTGGATGATGTGCAGGCAGCAAATGGCAGGGCACGTGGGCAGCAGGCAGTCAGGCAGCAGCAGATGGCAGGTGGGAGCGTGCTCGGGGCTCTGGGGGGCAGTAATTCGGCCTTGTGGGCAGGAGCGTGGTCTTCCGTGTGCTTACGCATGGCCAGCTTGATATGGAGTGATTTGGCACGTGAAAATCCTGCACGTCTGCGTGTAAATCGAGGAAAGGCCCTTAGTGCGTATGCACGTCAGCATGCATATGCGATTTCATTGGACCAAAGGCCCTTAGCGCGTGAGCGCGTCTGTGACGTGACGCGTGCGGGTGTTTCCCTCATAACACGTGATGACAGAGCGCACGTGGTAAAACTGCACGTCCGAGTGTCATCGCGTGTAATCGGAGGGAAGTGAGCGTGCACGCGATTGGCCTGGGTACATGTACTTTGGGGTGCGTGGGAAGTTCCACATGCGATTAGCCTGGGTACTTGTGTTTCGGGGTGCACGGGAAGTTCCACACGCGATTAGCCTAGGTACATGTGTTTCGGGGTGCGCGGGAAGTTCCACACACGATTAGCCTGGGTACGTGTGTTTCGGGGTGCGCAGGAAGTTCCACACGCGATTAGCCTGGGTACGTGTGTTTCGGGGTGTGCGGGAAGTTTCACACGCGATTGTTGGAAATCCACGTGTGCTCTGTCATCACGTGTTATGAGGGAAACACCCGCGCGCGTCACGTCACAGATGCGCTCACGCGCTAAGGGCCTTTGGTCCAATGAAATCGCATATGCGTGGTGACGTGCATACGCGCTAAGGGCCTTTCCTCAATTTACACGCAGACGTGCAGGATTTTCACGTGCCAAATCACTCCATATCAAGCTGGCCACGCGTAAGCACACGGAAGACCACGCTCCTGCCCAAAAGGCCAAATTACTGCCCCCCAGAGCCCCGAGCAGCCTCCCACGAGCCATCTGCTGCTGCCTGCCTGCCTGCCTGCCTGCTGCCACCGTGCCCTGCCATTTGGTGCCTGCACATCAGCCATCTGCAGGGGTCCATTTGCTGTGTCCACCCCTGCTGGAACAGAAGACTCCCGACTGGGATACCATCGCTCCACAGCCCAGCCCCAGGACCCAGTTGCCCACCCACTCCTGCCTCTAGGGTTGCCATGTCGGGCACTGCAACATCTGGCACCACTGGCAACCCCCGGCCAGAGAGGCAGAGGGGCACCAGCTTCACTGCCACCGAAGTTGGTGTCCTGGTGGAGCAAGTCCTGGGGCAGTATGATGCCCTGTTCTGAAGTAAGCGCGCCAACAAGGAAGGACGGACTCGGATCTGGACGGACATCGTGACTGCCATCTACGCGGAGGGGGTGGCAGTCCGCGACTACCAACATGTCAAGATGCGCTGGGATGACTGCAGGTCCAGGACCCTCTTGAAGGCCCGGCGCCTCGTGGAGGGGGGCCGGGGCCGCATGAGTACCATCCAGATGAGGGTCCTGGAACGCGTAGGCCCAGCGCTCCACGCCCAGATCCTTGAGAGGCAGACCCGTCTGGAGTTGAGCGGTAAGTGGCCAAGAATTGCTGTGTGGGACAGGGCATGTTGCAGTGTGCTGGTTGTCTGATACTTGCCTGTATGTGTGACATAGGCCATGTATGCATGTGTGTGTGCAGGGACGTCATCATGCATGTGAGACCTGTAATGTGTGAACCACACGGTTGGTGCATGTGTTCAAATGCAACATGGGTTTCCCTATGCGGTATGGCCACATGAAAGCATGCCAGTCTCTGTTCCTGGACATGGGTGGGGGTGAGGGATGGGTGCTAATGCCATGTACATGTATGCTGTCCATGTCTGTGTGTCTGACCTGCGTGTCTGTGACTTGTGAATGGCAGGGATGCATGACACATGTCTGTCGCAATGTTCAGGTTCACTGATGCAGCCTAGTCATCCTTGTATCCACTGTGTCTGTGGTGTACGAGGCCAGATGGATGAAACTAGGGTGAAGTGTGTGCATGTGATAGGCATGGCCCATGATGCATGTGAGTTCCAAAACAACAGTGTATGTTTCAAGAATCACTTGGACATGTATGATAATGTCCATAGCATGTGCCATGCCTGTTACCGCATGTGTTTTACCTGCACTGAGCCATGTGTTGTGGAGGGACATGATGGAAGTGATCTTTGACAGTGCCACTCATCTGCTATTGCTTCCTGTCTAGGGGACCATTGTACAGTACCCTGATGCTTGTGTTCTATGTCTCCCTCTACACAGCGCCACATGAAGAAGAGGGCGGAGACGGCTCTGTGGAGCAAAGCGGCGGGGATGCCCCCACGGCTGCAGCGGAAGGGGTGGGTGAGCCCCCACAGGGGCTTGCAACGGCGGAAGACGGGTTGGAGCCATCCAGGTTGGTGGTTTCCACAGAGGAGGAGGAGGCCGCTACTGAGGCACACATGGGGCCTGGTGGGGGCATCCCTGCTGGTGCAAGTGTTGCAGTCCAGGGGCAGGGGCAGGAGGCAGCACAGGTCGCCGTGGAGGGGCCTGTGCATGTCACTGTCCCTGACACTGTGACTGCACCACCATGCACCAGCAGGGATGCCCCATCCCAGGCCCGTCAGCAGGTAGGGTGGATGTCCATGTCATCTGACTCCCCTCCACCTGCGGACGAGGGGACCCCTGGCCGTATGGAGAAGGTCCTGATTGGTGTCGCGTTGCGCACTGGTGCAATTCGTAATGAGGTGCGTGCTTCCCGGGAGGAGCATGCACGTCATCACGGAGAGCACCGTGCCGACGTGGCCCAGTTGGGATCGGCCATGGTCGGGGGTTTCCTACATGTGTCGGCTAATCTGGCGACCCTCTCCTCCTCTGTGGAGACTATGCACCAGTCGTTCTCCATGCCGTCTTCCGGCCCAGATGCCACCAGGGCCCCCTGTGGACCTGCCCCGACCAATGCAGCCGGCTCAGTGGGGATCCCATCCCTGCCACAGTCGGGGGTCGGAGGTCCAGCAGCGGTGGACACACCAGCAACTGGACCCCAGCAGATGGAGGATGTGACGGCATCATCGGGCAGGGCACGTGCACGACGGCGTCGGTGGATTCCATCAGCCTGGATGCCGTTGTGCTGGCACAGGCAGTTGCGTCGGAGGCAGCGGCAGGCTCGACGTGGGAGGCATCATGGCTCGGGGCCATCAACATCAGGGGTGCAGGCATCGGCCGGAGGGCAGGAGAACCCTGGAATGGGAGTGGCTTCCATGTGGGAGCGGTTGGGCCAGCATATAGGTGCGGAGCGGCAGCGGGCAGAGGAGGAACGGCTCACAATGGTCAGGGCGGAGAACTCCATGCGGAGGGCCCTGAGGCGGGCTGAGTGCCTCGAGGGTCTTCGCAGGGAGTTGGAGCTGGACACTGCTTTATCCCTGCGAGACCTCGGGGCCAGGGAACATGCCCGCCTCCAAGCCATTGAACAGGAGTTCGATGATGCCCTGGCCCATGACAACATCCAGTGAGCCGTTGGACTAGCCCGCTGCCCATGTAAATAGTTATGTAGTTAGTGTTAGGTTTCCTTTGTTTTTGCATTTTCTTTGGACCTTTTGGACAATGGGCCACATTTTTGTATATAGTTATTTTTTATTAGGTAGTGTTGTTAGATAGGTTTCATTTCTTTTGTTGGGATCATGGACCCTGGCTTGTTCACCTGTACATAGTTCACTGTTGGATTTTCTTTTCTTTTTACAATGTACCCATGGAGCAATGGCTTTCAATTATAATTTCCCATTGGATTTTATTTTGTGGACTGTGACTTTGGACACTATTCCTTTGGATTCTGATTTTTGGTTTTGCATTTTTTCACAGACGTGCTTCTTTTTACATTTTTTACATTCCCATTTCTGATCAAACTTCAATGTGTAGTATCATCTCATTGGTTTCATGCATATCATGATATGGGTTTTGAGATTCACTGACACCCATTGGGTGTATGTGAGGGACATGTGTTTGTTTCCAAACTTGCAATTGCTGTTCTATCATGTTATTGCCATTTCTGAGTGGGTGGATGCAATACTCGGGTGGGTGTTTTGCATTTGGAGGCTGACCATAGGGACCAGGGATCTAGATTGTGATGACATGTTGGCTGGGGAACATGAGTTGGACATGAGTGGGGGCCTGCTGGCAGGTGACCCTGCACTGCTGGGGGGTGGGGGTGGTGGGAGACATGAGTTGGACATGAGTGGGGGCCTGGTGGAGGGTGCCCCTGGTGGCTGGGGGGTGGTGGGAGACATGAGTTGGGGCCTGGTGGAGGCTGCCCCTGGTGGCTGGGGGGTAGGGGTGGTGGGAGACATGAGTGGGGGCCTGGTGGAGGCTGCCCCTGGTGGCTAGGGGGTGGGGGTGGTGGGAGACATGAGTGGGGGCCTGGTGGAGGCTGCCCCTGCACTGCTAGGGGGTGGGGGTGGTGGGTGACATGAGTGGGGGCCTGGTGGAGGCTGCCCCTGCACTGCTAGGGGGTGGGGGTGGTGGGAGACATGAGTGGGGGCCTGGTGGAGGCTGCCCCTGCACTGCTGGGTGGTGGGGGTGGTGGGAGACATGAGTGGAGGCCTGGGGGAGGCTACCCCAGCACTGCTGGGGGGTGGGGGTAATAGGAGACATGAGTGGTGGCCTGGTAGAGGCTGCCCCTGCACTGCTGGGGGGTGGGGTGGTGATAGACATGGGTGGGGGCCTGGTGGAGGCTGCCCCTGCACTGCTGGGGGGTGGCGGTGGTGGGAGACATGAGTGGGGGCCTGGTGGAGGCTGCCCCTGGTGGCTGGGGGGTGGGGGTGATGGGAGACATGGGTGGGGGCCTGGTGGAGGCTGCCCCTGCACTGCTGGGGGGTGGGGGTAATAGGGGACATGAGTGGGGGCCTGGTGGCGGCTGCCCCTGGTGGCTGGGGGGTGGGGGTGATGGGAGACATGGGTGGGGGCCTGGTGGAGGCTGCCCCTGCACTGCTGGGGGGTGGGGGTGGTGGTAGACATGAGTTGGACATGAGTGGGGGCCTGGTGGAGGCAGCCCATGGTGGCTGGGGGGTGGGGGTGATGGGAGACATGGGTGGGGGCCTGGTGGAGGCTGCCCCTGCACTGCTGGGGGGTGGGGGTGGTGGGAGACATGAGTGGGGGCCTGGTGGAGGCTGCCCCTGCACTGCTGGGGGGTGGGGGTGGTGGGAGACATGAGAGGGCCTGGTGGAGGCTGCCCCTGCACTGCTGGGGGGTGGGGGTAATAGGGGACATGAGTGGGGGCCTGGTGGAGGCTGCCCCTGCACTGCTGGGGGGTGGGGGTGGTGGTAGACATGGGTGGGGGCCTGGTGGAGGCTGCCCCTGCACTGCTGGGGGGTGGCGGTGGTGGGAGACATGAGTGGGGGCCTGGTGGAGGCTGCTCCTGGTGGCTGGGGGGTGGGGGTGATGGGAGACATGGGTGGGGGCCTGGTGGAGGCTGCCACTGCACTGCTGGGGGGTGGGGGTAATAGGGGACATGAGTGGGGGCCTGGTGGAGGCTGCCCCTGGTGGCTGTGGGGTGGGGGTGATGGGAGACATGGGTGGGGGCCTGGTGGAGGCTGCCCCTGGTGGCTGGGGGGTGGGGGTGATGGGAGACATGGGTGGGGGCCTGGTGGAGGCTGCCCCTGGTGGCTGGGGGGTGGTGGGAGACATGAGTGGGGGCCTGGTGGAGGCTGCCCGTGGTGGCTGGGGGGTGGGGGTGGTGGGAGACATGAGTGGGGGCCTGGTGGAGGCTGCCCCTGCACTGCTGGGTGGTGGGGGTGATGGGAGACATGGGTGGGGGCCTGGTTGAGGCTGCCCCTGGTGGCTGGGGGGTGGTGGGAGACATGAGTGGGGGCCTGGTGGAGGCTGCCCCTGGTGGCTGGGGGGTGGGGTGGTGGGAGAAATGAGTTGGACATGAGTGGGGGCCTGGTGGAGGCTGCCCCTGCACTGCTGGGGGGTGGGGGTGGTGGGAGACATGAGTGGGGGCCTGGTGGAGGCTGCCCCTGCACTGCTGGGGGGTGGGGGTGGTGGGAGACATGAGTTGGACATGAGTGGGGGCCTGGTGGAGGCTGCCCCTGGTGGCTGGGGGGTGGGGGTGATGGGAGACATGGGTGGGGGCCTGGTGGAGGCTGCCCCTGCACTGCTGGGGGGTGGGGGTGGTGGGAGACATGAGTGGGGGTCTGGTGGAGGCTGCCCCTGCACTGCTGGGGGGTGGGGGTAATAGGGGACGTGAGTGGGGGCCTGGTGGAGGCTGCCCCTGCACTGCTGGGGGGTGGGGGTGGTGGTAGACATGGGTGGGGGCCTGGTGGAGGCTGCCCCTGCACTGCTGGGGGGTGGGGGTGGTGGGAGACATGAGTGGGGGCCTGGTGGAGGCTGCCCCTGGTGGCTGGGGGGTGGGGGTGCTGGAAGACAGGAGTGGGAGCCTGGTTGTCAGGGCTGGGCCACGTGTTGGGGCCAAAAGGCAGATTGCAGCCACTGTGGGGGCTGCAGAAGGGGTGAGAGCCCCCCCAAAAAGCCCTACCCAGTACTCAAGGCGGGTTCTCCATCCCTTTTGCAGAAAGAAGTCCCTGGGATGGAGAACCGCCTTGGAACTACATTTCCCAGCAGGCTGTGCCTTGCACGAGTCTGCTGTCAGGAAATGCCACACCCGCGCTAATGCGCATGCGCGAGCCGCGCCATCGGGACGACGCTCACAATTCCGGATGCAGAGGAGAGAAGACCTGTTTCATCCGAGCTCCGGCAGGCACGCCTACGCGGGGCACAAGCTCCCGCCTGAACACCCCAGGCCCCGCGCACAACTAAAAGATAAGTTCCTCTTTTAGAAGTACTTGTTGTCGGCTGTACTTTCGGCTGGGATTACGGTTTAGATACCGAACCGCAAACTGGGGCAGAGGCACGAGAAGCATCGCGCACGAGTCCCCTGTAAACTGGGAATCAATACATAGACCCCGCATGATTTGGGCAATGCCGTGACTAATTGCCCATGCACGGAATGCGGGGAAAACATTACTGAGGCAACTCGGAGTGAAGTCAACTACGAGTTGTTTTCGCCCGCACTGACAATGTGTTTTGGTATTTTGCAGTGAAAGCTGAGCGTACTTTGGCTGAGCACACGAACAAGTCAGGAGGATCGGAGGCACCAGCCAGCAATCAGAGCTAAGTGCTGTTATTTGTTTGTACCCTGTATGAGAATAATGCGAGGGGGTTGGTGATCACGCACATGATTTGGGAAAGCGTGCTGCATGAGTAAATGCCGGTGTAATTTATGTTGGGACACTGCAGTTAGTAGCGGAGCAGCTACAATGGTCAGCACTTTAATGTCATAGTGTCCTGCTACAATGGTCAGCACTTTAATGTCATAGTGTCCTGGTTCAGGAGCTCCAGTACAAAGGCTCCCCTCCGAAGGGCACACAGTGTGGGTGAGGTGCATGAGTGCATGGGCGGAGTACGTCCATCGGAGCGGCGCACAGGAGACGAGGGGTATGTTTCCCTAAAAACCACCACCTATCCATAACAGCCTCCTAACCCTCTTTCCGGTTATCCTGAACTCCCTCTACCCATCCAAACCAACGGACCCTAACCCTCTTTCCCCGGCGGGTCAAGGTGGCCTGTGGTTTTTATATCCCAGGTGCTAAGACCCAACGGGGAGGCAGGTGTTTGTGCTGCCTCTGTGCCCGACAACAGGAGCCTGACACTGGTGGAGGGTGCCCCTGACTGCTGGGGGGTAGGGGGTGCAGGAAGACAGGAGTGGGGGCCTGGTGGAGGGTGCCCCTGACTGCTGGGGGGTGGGGGTGCAGAGAGACAGGAGTGGGGGCCTGGTGGAGGGTGCCCCTGACTGCTGGGGGGTGGGGGTGCTGGGAGACATGCATTGTTGATCAGTAGTGCAAGGTGACATGTGGGTTGGCTGGGGGGCATGCCCATGGTGAATGGGCTGCCTGCGGGACATGAGCAGGGGTGCAGGGTAGTCCCCCGTGGTGTGGGCTGCCTGCAGGGGCCGTGGAGGTTGTAGAGCAAACACCTGGGAGGACCCACACAGCCAATTCACGTGTAGTACTCCCCAGAACCCCTGAAATACACATACCCTGCTGAAATCGCGTGTGGAACTTCCCGCGCACCCCTGAAATACATGTACCCTGCTGAAATCGCATGTGGAACTTCCCGCGCACCCCTGAAATACACGTACCCTGCTGAAATCGCATGTGGAACTTCCCGCGCACCCCTGGAATACACGTACCCTGCTTGCACGGGGCCAATCGCGTGTGGAACTTCCCGCGCAGCCCTGGAATACACATACCCTGCTCGAACGGGGCCAATCGCGTGTGGAACGTCCCGCGCACCCCTGAAATACACGTACCCTGCTGAAATCGTGTGTGGAACTTCCCGCGCAGCCCTGGAATACACGTACCCTGCTCGCACAGGGCCAATCGCGTGTGGAACTTCCCGCGCACCCCTGAAATACACGTACCCTGCTTGCACGGGGCCAATCGCGTGTGGAACTTCCTTCGCACCCCTGAAATACACGTACCCTGATGGAATTGCATGTGGAACTTCCCTTTTCCCCCCCCAGAAATACACGTACCCTGCTGAAATTGCGTGTGGAACTTCCTGCGCACCCCTGAAATACACGTACCCTGCTGAAATCGCATGTGGAACTTCCCGCGCACCCCTGAAATACACGTACCCTGCTCGCACGGGGCCAATCACGTGTGGAACTTCCCGCGCACCCCTGAAATACACGTACCCTGATGGAATCGCATGTGGAACTTCCCGAGCACCCCTGAAATACATGTACCCTGCTGAAATCGCGTGTGGAACTTCCTGCGCACCCCTGAAATACATGTACCCTGCTGAAATCGCATGTGGAACTTCCCGCGCACCCCTGGAATACACGTACCCTGCTCGCACAGGGCCAATCGCGTGTGGAACTTCCCGCGCACCCCTGGAATACACGTACCCTGCTCGCACGGGGCCAATCGCGTGTGGAACTTCCTGCGCACCCCTGAAATACACGTACCCTGCTGAAATCGCGTGTGGAACTTCCCGCGCACCCCTGAAATACACGTACCGTGCTGAAATCGTGTGTGGAACTTCCCGCGCACCCCTGAAATACACGTACCCTGCTGAAATCACGTGTGGAACTTCCCGCGCACCCCTGGAATACACGTACCTTGCTCGCACGGGGCCAATCATGTGTGGAACTTCCCGCGCACCCCTGAAATACATGTACCCTGCTTGCACGGGGCCAATCGCGTGTGGAACTTCACGCGCACCCCTGAAATACACGTACCCTGCTGAAATCGCATGTGGAACTTCCCGCGCACCCCTGAAATACACGTACCCTGCTGAAATCGCGTGTGGAACTTCCCACGAACCCCTGAAATACACGTACCCTGCTCGCACGGGGCCAATCGCGTGTGGAACTTCCCGCGCACCCCTGAAATACACGTACCCTGCTGAAATCACATGTGGAACTTCCCGCGCACCCCTGGAATACACGTACCCTGCTCGCACGGGGCCAATCGCATGTGGAACTTCCCGCACACCCCTGAAATACACGTACCCTGCTTGCACGGGGCCAATCACGTGTGGAACTTCCTGCGCACCCCTGAAATACACGTACCCTGATGGAATCGCGTGTGGAACTTCCCGCGCAACCCTGAAATACACGTACCCTGCTGAAATCGCATGTGGAACTTCCCACGCACCCATGAAATACACGTACCCTGCTGAAATCACGTGTGGAACTTCCCGCGCACCCCTGAAATACACGTACCCTGCTCGCACGTGGCAATTCGCGTGTGGAACTTCCCGCGCACCCCTGAAATACACGTACCCTGCTGAAATTGCGTGTGGAACTTCCCACGCACCCCTGGAATACACGTACCCTGCTCGCACGGGGCCAATCACGTGTGTAACTTCCCGCGCACCCGTGAAATACACGAACCCTGCTCGCACGGGGCCAATCGCGTGTGGAACTTCCCGCGCACCCCTGAAATACACATACCCTGCTGAAATCGCGTGTGGGACTTCCCGCGTACCCCTGTAATGCACGTACCCTGCTGAAATCGCGTGTGGAACTTTCCACGCACCCCTGAAATACATGTACCCTGCTAAAATCGCGTGTGGAACTTCCCGCGCACCCCTGGAATACACGTACCCTGCTCGCACGGGGCCAATCGCGTGTGGAACTTCCCGCACACCCATGGAATACACGTACCCTGCTCGCACGGGGCCAATCACGTGTGGAACTTCCCGCGCACCCCTGAAATACACATACCCTGCTGAAATCGCGTATGGAACTTCCCGCGCACCCCTGAAATACACGTACCCTGCTGAAATTGCGTGTGGAACTTCCCGCGCACCCCTGAAATACACGTATCCTGCTGAAATCGCGTGTGGAACTTCCCGCGCACCCCTGGAATACACGTACCCTGCTCGCACGGGGCCAATCGCGTGTGGAACTTCCCGCGCACCCCTGAAATACACGTACCCTGATGGAATCGCGTGTGGAACTTCCCGTGCACCCCTGAAATACACGTACCCTGCTGAAATTGCGTGTGGAACTTCCCGCGCACCCCTGAAATACACGTACCCTGCTGAAATCGCATGTGGAACTTCCCGCGCACCCCTGGAATCCACGTACCCTGCTCGCACGGGGCCAATCGCATGTGGAACTTCCCGCGCACCCCTGAAATACACGTACCCTGCTCGCACAGGGCCAATCACGTGTGGAACTTCCCGCGCACCCCTGAAATACACGTACCCTGATGGAATCGCATGTGGAACTTCCCGCGCACCCCTGAAATACACGTACCCTGCTGAAATCGCGTGTGGAACTTCCCACGCACCCCTGAAATACACGTACCCTGCTGAAATCGCATGTGGAACTTCCCACGCACCCCTGAAATACACGTACCCTGCTCGCACGGGGCAATCGCGTGTGGAACTTCCCGCGCACCCCTGAAATACACGTACCCTGCTGAAATCGCGTGTGGAACTTCCCACGCACCCCTGGAATACACGTACCCTGTTCTCACGGGGCCAATCACGTGTGGAACTTCCCGCACACCCCTGAAATACACGTACCCTGCTCGCACGGGGCCAATTGCGTGTGGAACTTCCCGCGCACCCCTGAAATACACGTACCCTGCTGAAATTGCGTGTGGAACTTCCCGCGCACCCCTGGAATACACGTACCCTGCTCGCACGGGGCCAATCGCGTGTGGAACTTCCCGCACACCCCTGGAATACACATACCCTGCTGAAATCGCGTGTGGAACTTCCCGCGCACCCCTGAAATACACGTACCCTGCTGAAATCGCGTGTGGAACTTCCCGCGCACCCCTGAAATACACGTACCCTGCTGAAATTGCATGTGGAACTTCCCGCGCACCCCTGGAATACACGTACCCTGCTCGCACGGGGCCAATCGCATGTGGAACTTCCCGCGCACCCCTGAAATACACGTACCCTGATGGAATCGCGTGTGGAACTTCCCGTGCACCCCTGAAATACACGTACCCTGCTGAAATTGCGTGTGGAACTTCCCGCGCACCCCTGAAATACACGTACCCTGCTGAAATCGCGTGTGGAACTTCCTGCGAACCCCTGAAATACACGTACCCTGCTCGCATGGGGCCAATCGTGTGTGGAACTTCCCGCGCACCCCTGAAATACACGTACCCTGCTGAAATCGCATGTGGAACTTCCCGCACACCCATGGAATACACGTACCCTGCTCGCACGGGGCCAATCGCATGTGGAACTTCCCGCGCACCCCTGAAATACACGTACCCTGCTCGCACAGGGCCAATCACGTGTGGAACTTCCCGCGCACCCCTGAAATACACGTACCCTGATGGAATCGCATGTGGAACTTCCCGCGCACCCCTGAAATACACGTACCCTGCTGAAATCGCATGTGGAACTTCCCACGCACCCCTGAAATACACATACCCTGCTGAAATCGCATGTGGAACTTCCCGCGCACCCCTGAAATACACGTACCCTGCTCGCACGGGGCCAATCGCGTGTGGAACTTCCCGCGCACCCCTGAAATACACGTACCCTGCTGAAATCGCGTGTGGAACTTCCCACGCACCCCTGGAATACACGTACCCTGCTCGCACGGGGCCAATCGCGTGTGGAACTTCCCGCACAGCCCTGAAATACACGTACCCTGCTCGCACGGGGCAATTGCGTGTGGAACTTCCAGCGCACCCCTGAAATACACGTACCCTGCTGAAATTGCGTGTGGAACTTCCCGCGCACCTCTGGAATACACGTACCCTGCTCGCACGGGGCCAATCGCGTGTGGAACTTCCCGCACACCCCTGGAATACACGTACCCTGCTTGCACGGTGCCAATCACGTGTGGAACTTCCCGCGCACCCCTGAAATACACATACCCTGCTGAAATCGCATGTGGAACTTCCCCCGCACCCCCGAAATACACGTACCCTGCTGAAATCGCATGTGGAACTTCCAGCGCACCCCTGAAATACACGTACCCTGCTGAAATTGCGTGTGGAACTTCCCGCGCACCTCTGGAATACACGTACCCTGCTCGCACGGGGCCAATCGCGTGTGGAACTTCCCGCACACCCCTGGAATACACGTACCCTGCTTGCACGGTGCCAATCACGTGTGGAACTTCCCGCGCACCCCTGAAATACACATACCCTGCTGAAATCGCGTGTGGAACTTCCTGCGCACCCCTGAAATACACGTACCCTGCTGAAATCGCATGTGGAACTTCCCGCGCACCCCTGGAATACACGTACCCTGCTCGCACGGGGCCAATCGCGTGTGGAACTTCCCGCGCACCCCTGAAATACACGCACCCTGCTCGCACGGGGCCAATCGCGTGTGGAACTTCCTGCGCATCCCTGAAATACACGTACCCTGATGGAATCGCGTGTGGAACTTCCCGTGCACCCCTGAAATACACGTACCCTGCTGAAATTGCGTGTGGACTTCCCGCGCACCCCTGAAATACACGTACCCTGCTGAAATCGCATGTGGAACTTCCTGCGCACCCCTGAAATACACGTACCCTGCTCGCACGGGGCCAATCGTGTGTGGAACTTCCCACGCACCCCTGAAATACACGTACCCTGCTCGCACAGGGCCAATCACGTGTGGAACTTCCCGCGCACCCCTGAAATACACGTACCCTGATGGAATCGCATGTGGAAGTTCCCGCGCACCCCTGAAATACACGTACCCTGCTGAAATCGCGTGTGGAACTTCCCACGCACCCCTGGAATACACGTACCCTGCTGAAATCGCATGTGGAACTTCCCGCGCACCCCTGAAATACACGTACCCTGCTCGCACGGGGCCAATCACGTGTGGAGCTTCCCGCGCACCCCTGAAATACACGTACCCTGCTCGCACGGGGCCAATCGCGTGTGGAACTTCCCGCACACCCCTGGAATACACATACCCTGCTGAAATCGCGTGTGGAACTTCCCGCGCACCCCTGAAATACACGTACCCTGCTGAAATCGCGTGTGGAACTTCCCGCGCACCCCTGAAATACACGTACCCTGCTAAAATTGCGTGTGGAACTTCCCGCGCACCCCTGGAATACACGTACCCTGCTCGCACGGGGCCAATCGCGTGTGGAACTTCCCGCACACCCCTGGAATACACATACCCTGCTGAAATCGCGTGTGGAACTTCCCGCGCACCCCTGAAATACACGTACCCTGCTGAAATTGCGTGTGGAACTTCCCGCGCACCCCTGAAATACACGTACCCTGCTGAAATTGCGTGTGGAACTTCCCGCGCACCCCTGGAATACACGTACCCTGCTCGCACGGGGCCAATCGCGTGTAGAACTTCCCGCGCACCCCTGAAATACACGTACCCTGATGGAATCGCGTGTGGAACTTCCTGTGCACCCCTGAAATACACGTACCCTGCTGAAATTGCGTGTGGAACTTCCCGCGCACCCCTGAAATACACGTACCCTGCTGAAATCGCGTGTGGAACTTCCTGCGAACCCCTGAAATACACGTACCCTGCTCGCATGGGGCCAATCGTGTGTGGAACTTCCCGCGCACCCCTGAAATACACGTACCCTGCTGAAATCGCATGTGGAACTTCCCGCACACGCATGGAATACACGTACCCTGCTCGCACGGGGCCAATCGCATGTGGAACTTCCCGCGCACCCCTGAAATACACGTACCCTGCTCGCACAGGGCCAATCACGTGTGGAACTTCCCGCGCACCCCTGAAATACACGTACCCTGATGGAATCGCATGTGGAACTTCCCGCGCACCCCTGAAATACACGTACCCTGCTGAAATCGCATGTGGAACTTCCCACGCACCCCTGAAATACACGTACCCTGCTGAAATCGCATGTGGAACTTCCCGCGCACCCCTGAGATACACGTACACTGCTCGCACGGGGCGAATCGCGTGTGGAACTTCCCGCGCACCCCTGAAATACACGTACCCTGCTGAAATCGCGTGTGGAACTACACGCACCCCTGGAATACATGTACCCTGCTCGCACGGGGCCAATCGCGTGTGGAACTTCCCGCGCAGCCCTGAAATACACGTACCCTGCTCGCACAGGGCCAATTGCGTGTGGAACTTCCCGCGCACCCCTGAAATACACGTACCCTGCTGAAATCGCGTGTGGAACTTCCCGTGCACCCCTGGAATACACGTACCCTGCTCGCACGGGGCCAATCGCGTGTGGAACTTCCCGCACACCCCTGGAATACACGTACCCTGCTTGCACGGTGCCAATCACGTGTGGAACTTCCCGCGCACCCCTGAAATACACATACCCTGCTGAAATCGCATGTGGAACTTCCCCCGCACCCCCGAAATACACGTACCCTGCTGAAATCGCATGTGGAACTTCCTGCGCACCCCTGAAATACACGTACCCTGCTGAAATCGCGTGTGGAACTTCCCGCGCACCCCTTGTATACACGTACCCTGCTCGCACGGGGCCAATCGCGTGTGGAACTTCCCGCGCACCCCTGAAATACACGTACCCTGCTCGCACGGGGCCAATCGCGTGTGGAACTTCCTGCGCATCCCTGAAATACACGTACCCTGATGGAATCGCGTGTGGAACTTCCCGTGCACCCCTGAAATACACGTACCCTGCTGAAATTGCGTGTGGAACTTCCCGCGCACCCCTGAAATACACGTACCCTGCTGAAATCGCATGTGGAACTTCCTGCGCACCCCTGAAATACACGTACCCTGCTCGCACGGGGCCAATCGTGTGTGGAACTTCCCACGCACCCCTGAAATACACGTACCCTGCTGAAATCGCATGTGGAACTTCCCGCGCACCCCTGGAATGCACGTACCCTGCTCGCACGGGGCCAATCGCATATGGAACTTCCCGCGCACCCCTGAAATACACGTACCCTGCTCGCACAGGGCCAATCACGTGTGGAACTTCCCGCGCACCCCTGAAATACACGTACCCTGATGGAATCGCATGTGGAACTTCCCGCGCACCCCTGAAATACACGTACCCTGCTAAAATCGCGTGTGGAACTTCCCACGCACCCCTGGAATACACGTACCCTGCTGAAATCGCATGTGGAACTTCCCGCGCACCCCTGAAATACACGTACCCTGCTCGCACGGGGCCAATCGCGTGTGGAGCTTCCCGCGCACCCCTGAAATACACGTACCCTGCTGAAATCGCGTGTGGAACTTCCCACGCACCCCTGGAATACACGTACCCTGCTCGCACGGGGCCAATCGCGTGTGGAACTTCCCGCGCACCCCTGAAATACACGTATCCTGCTCGCACAGGGCCAATCGCGTGTGGAACTTCCCACGCACCCCTGAAATACACGTACCCTGCTGAAATCGCATGTGGGACTTCCCGCGCACCCCTGTAATACACATACCCTGCTGGAATCGCGTGTGATACATCCCGCGCACCCCTGAAATACACGTACCCTGCTGATTTTGCGTTTGATACTTCCCGCGCACCCCTGATGCACACGTACACAGGACATTCGCGTGTGGAACTTCCCGCGAACCACTGAAATATACGTTCCCCGCTTGGCATTTGCTGTTTGCCAGCCCTGTAAACTCGTCCAGGGTTAGCGCAGCCCTTTGCGATTATTTGGGGATTTTGAAGGCTTTTCCTTGCGCAAGGGCGTTCTTGGGGGCGTAAATGGCGCTGCTGCAGGGTCGCTGCGCCACGCTGCGCTACGGCTGGTTTTGGATGCGAAAATCCATGAATACGCTGTGCACGGAAATCGATTTTAGCGCACGCGGCTGGCGCAGACATTCGCACGGGCACGCTGTGCGCCAGTCGCGTGCGCCACTTTTGTGCGAATTTCTATGAATTACCCTGTTAGTCTAAGTCTTGGATCTTCAGAATACATTCGTAATGAGCGGTATTCTGATGCTGTTATCTGAGTGTGTCTATCACCGTATCTTCCTCCTTTGCCAGTAGGAAATAGAGGAAATAGAGGAAATAGCAGTGGAAAAGCACGTGCTTCTATACTTTTTTCCCATATGCTCATTGGTGACCCTTTGGTTTGTCGCATTTGGTAAGATTCTAGTGCATCATCTATGCTCTCATTAGAGTGCAATGGATGAATTGTATAATCGTCCAAAAGAGTCGATACTGCAGCAGGATCCAGAAGTTCAAATTGACCAGTTTCTGATGACGCTTGAATTATTTCAGTTGTTTCCCTTAAGCTTTCTTCAATATTTATTTCTTTGTAGTATTCATTATTTTATAATTGATTTTTACAAAACTTCTTCTGTAGACAAGAAAGTTTTTCTTAAAATTGAAATTAACTTGACTTGACTTTTCAGCTATTTATTGGCCCTTTATCACTGTTGAGCTTTTGAGACGATGACCTATCGTCAGAGTAGTTGAGCTGGAGATGTCTGCAACTTCGTTCTTACTGTTCTCGATGATTTATCGAGTTAGGGCAGGTTTCCCAACGTGGTCATTAAATGTTGGAGAATTTTTGACATAGCCATAAGCCATGCTGGTTAATCGCCACTTATCATTCTAAACCACCAGCACGTTTCATTTTCCAGCGAAGGGTCAGGTGAAAAATATTGCATGTAAGTTGATCTGATTTTTTCCGTTTCCGAACAGCTTAAGAGGAAATGCCGAATAGTCTCTTTTTCGTTTGTGTTTTGGCAGAGTCTACAATAGTTTGTGTTTGAAAGTCCTCTGATAGCATGAATTTCGTTTGTTGGTAGTAAATTGAGTCTTGCTTTTAGAAGATAGTTTCTGGCTTGCCTGCTGGGGAATTGTTTGGTGTAGGCCTGAAGTTCGTTCAGTTTCTTTATATTTGGAGGCAGGTGGAGTGTTAGCTTGTTTTCGGAGGCTTTTGACAAGGTCAGAATCCAGTCCAGTTCTTTGATTTTTTTCAAGACTTTTGTCGGATTCTGGACCAATTCCTCCTCGTCACTCTCAGTTGACTTCAGAAGGGCTGTCATATCTAACCTCCAAGCTTGTAGCGTCTTATTCGTTTCATCATCCATCACTGATTTTATTGTTCTAAAAGGCAGTGAACTTGTAGATATCAAGCATTTTCTGAATAATCTCAGCGAATTGCAGATCAGGGTCCCTTGTAGAGACAAGAGGCTCAGTTCTCTTCAGATAGATGCTACTGGTGTAGAGGTAGGAAGACCAAGAACTGTCGTCCAAAAATGCACTTCCAATTTAGGCCAAATTTCCGCCAGTAGCAGTAACATTGCCTCAACTCCATAGGTTGTTGATGGGACTACTTTTATTTTGTAGAAGTCAATAACGGGTATTAACGAAAAGCGGCCACATTTCTGGTCAATTGCTTTTCCCTGGGTTGCCAATTTTCTAATTTTTGATTGAAGAATCTCTTGCATTGCTGTTTCTTTTTTTGAACTGTCTAGTGTAATACCTAGGTAATTAATGCTTTTTAATGTTTCAATTTCAGACTATTTAAAGTACCATTTGGTCTTGTCTGCTTTCTTGGTTGTTTTCTCAGGGATAACTTTTAGTTTTATCTTTATCGACTTCCAAGTTGTTGATGGTTACATATATAAGGAGATTGTCAAGTTGCCGCTGTAATCCTATGGGCGTCTGATCAATTAGGATTAGGTCGTCAGTATGCGGTTGTATGCGGCTTGGAGGTGGGCATCATCATCTACGACGAGTAGCACTTCTTTATTCCCTCCGTTTTCACTGCCAGTAGGGATCGTTTTTGTTATCTGGAATTCCGTTTGACTATGAATACTGCTCATGGCGATAGGTATTGTCAAGTCAATGACTGGGGATGTTTGCTCAGCCACATCTCTAGTAATTTTCTTCCCGGTCTGCCCTTCTTTCTTTGGGCTATTTTCTTTTACTTGGTGCTGTGTCGAATTTGTGTGTTGATTGGGGTCTTTGGCATGTTTTGAGCGTTCTTCATGTGCCATTACATAGCCTTCTAAGTAAATCAATTTTGTGTGGATCATTGCCTGTATTGTAGTGTGATCTTTTAGAGTATCGTTTAAAGATTCATAAAGTTTTGTAAACGGTGCTAGTGCTATAGTAATGGCAGACAAATATCTGTTTTTTTTTAAGGAGACTCTTTAGATGATGAAGACCCTTGGGCACTTTGGTTCCTTGGTGTCTAAAATGGAAGTGGTGGCATACTCGGTGGTCTACGCTGATGTTTAGTTTGTGGCAAATCCAAGGAAAGTCTTCGAGGTTAGAACGGGCAATTCTTCAACTCTGCCCAAGCCATTTCTAGAGCCTCTGCTGGTCGTTGCCATTGAAGGAGAGCCGCATCTGATGTTATTGTAAGAGAGTTATTTCCTACAGATGCAGCTTCTGCATTATCGTTTCCTACAGATGCAGTTTCTGCATTATCATTTCCTTTTGGTTTATTCAATTCAAGTTAAAAAATAGATGGCGCGGTCAAGCTGGTCACCGGCCTCTGGGCTTATAAAGCCAACCGACCGTACTTAGGGCCTTGTCGGTTTTGTTTGTGTGTCGTTACTATTCTGATTGTCATCATGTTTTTCCCGGTCTTGAACATCAGCTGGCTTTGATTGGTGGTAAGCTAGTGTTTCTGCAGTTTCTCGGGAGTCTAATTGAGGTTCTGGCTCTTCCTCTCCCGTGTTTTGCAGATCGAGGTTAGTCGAAAAATCTGATGGTTTTCCGTTTCTCGAGTCATTGATGGTTTGGGCAGGCAGGGCCAGAATTTTCAGAAAAGGTTCAGGCAATGTCAGGATTGGCACAGACTGGTACCCATATCTTCTATGTTTAGACATGGGCTGACCTTCCTGAATTGCTTCCAAAATTTCTGAGTCTGTTAGCTCTGCTCCACGGACTGCTCGTAAAATGTTACTACTGTTAAAGAAACTTGTTAGGAGGTTCTGTGAAGTATTTTGGTTTTTGGCATTTCCCTTCTTTGAGGGTAAAGGAGTGCCATCATCTAGTTCTTTTTTTTGTAACTGCACGTTTGTGAAGATACAAGCCTCTCTTTTTAGGTTCTTTCAGCTCAGATTGGCAATTTTTTCTTTTCTGTCGGGCTGGAGGGGAGTATCTTGTGCGCTTCCTGGGATTTAGTTCAGACCATGCTTCTTTATTACTCGGAAGGTCTTCAACAGTGATCAGTTGCATCTGGTCGTCACTACCACTGACATGCGGGCCGTTTACACGGCAAGATTGCTCGTGATCGGCACTCTGTGGTGTCGTCAAGAGCTCCCTCCGCTGCTGTTTCGTTCGGGAGTCACCGTGCGTCACCGTGCACGAGGGCTTGAACAGTAATGAGAGTGCAGGGTTCGGCCTCTCCCGGCTCCGCCCCCACAACCCTTTCTCCACTTTCTCCGCTTTCCCAGTCTGGCAGCACTCGGTCTCCGGCGCCAGCACAGAACGCAGGGCGGTCTTCTTCCTCCTGCGACGCGGCCATTTCCAGCGGAATCCCTGGGTCCTCTCCACGAGGCAACACCGCCCCGTTCTCCCCTCCGGGAGTAACAGGTAAGCGGGCCGTTGGGACAGTGTTTCCAGGATTCACTGGAATGGCTGTATGTTCTCATTCGTCGCGGGTGTTTCCCGCGGCCAGCGACCAGAGTTGTTGCTTTGTTTTCGTAGTTGATTGAGGCAATGTAGATTGGACGTAACTTCCAACATTTTTCGTTTCAGTTTATGGCAAATCTCGTTTTTGGCTGTCTTTCCTTTGTTCCTTTTGGGGCTACTGTATGCAAGAAGTGTTGACTTCTGCAGAGGCTCCATTTGCGTAGCTTCTCAGAATCCAAGTGAGGGCGCGAGCTCCGCATCCAGTGCCTTTCTTCACTGGGTGGGGAGTAAACTGTGGTAGCAGTCCTCGCAGCCTCGACTACCATGACTGCAGGACTGCCACTCGCCGCCACTCTACGTCTGCTCCGCAGACTGTAGCACTTCCTATGGTTAGTGCTGCTGAAGCTCCTCCTCCAGAAAGAAAGGACAGGGAAGACAGACACTGCTGAGTAGAGAATACTGCAGGACTGCCACTCGCCGCCACTCTGTGTCCGCTCCGCAGACTATAGCACTTCTTATGATAAGTGCTGCTGAAGCTCCTCCCCCAGAAAGAAAGGACAGGGAAGACAGACACTGCTAAGTAGAGAATACTGCAGGACTGCCACTCGCCGCCACTCTGCATCCGCTCCGTGGACTGTAGCACTTCTTATGGTTAATGCTGCTGAAGTTCCTCCTCCAGAAAAAAAGGACAGGGAAGACAGACACTGCTGAGTAGAGAATACTGCAAGACTGCCACTCGCTGCCACTCCGCATTCACTCGCCCTTCGCCGCCACTCCGTATTCATTATTGTCTTTCAGATATTACAAGGCTTGTCTAACTTTATGTAAGTCCACAAGTTGTTGCCAAATTTTTTTGTCTTTTGTTGGTACACCATTTACTAAGACAATTAAAGTATGCTCGATTGGACGTTGCACTCCTAGAGTGTGCATATTTTCTGTCAAATCTAATGGCAAATAAACTACTTTACCACGAATGCCTTTCACCAATTCAGAGGGAGGTAATTTTGCTGTTTTTGGTTGAAGGCGTATTATTGCTTGAAATGGGAGTACTGTTTGAATTATGATGCTCTCATACAAATTAAGTTGTTGCAGGGGTTTTGGTAGTGGGAATAATTCCAAATTATTTGTGACAGCACGTGAAGGAGTTTGGTTGTTGTCAAGTTTTGTAGTGCAGTAACTGCAACATATTGGGGCTTCACTTATTTGGAATTTGTTTTCTGCTAAAAGGTAGAGAGCTAATTCAAACCATTTGGAATCTTCATTGTCTTCTATTTTGTATGTTACGTCTATAGTTTTTGTGTTACTTTTGTAAAAAGTTCTGCGGCAACACACACACACATGGCTTGGTACTTCAGCGGATTTTTTGTATGTGTGTAATAGAAGGTTGCCATGAGCAGAATTGTTGCTAGTCTGTTCTAAAACTATTGCATTTTGTAAGTGGCTTTCATTTCCAAAATATTTTCTCTGGATAAGGTTGATTTCTTCTTGTAGGTATTTCGGTGTACCATGCAGAAGAGTGTTATTTAAATTGGCTAGTTCTAAAGCTGGACTTTTAGCATAGTACAGTTTATACACTAGATTTCTTACATTTGAATGATGTGTTGATATCATTTTGATATCATGGAAGGTGCTTTTGTAAATAGGACCTGAAATGCAGGCTAATGAATGTCCTTGTAGTCCTGTGTATTTGCGCACTGGACAGGTATCCATATTTTGCAGCACTTTCATTTTCATTTTGTCTTTACCTTTCACATACTGATTGAGGAACTGGCGTAAAGATTTGAAAGATTTGTTAGGAATGTTACACATTGACGTGCACGGCCATTTGTATACTGGATGGTCTGGTTCAGTCGAATGGAGAGGTAATTCTGAGTTTTCTGGGGATACTTTTGTAAGCAGTGTTTCTTGTTCCATGATGGTATTATTGATTTTTTCATATCCTCGTCCACTGCTATGGATGACAATTGTGTTTGTTTGATTTTGTTTGTATGCTTCTTCATTAAAATATGGTTCTGTGGTCGTTGTGTGACTCCATTCACCTCCACAAATATTTAAGAAGTTATTTTTGTTGACATTCCGTTTATTGAGAAGTTTCTTTTGTAGTTTAGTACTTCATTTTGTTAGTGGTTTCATCCTGTTTAACACTAAAATAAATAACTTCCTTTTGAGAAGGATTGCACTGTCTACGAGAGCTTCTAGGATTAATTTTCTACGGTAGGTTTTAAGGGTGAGGATGATTTCGCTCCTCTTCTTATTAGATTCTGAAGGACTCTGTGGCGGAACATTTTTGCTAAAATACTTTTTTTTACTATGGTTTCTTGCTAGTATATCAGGATTTATAGTAGCTGTGTTGGCAGTAGTGGTAGCCAATTTCTTGTAACGCATTTTCTGTTTCGTGCCACATTTTGATAGAGGAGGCAAAGTTTCTGTAGTTGAAGCTTCCTTTGTTTCGCTAAATGACTGCATTAGCTGTTTTGTTTCAACGTTTTGTACAAACTCTGATAGAGATGGATGCTTACTTTGGACACTTTTATTTTCATTTGCTCTATTTCTGCGTTCCTTTCTACGGACTTGCTTTTTGGTAGGCATTCTTTGGGGTCTGTTGAAAAAAAAGAAGGTATGAGTTGGTCTCTTTTACAATGTATGTGTGCATGCGTGTATGAGTTTGATGGGGAAGATGTTTGTGGTGGTGCGTGAATGTGCATTGGGCAGTTACAATGAGTTGGGAAGGTTATTTTTCTGTTTGTATGTTACTACACTGTGCTTCAGATGAGAGTACAAAGTGAGCTAGTGGTGAGGAGAAGCATTAATAGTAAACGTAATGGTATAAAATTAAAACAGCTATTTGTTTTGTACTACTAACATTCTAAGGCTTGTGTTCCAAAAACACGGGGATTTGTGTGCCATTCTGCCTGTTAATCTTTGTTTAATAAATGGGGATTTGTGGGAACAATGGTTCAGAAATCGATGTTTTTTTTTGGTGCGCAAATTACATAAATAACCCACACAGTCTCTTTGAGGAACAGTAAGAGTATAAAGGTATTACTGTACTTACTTTTTTTTTTTAAATGACCAGGTTTCTTCGGATACGTTGTATGTAGTGTAGATGCTGTTGATTTTCAGGAGAGTGGTCTTCACTGCAATTGTAAAAGGAAGAAGTAAGCAATTTTGCGTGTTTAAAGCAGTGATGTTAATGTACACGTTCATTTTTCAGCTTTCATGGGAGTATTCTCGTTTGATATCTCAACACAGTGTATGCGTGCATTTCATTTGACTATGTGCAGCCTTTATATGTTATTTGCAGTATGTTAGTTGAACCTGCTTTGCAAATGAGTACAATTTTAAGTTCATGAAATTCCCTTGTTTTTTTTTCAGCTGTGTTGTGCATAGCAGAGAGGTTTGGAAGTGATAGGTCATTATAGTAGATGGGAAAAATTTGAATACTTTCATATTAAAAGTAGGAATGTGAAAAATCGGGAACACCTGAGAGGGAGATGTCACCACACCAATCGGGAACGTTTATTTTTCTCATACGATCGCATTGGAAGTAGCATTAATTTAGGCGGAAGACAGTAAAAAATTGTGACATTTTTTAATGGAAAATCGAGTTTCGTGCGTAAATTGGGAGGGTTGGTACGTATGTATAAGTTATGCGGGAGATAGTAAGAAGTAGTGCGATTTTTCAATGAAAAAGTCTCGCGCTTATATCGGGAGCGTTGGTATGTATGTATTGGCTATGTAGATTTAGTGCCATTAATTTATTTAAATGGAATCATAAGAATTGCACATGTACTCTGAATAAAATATGCATACCTGTACTTTGTAATCATGCATGTGGGTATGCATGGAGCTGTAAGTAGAAATCCTCGACACTTGCACAGTAGGTTTTGCAGTAGGTGCTTTGCAATAATATGAGACTTGTATTCAGAGTGATCAACAGTACATTTGAAGTGCGGAACTCTGATGACGGAGTTAGATGTAGAGGTCTTGGATGTGATTGGTGGATGGTTGTGTGACTGCTTAGCTGTGTCCAATGGGGGAATGGATTTGCGAGTGATGTGAAAAGGGTAGAAGGGCTGGCTAAGAGTTTTGTGCCGCAGGGGTGCCGTGCTTGTCCGCGGGTAGGGCGTGTCACATACAGGGTTTTACAGCAAATCCAGCATGGAAAGGGTACTGTAGGCATCAGCCAATCAGATGTTGACATTGTTGATTTGTTTAGAAAGAGAGTGGGCCTCATTACGACCCAGGCGGTAAGTTACCGCCTGGGTCGTACCTTTACCACCATGGCGTAAACTACGTTTACGCCATGGTGGTTGGCGGACTTACCGCCCCATTCCGAGGTTGGCGGGGCGGTAAGTCCCCAATCCCCATTTACCCTTCCCCATTCCCATTTTTGCCCCATAGGGCATAATGGGAGTGGGGAAGGCGTTAATTACGCCACCGTAAATTACGGTGGCGTAATTAACAACAAGGTCCCTTAGCGCCATGGATTTTAACACCTGCTAAAAGCAGGTGTTAAATCCTCCATGGCGCTAAGGGACCTCGGAATCAGGCGGTAAGGGTCGGCGCTGTTTACGCCGCCGTAAACCCCTTACCGCCTGGGTCGTAATGAGGCCCAGTGTGTGTAGTGAAGATGGCAGAGGTGGAGACAGTCAGGGTGTTGGTGCTCAGAGATATTTTTGTCCATGGTTTACAGCACTATTCAGAATGTAGGCATGTGGCAACCGATTTCGATGTAAGAGGAGTTGACATGGTGTGGAGCGCTGTGACTGATTGCAATGTAGAGGCAATTCTGCAAGTTTGCAGAGATATGCGTAGGATGACCAGTCCCCATGTGGTAGTTTTGCACTATGGTGCTTGCCATTTGGGCTACGTGAGTTCACCTACTTTGTTGGGAGATTTGGAACAGTTGGTTCAAGCAGTCATTAACATCTTTCCAACTGCTAAAGTAATTTTTTCTGGCTTACTCCCTAGAGCAAAATGGGACAACAGTTCTGTTTTCTGTCCTGATCAAAGTATTGGTAGGTGTGCCATCAATCGCGGCATGCGTGCTTTCATGTTAAGAGCTGGTATGTTTTTCTGCAGCCACGAGAACATTGTTTCCAGTAATCCGGCTTATTTTGAAGCAGATGGCGTTTCTTTATGGTAAGCTAAGCAACCATAACTCATGCCACCACTGTGCACTGCTAACACTAACAACCAGGATATCAAAGATGACATCAGAAATGGCATTGATGACATCACTGATGACATCACGTGTACATTTACTTTGAATGAAAACTCTGTAGAAGGTATTCTTATTATAATGTTGAACAAAAAGTGTCCAGCATCATTGGAATAAATATGAAGTGCTAATTAGTGCATTAAGCAATGCGTTGATATACGTAGCATTCTATTATGAAGTTCTGTGCAGTATACTAAGGTACTCATGTAGAAACGTAGGCATTGTGTGCAGCATACATGATGGAGGTGGAATATTCATAAGCTTGCCATGTTGAACAGTGAAATTATAACTGTTTACTTATTAGAGTTTTGGGTACTGTGAAACAAGTGATAAGAAGGTAATGAAAACCACTTACTACATAATGGCATTATTATAGACAAAACACAAAGAGAAAACATCACATACAAATGTGAGTGTATACACGAAAATTGAAAAAGGAAAAAAACAGCGGTAGTAGCAGTAAGTGTTCATAACCTAACTGATTATCTTTATGCAGAGAAATGATTGGTCTGTTTCAAAGGTGCTACTTACCCTATGCGTATGTATCACATGATTTGACTGGACCCTAAGGGAATTACTGTAAGAACATACTTGAAGGAGAAGTCTACAATTAATTCCTGACTGTTACTGAAGAAAAAGTCCTGGGTGTTAGTGTTAGCAGTGCACAGTGCTTAGCTTACCATAACTGGCGAATTTCAGGGGTTTTTTGGTTTTACTTCAAACCATAACGTCCCGTTTATAAAGTGTTTTTTTGTGAATTTCACAGGTTTTTAGTAGCTCAACTTAACCATAACGTCCCTTTAACAAAGTTGTTTTTACTGAATTTCACAGGTTTTTAGTAGGGCAACTTAACCATAACGTCCCTTTAACAACGTTTTTTTACTGTGTGTATATATATATATATATATATATGTATAGATGGTTGCCCGCATGTGCACAGCCCGTTCTTCTGCGAGTGGAGAGGACACATTATACAAGTTGCAGGTTGCAGGAAGCTTATCTAAATTCTGAGCCTGTCTGAATGATTATATATTGTTCACTTGTACAACCACTTTGATGTTAGTATGAGTTTTGTGAAAAATGAAATGAGCACCAAGACCAACGTGCATTATATGCTTAGATATTCAAGAATACAGCCCTTTCATCACAGATATATGTGCCAAATACCAAGATCTGTGGTCACTCTTATGCTCTCAAATTGCTCTTTGATTTTGTACAAAGCATCCAGAACCTCTGATTGGTGCAATATGTCCCCTTTCCCTTTCTAATAATGGCATTTGGAAAGAATACAATGCAACGGTACCAGGCTGTCAATCTTGGAATGATAAGCTTCTACCCAAAAACTATTTATATGTGATTCCAGGTATGGATAATGTTACATATGTAACCATCGTATTATGACCACACTGTACGCTGGAGTTTGCAATATTAGTGCAATTGAATTATTTGCTTATTCTGAATAGCTTATTTCGCTCAGGATATACACCATTTTGGCTCTCAAAATGTCGTTCCTTCTTGTTGAGGTTCTCTCTAAGTTTAAAACCAATAATCAGATTCTTCTGTGAGCACAAATGCAATGTTTAGTTTTGGGGTTTGACCACTGATGGGTTGGTAGCGCCGCAGAGCCATACAGTACTCTAAACCCCTAATGAATAAACAGTAGAAAATATCAAACATAATTGAAGACCCAGCAGCATGGCCTTATGGTCTCTAATAAGGTCTGGCTGAACACCAGTATCCGTCACAGAGCCTACCCACATTCACATCATTTACCCCAGTATGGACAGTGCCTGTGATGGTGACCTTCTTGCAGGAGACTGACAACGGCTACATTAGTCTCCAAATACCAGAATACCCCACCTCGGGGGATGCCTCTGTCAATGAGGTCTCATTCAGCTTTTAAAAAGAACAACACCGACCCCTCTCAAGATATGTTTTTTATTTCCTTTGGCCATTCTGCTGTAAGCAATGTATGGATTGGCTCCAGCACCTGACAACACGACTCTTGCGCCCAGTGGTCAGAAACAGAGTGAGAAAGAGAGAGCGATGAAGAGACAAAAGGAAGGCAAGCTCATTGCAAGAGAGAGAGGGGTGGGGGGGAGAGAAAATAACAGAAAGAGCTCGTCATCAGCTTCTAACGACACAGTCTGCTGCAGATTCATCCTCTTTTGAGGTTTTTCCAGACACCCGGTAGAGACCTTTTCCTCTATTTTACAGTGCCAAAGGTGTCACACTGACCCCAAGCATTGCTGAGTACAAACCAGAAGCACCACGCAGGGCACACTGTATGACCTCACCCTGCTAGCCTCTTCATTTTGCTTTTATGCATCACATACAATGGGACCCTAGAGTGTGACACCGGTATGTGCAGTGTGTTTGTTTCTGCAAGGAATGTTTCTTATGAACACACCTTCATGTTTGGGCAGCTGTGGTTGCTTTAGATTGGTAATTATCTCACACGGGGACCATGTGTGATGTTTAGGGGTACATCACTACCGTCATCACTGTGACACCTGTTACAATATTCCAGCCAAGGACCTGGCTTGGTCTGGCCCATAGGTCAATGCCCGGAAGACCATGAAATGAGCCTTTAGGGTGCCACTCAAACTGTTTTTTTGCAAAGTGATGAATTGTGTTTCACGAATTTTATCAGAATTATTCTTGCCCGGTCCATACCTGCCAATGCCAGCAAGGCCAAAACATGTCTGGGGATGCTTGTGGTCTCCTGCAGAAGGGATGTGACCTTGCAGTTCTGCTTGCACTGCCCCTTTTGGGGTGGGGCCAAGCCTGATTTGCATATGGGCTTTCCAGTTCTGTACTGGCTTGGTGAGCGAAAAACGATGGTCTGGAGGGTTGTCCAGAGCAATGCCTGAGTTTAAGATTAACTCTAAACCTTCCAGCCATCACCTCTTTTGTTTTACTGTAGTCACCCCGAGTGGGACTGGTATGCCCAGACGTGGGTCCTGTGCCTGCTGGGCCTAGAGACCCAAGCTACTCCTCACTGATGAGGCCCATCAAGTCCAAAACATGTTCGGGGATGCTTGTAGTCTCGACCAGAAGGGATGTGACCTAGCAGTGTGAGCTGGACTGTCCCTTTTGGGCGGGACCAAGCCTGACTTGCATATGCTCTTTCCTGTTTTAAAATGGCTTGGCAGGCGAAGAATGATACAATGGAGGGTTGCCCAGAGCAATGCCAGAGGGTAAGATGAATTCTAAACTTCCAACCATCACCTCTTTTTTTTTTTTTTTTTTAGAGAATAGAAACATGTATTTAACTCGAATTAAAGGTCTCAGCATCGCTTGAAAATGCAATAAGACTTTCCCAGAGGCTGGGGAGGCTCTTATGTGGAGCCAGAATATAAAACGTAGGACATGATGTTCTCTCTATGGTGGAGTTATCTTAATCCTCTGAATGCTGCCACTTTTATGAAAAATGTGGATACAAATATTGTCACTTAACAAGTCATTAAAATGTCGGTGATGTGTCTTCTTTATCAGTTTAAGGGTCTGTCTTTTAGTGATGTCTTTTCATCATGGTTAAATTCAAGCAGAAATAAAACACAAAAAGAAAAAAAGGATAAAAAAATAAATAGTGAAATTAATCAGGGGTCAAAAAGGGTATGGAGGGACCCACTATGTAAAACCAAAATACACAATGAAAGAGAAGAGGATAAGACACAGAAACAAACACCAGTGGAAAGTCCACCAATGAGAATACATGGAATCAATGTTTCAGATCCCTTGTTGAAGACATTTTCCAAGTGTCTCCAACTGGTTTCTCCTACAACAGAGGCTGGTAGTGGAGAAGTGGGTTCTGTTTGATTCTGGTGGATCCTCATGACACCAGAGGCTCATCTCTTTTCTTTCAACAAGGACCTTATGGCAATCTGCTTACATTTAAAGAATCGAACCTGAGGCTGCAAGCTGACCAAAGTGCTATAAAGGTACAGGTGTAGCTGAATTTGGCTGGCAGGAATAAGATGCAAAGAAGAACACAGTGCCTAGAGATAAAATCACACAAGCAGAAAGTAAACCAAGAGGGAGCAGAAGGGAGCAGGTTAACATAACAGGACACAACAGAGGCTAAAATGCAAGTTTCTCTCAGCAGATACAATCCATATTCTGAGCTTTCCAATTGGCTGCCCGTCCCCCCTTGTGTGCCAATTAGCTAAACACTCTGCCACCACTCATTTAGCATGGATCCAGACCTTTCTCATCATTGGTGGCATCTGTTATTCCGGCACCCACTTCCTCTGTGATTGATCCCACCCATGCCACATTGTAGTTTTCAAAGAGACCTCTACAGCCTTTTCCAGCTCCAAAATCATTTCCACATATGGCATATTGCGCATCATTCAGGGTGGTACGGTTATGGGTTTGATTTCCCCATGGAACTCTATAGTTGATACATATTCTGACCCAATTACAATCAGTGGACCTAGAGATGTATAATATATGTGATAGGATTATCACCAAGAAACCTTGGAGCCATCTTTGACTTCTCTTTATCCTTCCTCCCTCATACACAGGACATTGCCAAGAAGTGCCACTTCCAACTCTTGCTTCTCAAAGGAATTCTCCCGTTTCTTACTTTTCCTCAGAAGCTCAATGTTTCCCGAGCCCTGGTTCTCTCTAGGCTTGACTATTGCCACAACCTCCTCCCCAATCTACCTTCTTCCACTCTGCGACCAATTCAGCAAATCCAGAATAGAGCAGCAAGACGTATTCTTGGCTTTAAGCCCAGGCACCACATCTCACCTGCCCTAAAAAGCCTCCAATGGCTCCAAGTGGCGGCGCGGATCAAATTGAAATCCCTCTGCAGTATCCACAATGCTGTCTGGGGCCGAGGACCACACTATCTGCAACTCTCTCTTACCAAATACTCTCCTTCTAGACCTCTATGCTCCTCTGGCACAACTCTCTGTGTGTAAAGCATTTCGCTAAACAGAGAGCAGGAGGCCGATCGCTTTCCTCAGCTGGATCCTTCCTCTGGAACAGCCTCCCCCTCCTGCTGCATCTTGAGCAGGACCATCTGAAGTTCCGAAAACACCTCAAGACTCTCTTCATTTCCTCCTACTTCACTTATTCCTTCCTCTGCTAATCCCACAGTTTCTGTGATTGGTGTCTTGGACCCTTCTGCATCCTCTGGGCCTCTGACCATTCACATTCGATCTCCCCAGCATCTGTCTTCCTTAAGCACTTTCCTTGGTACACCCTCCGCACGGAGATTCGCACTTTCCACCCAACACGGCTCCGGGCCGCATAGCAATTACCATACCTTGCACTTCATCCGCGACTCAACCCAGAGCACAGACACCACAGCACTTACCCCACTGCCCTCTTGCTTCCTGCACTTACACGTTCTGAATATTCACAAGGCATAGTAGGTTCGGCCGTCCCTTCACCCTCTGCATTTTTTTGTATTTAATTATACTGCTATCCCATGTTCCCTCTCTGCTGCCCACTGGGTGCTTTGTAACCGAATGTATTTCCTGTATAAGCACCTAACAGGCAAACAATAAATAAATACAAAATAAATAAATACCTGTGCCTGAATGTGGGCCCTTTTCTTGGCATGGAGAGTCTGTATTGCCTTTGGAGCAGGCGGCAGGCCAGTTTGTCAGATGGTGAGCCTGAAGTTTGCCACTTCCGTTCCTCCACTCTGCACTTTCGTTTCAGAGCTACATGATCAGAGTTGTACCAGGTGTTATGCTTAGAGGCGGGTTTCAGGCATATCCTCATGACTGGGGCAACAATGGCAAGAGTGTTGTGAATGGACAGGTGGAGGTTGCTGAGAGCAGTGTCAATGGTAGAGTCTGAGTTAGGGGGTAAGAGGGGATAAAGGTGGAACTGAAGGCAGCAACTGGCACTCGTTTCATCAAACTGATGTTCATGAGCAAGGTTGGCAGGGCATTAGGGGGTGCGGTCAGTGGGCCAAAGGGACCCAGTTGGGAGGAGAGAAGAGAGTGGTGTGACCAAGAGTGAGGGGTGACCAGAGGAGATGCGAGAGGGAGGTCAGAGTGGATGAGGGCGTCCAGCCTGTGTCCAGCAGAGTGGGTTGGACCAGAATGGAGAATGGAGAATGATAGAGAGGCACAGAGGTCAATGAAAAGAGTGGATGCCGTACCAGGAGAGTCCAATTGGATGTTGAAATCACCCAATAGGAGCACATTGGAGGAGGTTGAAAGTAACAAGGAGCAGAAATCATCCCATTCAGCGAGGAACAGGGAGGTAGCGCCTGGAGGGCGGTAAATGGTAGCAATGGTCAGGGTAGAGGAGAGAGAGATGACCAACTTGCAAACCAGGCTCTCAAATGAAGACTAGAGCTGGATGGGTAAGATGGAAGAAGGAACCCACTCAGGGAAGATTAAGGCAACTCCACCACCAGCACAGTGAGGTCGAGGCTTGGAAATTATCTTGAAGCCGTCAGGTAAGACAGAGTCAAAAGCGGTGACTGAGCTGGCATTGAACCATGTCTTGGTAAGAGCGAGAATGTCGAGGTCAGTGTCTTCGAGAAGGAGGCAGATGTCAGCAGAGTGTTTGTTGGCTGAGCGGGCATTAAGAGTCACCAGGTGGAGACGTTCTCTACCTTTAAAGGTTTTCTGAGGTGGAGTACAGAGGCGTGGTACTCTGGTCAGAGGGGGGCGCAGAGAGTGGTAGAGGGAGAGGCAGGAGAAGGAAGAACGTTAATATGGGATGGCAGGACTCGGTCAAAAAGATAGAGGTTGGCTTGAGGACCCTGAACCAGGATATACATTATTGATGCAGTGTAATGAGAAGAAGCCTGTCAAGAGGACTTCCACTTGGTGCCACCATTAATGGGAGATGATGTGAAAGGGGAGAGAGTAGAGATGAGATGAGAAGTCCATAGGTCTGGAGAGGGTCAAAGATAAGGATAGCGGTAAAGATCTCTCTGGAAGATACGCCGTGATGGGAAGGCCAGGAGTTGCACCCAGTATGTATCTTTTGTGCTTTATTCGTCCAGACTTCATGAGAGAGGAAGGATAGGTGATAGTGTAGCAGTTAGAGAAGATAGGAGAGGTGGTGAGCGCCATCTCAGAGGGAGAGGTTAGATGAGAGAAGGAAAGAAAGGGGAGGAGGGCTGCACTGAACAGTACTGGCACTTACTCCAAGGCAGCCTCATAGTTAAAGAGGGAACAAGTACAAATGCAGAGCAATAGGTGGGGTGCAGGATTCAATTTTAATAGGTTCACAAGGCAGTGCACAAATGGATGCAGGATGTAAAGCACACCACCTACATACGATTTTTAAAAATGGATCATAAATGAATGCAGTACACAAGATGGATGCAGATTGTGAAGCAAACCCACCCAGATATGATTTTAAAAAATTGATCACAAATGAATGCAGTGCACAAGATGGATGCAGGATGTAAAGCACACCACCTATATACAATTTTTAAAAATGGATCACAAATTAATGCAGTGCACAAGATGGATGCAGGATGTAAAGCACACCCACGTAGATACGATTTTTAAAAATTGATCACAAATGAATGCAGTGCGCAGGGTGGAAAAAAGGAGGAAGCACAACATGAAACAAATTTTGTAACACAGAGTGCAATGAAGAAGAGAGGTGGTCGAGGGAGCAAAAGACAGAATAGAAAAGGCACATAATATAGATAAGGAGATAGGTGGAGGAGGCATTAGGACAGTTCAGCCATCACTCACAATTGAGCTGTAAGGGAGTCTGGAGGTGCTGTGGACCAGGTTTGTGCAGGAGCGAGACATGCACAGGAGGCTGCAGCATTGTTTGTGGAGGGGCACAAAGGAAGGGGCCCTTCCGAGCCCCTGCAGGCCCAGACAGGCACAGACAGGGGCCTTACTCGAGTCGCCTTGAATGCGGGGGGTGGCTTCCGCCTTCCGGTAGCGGAATTGACTATTCAGTGAGAGGTGTGCCCAATCAGAGAAGGACAGCTGGTAGGGATGTGGGCGACTCCTCACCGCAAGGATGCCTCAGCCATTTTACTGTTGAAGGATTTTAATATATATTAGATAGCCAAATGGCTTCCAATGCAATTTTTGACCGTCACGAACAGATAAAACCCTTCCTTCCACTGGAGGGCTTCAGAGCACTATTGGGGGGAAGTCCTCCTCACCGGCATTCAAGCGACGCAGCCAATGCCCTTTAACACTGATCAACATCTCCAAGCACAACTCATAACAGGAAACAAGAACATCAACCACGTTTCTCACATCCTAACAGAACTGCACTGGCTCCCTGTCTCAGCCACAATACGTTTTGAGACTGCCCGCATTACCTATAAGGCAACAACTGATTGCATGCCTGCCTACCTATCTGCAAAACTCAGTAGTTCAAGAGGGCCACGCTCCTCCAGGACCAAGGCCATCACTAGAGTCAAGAAGAAGCTGACACGCAAAGAAAAAAACTGGAAATAGGACTTCTCTTGCTGCACCTCTGGCTGCTTGAACACCGTAGTAGCGGTAATACGGACCGTGCCAATGCTCTTGCAGTCCAGGACGCCAAGACCTTACACTTCAGTCAATAGATAGTTGCCAATTAAGCTTCATGCATTCTTGCATCACATCTAATCCTGGTTGCTGTAATATCTCATGCAACTTATTTTAACCCACTCTCCTGACCTCAAATGTTTGCCTCAAGGATATATACAGCAGTCTGTTGCTTCCTGGCGAGGTTAAATAAAATCCTGAATACAAACATCACCCGTTTGAAGGAATATGAAGGTGAAGGCTGGTGAAGCTAGGAGAAATCAAGATAAGGTGACAGACATGGTTGAATAAGCTGTCTTTTGTTGATGACTCTTTTTTTGTCATTCGCTGATGCCTTAATGGACTCAATTCTACACATTCAAGACATATGTTATGTTATTGGGATTAATAAAGTTCACTGCTGCCATCAGCATGGTCTCCAGAAGCTCATGTTTGTTTGTTTGTTTATTTATTTACAGCGCACACTAGACCCGATGGTATCAGGGCGCGGGAACAAGAATTCTTTAGGTTTACAAGTTGCTCATAGTTACATAGGTTACAAAAACAAAAATGCAGATCAGTACAAGTACAGCAGGTAATACATATGCATTACAAATGAATATTCAATACAATAGGCAGTCCAAATGCAGTGCAGGTGCGGGTCACGCATGAAGGTCAAAAAGTCCAATTTGTTTATTAGGTCAACTGGGTAGTGTGGCTAGGCTATCGGTCATTTTCTTTAAGCCACTTAATCACATTTGTTCTAAAATGTGGGTATGATTGGTCCATCCTTAATGAGGGGAACTGATAGGCAGTTCATATAGGCAGCTGTCGTGGGTCTAGATGTAACTCTTCTTTTAAATCTCTCTGTTAGGTAGCTTGGTGCTAGGTTGTTGAGACACTTGAAAGTTAGAGAAACAGTTTTTAGTTTAATTTTGTCAACTGTGGAAAGCCAGTTAGATTGTCTTCTAGTCGATGATATCTGAGCTCTCTTGGAGATTCCTAGTACCGCTCTAAGGGCATTGTTTTGCAGTATTTGAATTTTTTGCATGATGTATTTATTAGACCCCAAATAGAGGGTTTTGCAATAATCCAATTTGGACAACACGAGTGCTCTTGCCAACGTGGTGAAACTATTTGTAGAGAGGTAAGGTCTAGCTGATCTGATCAATTTACAAGTAAAGGCTGTGGAGGATGGCATAGTGTTTATTTGCTTAGCCATGGTGAGACAGGAGTCAAGGTAAAAACCTAGTGTTGTTACCTCCCTGGCAACTTTAATTGTATGGCCATCGATGACAAAAGTTGTGTATTCTTGGCTAAGTTTCCTGATGTTCAGTGTAGTCCCCAGAATTATGAGTTCCGTTTTGTCATCATTCAGGTGGCTCTGCAAAGAAAATAGAGTGGCGATGGCTCGGGCAGGAAAAGGAAAAGACAAGGATGTTATGCAAAATGGCTGGTGCCTGCAGAAGCAGGAGTAACTGGAGTCTGTGTGGGTGTATTTTCTGGGTTTGTAGTGATTTGCACATCGGTGGTGTTTTTTTTGAGGATGGTATCCCTCAAATCCCTGATGAATCATGATGCTTTGACCAGTGAATGAGGTTTGCAAGTTGGTGGTTCAATGATTTGTAGAGTTGTGATTGTTCTGGTGGGCGGAGAGGGTCACTGTCAAGCCGTTTGTGTATGTACGGTATGTGGGACGTGGTGAGTAAGGGTTAGTGAGCATAAAGCTATTAGTAGGTACTCCTCACTTTTCCTAGGTATGTAGATGTTTTCAAGTGATTTATGTTTTGCCTGTATTCTTGTTTTGAGTGGTGGTGTTACGAAAATATTGGTCAGCGAGATGGACGTGTTGCTCTTTGCCTGTTATGCTGGATGTTTTGAATGGATGACATTTTGAGTTTTCCTGCTGTCTGTAGTAGGTTGATTTGCAGTGATAATAATGTTAGATAGGCTGCACCTGTATGGAACTATTCTTAATCTTTTAAAGTCAATGCAGCTTTAATTCCCTTTTTCCCTTCCTTTTCTTCCTTGAGTTCTTTATGTTTATTTTGATGGGACATTTGGGTTTTCAAATCATCATCCATACAGTAGATGCCATCTACATTTGAAATGTGTTCTAATAGGCCCTATATTCAGCTTAAGAGTATTCCTGTGTTGTCCTTGAAGATCCTGGGAATTTATGTGAAACCATACTGTGTCCCTTGTAAGCAGTGTCAGCTGGTGAATTTTTGAACCAGAGGAGCGTAAACGTATGTGCCTAATATGTGACTGAGCAGCGATGGAGCCTTAACCAAACAAGGGTGTTTACAAGGAGGGGTTCTCCCCATAAGAACATTTTTTAAATAATTTGGGAAAATGGTGCATTTTACAGTACTTTCTGTAACGAATTGGATTAAAAACCACACAGTTTGCAATCAATTTTGTATGGTAGCACATGAAAATAAATAGATGAAATTCAACAACAGTGTACAGAATTATTTACTGATGCATTTTCATGATGACTTTACCAACAACAAATGCGAGGATATAAAATATTTTCATGCTGGCTGTGCCCTAGATGTCCATGCATGCTGCACCAATATATGGAAGTATTATCGTAAGAAATGCCATGCCACAGAAATTAAGTTGATCCAGACAGGCTACACCAAGATAGGCCAGTGTACCAAGTAATCACACTTATTGCTGCCTTTACCCTCGATGAAAATGCCAAAAATGCCATAACACACAGATTATATGGCTAGACTCTAGCCACCAATGTAAGCCACTCTAGCCACGTAATAACACTCACCATGTTTGCTTTACCCTTAATACCAAGTAAAAAGTAACACATGCCATTCCACAGTAAGAAAGTAAATGCACACTGACACCATAGGCAAAGTTAGCCACGTGATAACACTTACCATATTTGCCTTACCCTTGATGCCATTAAGGGTAAAGAAAAATGATCAGTGTTATTATGTGGCTAGACTTATCTACATTCATTGTGGTCCAGTCCAGCCATGTGATAACACTGATCATTATGTGGGAGTACTTGCATATGTGTTGGTATAAATGTTATTTGTGTTTTTTCCTCAAATCGTCAAATGCCTGAACCAGAATCTAAAAGGACTGCAATCTAGTAACTGTTGTTACTGCAATTATCCTATGGGCCTGGAGATTTTCCACTGCTTATGGAGCTTCAGTTTGCTTTTTTTCTCTACCTCCTTTTCTTCCATCCTCATGGCCGTCTGATCTCCCTTGGATGCTTTGCCCTGTGTCTTGCATTTCTGTGAGTGAGCGCAAATATAGTGGTCAGCTATTTACCTTTGTGGTTCTCTAAATTGTGTTCTATCTCTGAGTTTTGATGGGTAGTTCCCCAGCGATCAGACCAAGAAAATACAACCCACTATGGGAAAAGGCTAGGTGCACCCTTTTTCGAGAAAGACAAGAGCTTTATTTTGTATACAAAGGAACAAGGTGACAGGGTATTATGAATCCACTGCCATGGAGCTCTCTCTGTCTTCCTTCATACAAGATTCAGGTTATAAACACCAACATCGTCATAATACACTCTATAAAGTGTTAATCCCCCACCCTCATTGGCTGCTGCCTATATACATGCTAATGATTACATATAGCCCATCCTCCAGTTGGTTCCAATGTTTTCTCTCACATCTTCACCACACGTGAGTAACGTCTTCGTCCATCTTGGACTACTGTAAAGTAATTGGTTAAATTCGATGGGCACCACCCTACCTTCGCTTCTCACCACATGACATGCACCGGGCAATCAACATGAACTCATCAAGAAACTTCCAGGTCAGCCTGGTCCTTCCAAACAAAACAGCTTCTTTCTCATGCCAGACACGTTGGCGCCCCCACCATGCTCACCCCACTATATGAGCATCATTCTTAGCTCTCCCTGGCACAAATCATGGATCATGTCGTTATCCACTTTCCCCTTTATCAGTTCCCCTCCCCGAGAGTGAATCCAGTGTCCCACTAATCAATCCAGTTTGCAAAGGATTTGGGGCCCATTTCCCTGCATATCTGGTAGTTCAAATAGAGTGACCATTATTCTGGAGGGTGCTGGTGTCTTAAAGCTTGGTTCGTGTTTTGGCATACGAGATCTCTGCCTTTGCTCCCAGGAACATGACCTTGGTACTGGGCCACAGCCCTTCGCCTCTTCAGCTGCACACATTCCTGCCTAATTGGTTCAAAGGCCTAACTGATGTGGCGTATATGTGTATTCCTGCCCACGCCTGGGAATCAGGATGTGATGTTCAAGCGGGGGATGAGGCCTTGTTCTGTGTTTTCCCAAAACATTGCCTGCGAGGATTCAGGCCTACTTGTAAACACGGCACCACTTCACGTTATAAAAATTATGTATAAATGCATACTGTGTTCTACATAGTTTGATTACAATACAACTGGTGGCTCCCCCCTATTTGATTTCCCACTCCCACCAAATATCCCCATCCAGAGCGCACTCCCCTCCACCCTGCACCATTATGTACTCATTATCCATATTTCAATATGTTTTCACAATCTAAATCGTCTGGGAGGGGGCGTGGTCTGACCATGCATCTCAACATTCCCTCTTTAGTTAATCCTCCATTAACTGACTTCTTCCTTTCTTTCTGTCTATCCACTTCATCCTTAGGGACCCATGCCCTGCATACGTGACGCAGACTATCCCCATCCGTGAACGGAAGATACATACAGCCACTGTCACCCGCTAAATCTACCCATGGTTCAGTGTAGTTCTCAGGATCTGTTGGGGGTGATGTTAGTGTCCCTGGGGGGCGAAGAGGTTGTTCTCTTCTGACTATGCGTGGCTTGTTTGAATCCTCAGTTTGAGTCTACCCATCTTTTGCGCCCGGGAAAGCTATCCTTGTCCCAATAGTAACCATCATTTTTGCGCTGCTCAGGATACTCTTGACACAACATCAGAGAATCATCTGACACATGTAAAACACCACCAATAGGAGCACCACGATCGGAACCCATATCTTCACCAGTGCCCCAAGCCAGTACAACTCCCATGAGAACAATGTGTTGAACCAATCTTCAGCTTGCACACCTGCTTCATTTTCCATTTCAGTCTGCAACTTCTGCAAGGCCCTTATGATATGCATCAGGGACCCATTCTCTGCATCCTTTGGGGTATGTACATGCAACATGACAACCCGATCTTCTTGCACATGCCCCTTCCATCACCGTCAGGAGGTCCAGGACATATCTGTTTTAAAGTGTCATCAACCAGATCGCCCTCAGTTCACTTTTGATTGCACTAAGACCTTGTTCAGTATCATTCACCAACTAGATCATCTCCCACCAGACAATCTGTAGCCACTTGCAATTTGCAGCAGCCTGGATTCCTGGGGTCATGAGGGGCACAAAGGAAATTTCTGTTTTGGTGTACAGACGATATTTGTCTGGAATTGCTTTAAGCAGTTTGGATGATTCTTCCGACAAATAATCCAATCTCTTCCTTCTCAGCTTCAATGACCGCTTGTTCTTCTTCACTTGGGCGGCGGGTGCGGGGGTTTGGACAGATGGTGAAATAGATTGCTACACCTTGTGTTCAGATGCTATTGTTCAGTGTGCTTCTGGCACCACCAGGATCATTGAGTGCAAGGTTGTCAGTGCACAGGTACCTCGCCAGGAGGGTGGAAGATGCGAGTATGCTTGTTGACTGCATACCCAGTGAATGTCCATTAATCCGGCTGTTCCTTTTGCAAGACCTGGAATGAACATTGTCTTATTGCACTTAATGTTAGTATCTACTGGGAAAGATCTGTGCCCTCGAAAAACAAAACTGGTATTTATCCATGGTTGCACTTTTACTGGTGTCTCACGGGCTTCAATCCATGTTACTTTAGGTAAATATGCAGACTATATCTCACAATGGTTCTTATTAATGTTCCATATGACTTATTTTTCAAACCGTGTCAACCCCCCTGCTTCACAGCTCACCACAGCCTTTTGCCACCTGTTTGATATGAACAAGACTCCATCCAATTTCAACATAGCCCGTGGCTTTCATTGGCAAGTACTGTTGTCCCTTACACACTTCTCTTCATCTCTGTAGTAAATAAACTGCAGGTGGTGCCGCCAATATTTATATGTATATAAAATCTGGATATTCAATGTCACAATTTCAGTAAAGCTCAACCTGTTGAGAAAGGAGGATTGATAGCTGAGTGTGTGTCGGAGCAAAGAAATAAGCTGAGGCTCGAAGATGGACCAAAGGAAGGCTGTTTGCCCTGCTATCAAAGGCTAAGGCAACCAAAACTGTTTATCAGTCCTTGAAGAACAGTGGATGTGAGACGCCGAAGCATCCCTTGTTAAGTTGCAAAGAGAGAACACCATGAGTGCCAAGTTTCTTTATTCGAGACAATGAAATGCTATAAAATGGGCCGATTCACGGTCTCCTGTCACGTGAGTCCAGGATGAAAATAGAAGTGGGCAAGTAGACCTGAACCTTGATAAGAACATGCTCACACTCCCTTACGTTCCCATAGAAGAAAAGCGACTACAAGGCCAAGTTCAAAGACAATCTCCATGGCAGAAGGCAAGCGATGAGAGATGATGGGCAAATTGGGTGGGGAGGTACGGTCAAGTCCGCCCACCAGTACCTGGGGTACCAGCTTACGTGCTGCCAGAGAATCAAATGTTCCAGAAGGATACAAGCATGCCAACCAATTGTAGAGGGCAATATAACGAAGGGCCTTATAGTTTGAGAGCCAATAATGTGTTGTGTTTCTAATAACTGTTGAAGATGACTTGCACTAAGGGCAGGCATAAATTGTCCACCTGACTATAGAGATCCAATCACAATCCAATTTCTTACAGAAAGTATACTTAGATACTCCTTTTAGTCCTATCACAATCCCGCGTAGGTTTTCTTAGCTTGCCACATAGTATGATATCATGTATGACAAGTTTTTGCTATGTAAGTACTGTTTTTTATGAAATGCTTTGAAATTATGCTGTGTGTCGTCCGTTGATGTCCGTTGTACTCCCTGTTTTAGATAATTGAGAATAGAACAGAGAAATGTTGCCAACTTCCTGTGTCGGTCTGCTTGTTTGGTGTGAGAGTTATTCTCCATCTCATCCATTGTACAATGTGTTGCCTCAATTAAAAGAACCATAAGGGTTTACAGATGTTTAACATTTTACATCAAGCAACTTTGTCCTCCAGCTGCCTTTTTCTCACAGCCTAACACTTTCTACACCTGCTCTATGTTTCTCTATAAAACAGGAGCATTAGAAATGTAAGCCTATTGATTAGGGAGGAAAAACAGAGACTCCTTCCTGCTGTATGCACCCATTGCGGGCCTCACTTAACTTTCTAATCAGCTTGTTAAAGCTACAGGCCGCTGGGAGCACTCTGTGCGGGAGAACTGCACACTGATTGCCTTTCACATGTCAACATTTAAATATTCATATGAAGTGAACCAACGGGCAATGATAGATCATACAAACTGTGGTGCATGCCCCATCTGATAACACTATAAAATGACTCAGTGGGTTACGTGCTCACTGCTGGTGTCTTTGTGTGTGCGGCAGTCATTTGTTTGAATCCTCCTAGCTAGGCCATATATGCCCTTGACCATGTAGCTCAGACATAGGAGTACAATGCTGTGGTGTCAGCCACTTGGTCTGCTTGACGATGAATCATGTTTGTATTCCCTTTCAGTTGTTTATCAATCTTTGATTTAAAATGTGATTGGTCATATTGCCCCTTCAAACTTGGCCTTGATATTATGATGACAGTCTTTCTGTGATCAAAAAAGAAAGAAGGGTTCTTTGTTACTTAATACAGTGTGTGGGGTTTTGTGTCGGTTGGCAGTTCCTCTGTCTCACCTTATCCCATACCTGGTGTATGAGTCATTAGCTGATACTGGGAGGAATAACTGGACACTTAAGGATGCACTTTGCATATGAAAGAAGCAACTGGATATATAAAGCTTTAACTTACATATTTTGAATATTTTGAACATACATCGGTTGTGAGGCTATAACACACCTGGGGTGTCAGTAGCCTCCAAGGCTACAATAGCCACTCTGTATTATGGCAGCACCGGGGAATGGGGGACTTTATTTGGCCTATGATTACCCAACCTGACATGTGCAGGAATACTTGGTATAGCTGGCAATACATGTCCATATGAGGCTGAAGAAGCGTATGCATTGAGTGTCCCTGGCTTATGTTGGTTCTACTGTGTCTCACCCTGTCATAACATGACCCCTTCTATGGAATATTAAGGCAGCTCCATTCTTAAAATGTGGTTGGTAGCTAAAAAAAAGTGTTATGTCTGCTTTAGTACTGGTTTGGTGTTTCATGAAATGTTTTCATGTGTGTTTATACCCATTCGTCACTTTAGGTGCTAACAACGGGGTGAAATATTATATGGTCAAAGGTCATATGACATCACTTCCTGTTATGTCATTGGGTATGTGGTGTAACTTCCGCTACCCCTTGTATTTTGGTCAATTGACATCCCTGGCCACACCCATCCTGAAGAATACACACACATAAAGGACCCATGGATCCCTGTGCTCGATAGTAAAAAAATTAGAATTTGATACGATGGACATGAATTTTTTATGGAGTAAGCTTCAAAAAGTGGGGTATTCCAAACTACTTTATATTCTAGTGCACCTTCACAAAAACACTTCTTTAAGGGCAAGGCATCACGAGAAGGGTAATACCACCTGCTCCAGTCCTACGAACAATGGTCTGCAGCAAGGATGCTGGCAATCCCCTGTATTGTTCAATCTATATTTAGCTCATCTGGGGAGGCCCTTGGTAGTTCTACGCTTGTCTCTCCAATATTGTTTGGTTACAGAACTTACTGGATTTCCTATCCTGCTTTTGTACTGTACAAAGGTGGGAATAGCCAGACGTCTGAAGGCTTTTGAAGCCTATTCAGTGGACAATGCCTGAACTATGAATACTAGTCAAACTAAAATGCTAGTATTTAGAACAGGCAGAAGGTCTACTAAGGTTACCGGGAACTTATCTGGATTGCCCATTGAAAAGATGATGGATCTAAGATTTAGGCTTTCAAATATTTGCCTCACAGGGGAAACAAGCCTTGATTCAATTAATTATTGGTAAATCAAAACATTTGCTCAGCCAGATGAAATATCGTCATAGCTGTTTTGGTAATTTCTCTGTAAAACTTAGAATTAAGTATTATGAGGATAGAATTGTCCCAATTATTTATTATGGCATAAAGATCTACCAACAGTTAAGTGACTACAATCTTGATATGATTGAATGTTTACTATGGCGGGGCACTTTGGGACTATTTGCAATCAGCACCAATGACTATTATACGATAAGAGTTGGGAATCGTATCTATGAATATCAAAGTGTTCTGGAAAAGGATCCAGCTCTGCACAAAATTTTCAAATCGGCCCTATAACTTATTTTTGAGAGAGTTGATGTCAATACATCCAAGGTTGCAAAATCATTTGTACAAATTTGCCAAAATCAAATGGATAAAATGCATTTCTCCTTGGACGCAATGACTAGTAATCTGGGTTCAGGTAAAAAACGACTTTGCAGATACGACTGGGCTCACACATGTGGTAAGCTAGGCTCATACAAAAGGTATAAAGATTTGGGTAGAGGCCATCGTAAAATGGGTGAACCAGCCACTTATTTTATAAAATATCCCTCTTGAAAATTTGCAAGGTCGATTTTAATATTTTGTTTTAATATACTGTCTACGAAGGAAAATTGTTTTATGTGGAAAGGTATGAGAATTAGCAGTTTGGTATGCCTTTATTGTCAGCTGGACACTGACACATTGCACCATTTGTTTCTAAATTGTACTATATTGCCATATTTGCTAATGGTCTGTTTTGGGTGGTTTGTCCAGGATTTGAAATTATCCCCTTGTGATTTCCTTTGGGAAAGATCTTTCTTAGATCATTGCCATCGTTCAGTGTTAATTGCTCTTTATAGATACCTCATGAATTTATATCTGCTTTTAACTTAATGAATTTATGTAAGATTGCTGTAAATGGTTTAATTATCTTTGTAACTAAGCAATTTCTTTATTTTTTTAATTGAAAGGTTTTACTGTGTTGTAATATTTTATTGCATATTGATATTGTGTTGTTTTACATGTGTTAAGGTTTACGTGTTAAACCACATGGCACAATTAAAAAGAAATCTAAAAAAAATCCCAATGCTGCTGGTTCCCTAGGCATGCTTTGTATCCCCACCCGATCCAGAAAATTATATTGAGTACTGGGTAGATTTCCCAGGAGATGGTGAGTGGTGCTTCATAATATGCACACTAGAACAATAGCCTATGTGATGTGTCCCAGATGTGGAGACCTAAAGACGAATATGACAGCGAAAGGAAAGCCAGACTGGTGTGTTTTGACAGGGAGAGGGAAGCAAATAGGGTAGGTAATGAATTAACTAGGGGGCGGGTGGAGTTGGGATGCACGCTGAACATCCTAACCGTGGGAAGAGGTTTAGAGTGCGCAAACTCTATTTGCCAGGAGCGCTGAGGGTTTTTAAAGCAGTAGTTGCCACTTTAATTTAGCTACGTAAGTACATGTTTTATTGAAAGAAGCATTGCAAGATAAAAGACAGAGCAGAAACAATATTGTAGAGTAGAAGGTAGGCCCAGAGGGGCTCAAGAAGGTTGCAGCTGTTAGTTTTACAAGAAGGGTGTGGGTTGATGTATAGGGAAGTATATAGAATTTGTAACACTGTGTATTTAGGGCCATTTTGTAAGTAAATACTAGGCCAGTATAAGTGGCCAGTAGTAGCTCTTTAAGAAGAGTTTAACATATACAAGCGCAGCATAAGGTGGTTAGGCCATGATAGCCAAGGTCCAGACAATTTGAAGTAGGCCGCAATGTAAGTGCAGCATTGAATAACAAAGGATATTAGAATGCATTTGAAGATGGTGCACAGCTCTGCTAAACCAAAAATATGTCTTCATCCCCCAGCGAGTGTGCAGCCAGGCGAAATTGGCAATGACAGACCAGGCGCCACGCTGAAATCAAGGAGTGATGTACAGCCAATAGTAGTTTTCAGGAGCTGAGGACAAGATACATTTTAATTAGTGTGAGTTGTGTAGGCTAGATTAGCTGGACAGCTGTAAGGCCGAATCTGGTGAGAACAGGGCATAAAAACCCAGCGATGTTAAAGTGGTAAACCCAAGTGAAACTATACTGCCCCCAATAAGCAATGCCCTTCCCATTTGAACTTCAGGCAGTGCGTTGCCCTTAACAAATAAATAAGCAAAATTAATTCCACAAAGCGGTGCACGGCTGTGGTTTTATAAAGCAATCTGGGTCCACATACAGATAGGGTGGATAGCATAGCAGGACAGTGATATCTTTCATGATAGGAGTTGCATGAGGTGTTGCCAACAAACAAATCTGCAAGGTCAAAGAGGCCGTCTCAAGGTACAGATGTGTCTGGTCTCATGAAGGAGCCATTGTTTTACTAAGGGGATATCTCAGGGAGGTGCACATCAAACACTGTCTGAGTTGCCTTGACCAATAGAATGAATAACTAATTGCAATTTACTACCTGATTAGCAGGGACCAATCACTTCGGAGTAGCCCATGCTGATGACATAATAAAGAATTTATTAGGCGTTGGTTTTTTTTATTAGGAAGTAGATAATAGAGTAGCGATATATATGTAATGTTTAGGGTCCTTGTATAGGGTTTGGCCAATAAGAAACGTGGGATAATTCCGTAGTTGATATGTAAATTTGTGGTTTTTGTGCGTACAAGTAGTAACTTTACTGGACATGGTGAGCGAGCTGTGAGTTCAGTTCCAAGGCGCTGACCAATGCTCCTGAATGTATTTATATGTAATAAAAGGTATTTTCCTGCAAAGACGTGCACTATTATTGTCACTTGGATCTTTGGTTAACTGAAGAGGTTGTTGGTTTACCTTACAGACTGAAGGAATATGGCTTCAAATTCCATGAGGGAAGGCAGTGTTCCGGGTAGCACTTTGTGACCATCTGTGTGTAAGGTGACAAATAAGTCGAGTGGCACCAGGAGGCATGGGTCACCGTGTCAATGATGCAGTTCCTCGTCGATGAGCTGTATCATTGACACCTGAGCTGGATGGTGTCAGACTCCATGCTGCAAGTTGATTGGAAGTCAGGCTGGTATTCTTGAAGTAGGTTGTGTTGGATGATCTTTTCATGTAGTTGGTGTGTGACGGTCATTACAATGGTCTTCCCCATGAAGGGTAGATGGGTTACGCGACAGTAGCTTGCTAGATCACCCAGGTCAAGTGTGGGCTTCTTTAGTAGCGGTCAGATGTGGCCAGTTTTCTATGCATCACTGAAGATGGCTTGTATGAGTGAGACATTGATAGTTTGTAGGATTGTGTGCAAAATCAGAGGCATCAGTGTCCACCGTTGAATCTCTTTTTCCACCATCCCAAGGTTGTTCAGCGAAACACAATTTGCTGACGTGATTCGGGCAAGTTAGCAAAGTAAGCTTCTTAAGGCTTTCTGTGTTCTCATCTTCTTCCTCATCATACTCTTCATAGGGCCATGCTGATTCTGGGGATTGTGGGCCTGTGATGGTTTCTTCACCAGGGCTCTCTGATCTACAGCTAGTGGACATATTTCTGGGCAAGGATATGGCTTCAGTAGCATCCTTTCCAATTTCCACCTTGTCCCCTAGTGGTCAGAGGCGGTTTCAGTGAAGCATTTTTTGATTAGATTTGTTTCCTTCTTCTCTTATTCGAAAGACTGAAAAACTGGTTTTCTGGTGGTCAATGATATAAGGCTGGGACTCCTAGCATCCACCCAGTTTGTTCCACCTTCTTCTTCATAGGCGTCTTATAAGTATACAGCCACTAGGGTGCAGGCCTTGAAAATGCTTGGGGCGTTGTTCATTTTATTTTTGTTTGCGATGCTATTCTCTGCCACGGTTCTTGATTTTACTGACAATGAAGGTCTTTTACATACTTGGTATAGCCACAGCCGCATCTAAGGAGAAGCCCCCGCACATATCTATGGGTAGTCTGGTGTCGATCCCAGACATGAACTGATGGAGGGTGAAACCAGTATTTTATGGTACAATTGTACGAATGGATGAAAGTGGCAATGTGTTGGCCCCAGTGGGATTTTTCTCTGGCTGTCAGGTCAGGGTGCCCCGCATGTCCTCAAGTGTATGATTAATTCACTCGGCTTGGGCAGCGACCTGCAGGTGTGGTGGGGTGTTTTCTTCAGCCCTATCAACAGCATTAATTATTTGATTAAATAAGAGTTAAAATTAGGTCCCGGGTGGAAATGGAGCCTGGCAGTCCAGGTGTAGTTGATAAAGACTTTCCTGCATATAACCTTGCTTTCTGGTCCATTTAGGGGTAGGCCTGCACATACCGTAGAAGGTGATCAGTGACAAACAAGATGTTCTGTATCCCATTGCTGTCCAGTTCTAGAATCAGGAAGTCAACACAGACACCACAAATCCAGAACTCTAATAAGGTTGCAGCGCAGCTGCCGGATGCAGCAGGCACAGGTCCTGCAATACATTTCTAGATCAATGACCATCCTGGGCCAGTACAATCGTAAACTAGTCAAGTCTTGTGTGCACTCTATCTCTCGATAGCTGTGCTGGCCTTGAAACATATAGAGTTCAGTTTGGTGGGGCTGATGGGAGAGCGCCATGTGATCAAGTAGCCAGTCTTGACTGTTGCTCTTCTTGTACAGGACACCTACTCTAGCTCCAAAGTCTTCCATTCCTCACAGAAGCCTGCTATTCTGCGCAGTCACCAATGCTCGGAAATCCTTCAGCCCCATTCTCCTTCACATTCAGGACTAATGCAATAATGGAGCCCGCTAGTTGGGCCTGTCTCAGCCCTGTTCCAGACAGACAAGGTAGCTCAGGCATGATTAGGAAGGTGACATCACAGTATCCTGAGGTAAGCCTGGCAACAGTGCCCCTGGGACAGTGTAAAGCAGAGGTCTGTCTGGATGTCTGGATGTCTGTGTTATTCATCGGCACAAAGTACCCAACCTGTTGCCGCTGGAATGTCTTCACCATAGTCTGGGTCTTCTACCTCAGCCATATGCAGCCAACATGAGAGTGCATCAGTGTCAATGTTGCTGACCGCTGGACGATACACTATCTGGAAGTTGGACACTTACAGGGATGCTAGCCAACAATGTCTGTGGCATCCAGTTTGGCGAACATTAAGATGTATGTAAGCAGGCTAGTATTTCAACCACACAGTGAATTTTACATCTTAAAGGTAGTCTTGGAGTTGTTCTTTCACCGCCCAACATTGACAGTGACTGGTGATGGCAGCAGGTCATATGGTGCCTTAACTCTCCTGATACAGTACTGAACCTAAACCGGCCCTTCTTCTCTAGCGGCAGATAGCCTTTAGTGAGGTTTTTCCTGGCACAGTACTGAACCTACGCCAAGCCCTTCTTCTCTCGCGGCAGATAGCCTTTAGTGAGGTTTTTCCTGGAAGAGTACTGAAACTAGGCCGGCACTTCTTCTGCGGAGGCAGATAGCCTTTAGTGAGGTTTACTGAAACTAGGCCGGCACTTCTTCTGTGGAGGCAGATAGCCTTTAGTGAGGTTTACTGAAACTAGGCCGGCACTTCTTCTGCGGAGGCAGATAGCCTTTAGTGAGGTTTACTGAAACTAGGCCGGCACTTCTTCTGTGGAGGCAGATAGCCTTTAGTGATGTTTTTCCTGGCACAGTACTGAACCTAAGCCAGCCCTTATTCTGTGGAGGCAAATAGCCTTTAGTGAGGTTTTTCCTGGCACAGTATTTAACCTAAGCCGCCCCTTCTTCTGTGGAGGCAGATAGCCTCCATTGAGGTTTTTCAGTGGCCAGGCTATTTATTTATTTTATTCATTTATTTGTTTGTTTATATAGCGCCAGCCACAAGCATCAGTCCGCTGACATGTAGACGTAGGAACAAAACAAGGCGCTCAGTAAGTCATTAGGGTATCAGTTTCTTAGGACCAGTTTCTCATTTGAACAAATATGTCTTCAGGTTTCTCCGGAAACTTGTGTATTTTTGTTTGAGTCTTAAAGAGATGGGCAGGTAGTACCACATCATGGCTGCTTTAAGAGTCCATTAGCCTTTTTGAATCTGGCAATTTCGATTTAGCGGCAAACTGAGCACGAACCTCCAATAATAGCTGCAGAGGCCAAATAAATTCTGCATCTCGCTGTGACAAAGTGGGAATAGAAGAGCCAGACCAGAGTCCTACACAGAGTCAATGAGACAATGGTTCAGCAAGCCGTGATGACTGAATGGAGCTATGATGTCAGCATGTGTCAGGAGGGGAGGGACTCTGTGGGTTTCTATGTGAAGGATGTGTCTTTTAGCCAATGGGAAGAGAGAGATGCCTTAGGAGGTACTTTCTTTTAATACTGGTTTCTCTCTCTTTTGGTTATGATGTGAACAGCCGTTGGAGGAGGAGGAGGAGAGCCCCCAGGAGGATGAGGCAGTGTTCGCGTGGGCCTACTGATAAGGAAAGCCTGTCCACAACGCTCCTGTTGAGCAACGTTTGTTAAGTTGAAGTTATTACGAACGGCAAAGGTTCAGGAACTGTTCGTTCAGAGTGAAGCAGGCTAATTTAAGGAAGAAAGGGAGCGAGAAACATATGCTGCTGTGTCGCTGCCAAGCGGCCGAACAACAGCTGTTCCCAGCCGCAAGATACATCTCCCGGAGGAGCTGCTCGAAGCAGGTGCTCCTCTCAGACCCCCACCGTTGGAAGAGAGGAGCCGGAGATGTGTCAGGCAGGGCCGCTGACTCCAGCTGATGCAGCGCGGCCGCTGAAGAGAAAGGAAGGCGGGGCGGCCAGCGATAGCTGTCGGACGGCGAACTCCTCTCTGGCCCCCAACGCAGAGAAGGCGGAGTCGAAGTGAGCCAGGCAGGGCCGCGACTACAGCTGACGTGGTGCGGCCCACCGGGACTGTCTACAGCTGACGCGGGGCGGCCCGCCGGGAAGAGAGGGAGGCGGGGCCAGCCGGCGACAGCTGAGCTGACTGCTAAACAGTAAAGGAGGATCAAAGGGAGCAACGAACGATGGACATGTGGGCCAAGAGGTAAGGAGAAAGAGGGGGAGAGAGTTGATGTGTACAAGGCTGGCAGAAGGAGGTGCAAATGGCCACGTTCCCTCTATGAACAATAATGGACTGGGGCAAAGATATGAATGGACCATAAGGGGGAATTACATAAGTCACATGATGAAGCGCACCTGAAAGACAACAGAGGGGTGATTCCCATGAGTATGGTCCCAGCTGCAACCAAGTAGCTATACAAGGTAACTCATTTTGCCAGAAGGGGATTTGAGACTACATTAACCTTATGAGGAAGCATCAGGGCACATTAGGATAGCCCTTCTCATTAAAAACTGCCAGTTGAAGAGAAGAGAGAGCAGCATATATATTTCTTGAAGAAAGCCAAAGAGTTATTCAAGTTTATAACCTAATAAAAGTTCCCTAATTAACTTAACCTGAGTCAAGAGTGGTCATTTCCCGCCTGACCTATTACAATTATCTCGCTCAAATTCTGTGGTCTTGGCCAAGTGCAGAGTGCTTCAACCTTGGCAAGATCCATGCTGACGCCCTCTGCAGACATCAGAAGGTCAATGTATTTCACACTGCTCCTGCAGTACTGTCACTTATCCTGTGACGCCTTCAGTCTCTGGTGGCAGAGAAGATCCAGAACCTCCTAGGGCCTTTGGTTGTGCCTCTAGTTGACTGATGATGTCTTGAGCCCTCCGCTGTTGCCGCTGACTAGGTTGTGCTGTACTAAAAGACCTCCAGGCATCTCTTTGCCATCAGAGACCTCCATCACCCATCTTCTTTGTATGGATAAAGCAATGCTGTGGTGGATGTTAAGACATCTCTATATTGAATGTACAGCATTATCTTCGAAAAGAGAGGCCCATTTTATGCAGATTTTACATTGTAAACTTACCCTGTCAGCTGTTCCATTTTGAGAACGTAGTTTAGAGGGGAACCAAACGTCAATGAAAACAGTGGCTTTAAACTTCTTGTATGAAATTTTGAGTGTGATACAATTACATTTTCATTATTATAAATTTCAATGATATATTTTCTTATGTTTATTCTATTGATATGTATTTAACTTGGTATTTCTCTGTTTGTGAAAGGTTTTATATGTACAACTAATTCACAATAATAAAAAAAAAATAGTGTCTCCACCATAGTAAATTTTCAGAGCGTACTCCCGAATATCCCACCAGCAAACGAAAGATTAAGCCCCCCTCGAAGTACAGGTCCAAATTCAATAACATAAACTTAAATAACTCAGGGTAGTTTCTCCAAAACGTTCCTTTAAATCCCTCTGCGGTGGTCTTAAGGCTAAATAAATAAATGAATAAAGGAGTACATAAATAAACAATTAACTAGTATGGGGAATAGCTAGGTAATAAATAATAACCAGTCTCAGCATAAATGCAGTCCTTAAATAGCTCCCTTAAATTAAAAACATCAATAAATATATGTTTATAATTAAATAAATCCAAAAAAAGTTCTAAAGTAGAGTCACACAATCCTTCTCAAGTTTGCATTTTAAAATATTACTATAACTGTAAGTAGGTGCAGAACAATGTGCACAAATACTTTCATTACAGTCCCCAAGCAGTCACTTATTTTGAACAATTTTGTTTTCTGTTTTACATTCTTGTCTCTCGTTCCCCTTATGTATGAAGCTCAACAAAATGTCTTCATGCCACAATAAGAAAATATGTTCAGACTGGCTGCACCAATGTAGGCTGTTATGGCCATCTAAGAACTCTCATCATGTTGGTTTTACCTTTGATTACAGGAATAAATACAATGCCAAAGCAGTCTGAGCAGATTTTCTTACTATGTGATGCTATAGTAAGAAAAGATGTCCAGAATGCTGGCACCAATGTAGGACAGTACAGGGGAGTAGGGCCGGGTGGGACACTGATCATGCTGGATTGCAGTAACAAATGGCATGCCCCTGTAAGAAATGATGTGCAGACTACTCTCCCCATCAGAACACTCACGTTATCTTTGCCCATTTTCAGTAATATTAATGATATTACTTTGATATAACATTTCACTCACCTTCGGGTAGCCTGGGTGACATCTTCTTCAAATGGGCGCGGTAACTCAGAAGCACATGCTCAGCTGCAGGTCAGCAGACTTCACCCCTCCATCTTCTTCCTCTGAACTGGCCAGGGGCAGACATGATTAGTAAGGGGGTGAAGCGATATTTGTCTCCATGCATGGACTAGTTTTCCAGCGCTCATGTCGGGAATAAAATGCTGTGGCATCAGGTGATGTACGCCTAATGGGCTGCACATGAGACAGTGCCATGTGCAGCCCTAAGACAATAGAAGGTTGGAACACCACCGGTCTTTGCATTAGCAAATAATCTAAACATTTTTAGAGTCTTTGCAAATGCATTATGGAATAAAACTAATATTTGTTCAGTTTATATTATTGGAATGGTACATAAATAAAGGTGGCACGGTGGCATAGTGCCCCCTAAGGGAGATTCGCAACTGCCTTTGAGGAGAGTCCTTTCAAGATTACCCTTCAGCACAAAACACAGGCATTTTTACTTCAAATGCCCATCCATGCCAACATGCCCCTTTCTATTCCAGAGATGCTAGTCAAGTCCTGGTTTTAATTTCCATTACAGGACTTTGGGGGTCATTACAACTATGGAGGTAGCCATGCCGCTATTTGCGGCATGGCTACCCCCATTCCGGGTACCAGGTCCAGGTTCCCTGAATGGGGAAATACTGGGCCATTCCGACCTTGGAGGGCCCGTTATTTCCCCATTCAGGGAACCCGGACCCTCTGCATCCCCATTCCCATTCAGACCCCCATAGGGCTCAATGGGAATGGGGAGCATGCTAACCACGGGCCCGTTAATGACGAGCCTGTTGTTAGCATGCTGGGCTGCACGCTGGACCAGCTAAGAACGTCTGGTAAAACCAGGCCTCAGCGGGTCCCGGCTGCGGACATCGTAATAAGCCGGTAGGGGGTTAACGGGGCCGGCAGCTCTACCGGCCCCGTTAACGCCCTACCGCCAGGGTTGTAATGACCCCCTTTGAGTCCCAGATTCCCCTGTTTTATACCTAGGAACACAAAGACCAGAATGCAAAGTTAACACCAGGACTGGATTACCATCTCCCCAGTGGAATGGGGCATCGTGGCATTGATGGAGGCAGACGGTTGGCTGCACCACTGTTCACTTTCCCCAGAAGGGTGACAGCTGGAAAACATTTTACCGGAGACGGCTGGGACCCTCCAAGGCCAGCCATTGCGAGCGCCCTGAGGCCTGCGGGCATGTTGGCACTATATAAAAAAAAACCATAGAATAGAATAGGATGGTTAATCAAGTAAGTATGTGCAGGCGAGTATACAAAATGGTGACTGTTTACATGTGCTTTTTTTTATCTTCAGTACAGCACTTCTTTATCCATGCAAGTAAAACAAGGAACAGTGACCACAGGTAAGGTGTAACTACAGTTAGAATACAAGAAATATAGGATACAGGTGTACATTGTAAAACCACTACTAAATGCCTATCAATATAAGATATTTTGCATTACAGTTTACAATGTGCATGAAATGAAGAGTTTAGCACCCTAAACAGCTTCCTGAGCCATGCTTTATGACAGCATAAATAACACACTAAATACTGATACAAACCACATATAAGGTCACCACAATGAGTGGCCTCTGATTTTATAAGAGGTTGCATTAGTCTGCTGGAGGAAAGAAAATGAGCGCGGTGGAGATCAGAAGATGGGTAAGTGGAGAATAGATGCTACACACACAGGAGATGGAGGGATGGAAGTTGGGATGAATGTGTTGTGATAGCATGGGTGCATGTCAGTCCTGTCTGGTGGACCATAGTTTTGCAAAAGGGAGAAGACAAACAGGTCATGAAGTGTTGTTATAATTTCATTGTGTTTCCAAGGTAAATATGGATACGCACTGTAATGTTGGCTGCATGTGGGGCTTAAGAGTGTGCTCGGGCCATACTGGGTGTTTGGTGGCTTATTTTCTGGCTTATTATTCCAGTCATCTCTGTATGTTTTACCCCAGAATGTGAATTCTGTGACTGACAAGCCTGAGTCGAGAGTGGTGCTGACACATTGAATAAAAATGGAGTCAGTGCACAACTCTGTTTGAATCCTCTTCTGGTCTTAAAGGGTATAGGCCCCTCTAGCATCCAATCAGATGGAGAAAACAAACCGAATATTATTATTATCCCAGAGTACTCCTTTTTGTCCATAAACGCTCCCGATCAACACAGTCAAACACCAAAGAATAATCTAGATGTGATGCGTAAAGTGGACAAAAGCTCTTTGCCAAGGACTCCTGACCCAAGAATTTAAGGGTAAGGAAGTTAAGCAAGGCTGGCATCCTTAAACGAAGTTCTGTTTGATGCATAGGAAGTTTCCCCGCTATGATTTTCCCATTGTGGCGAATCGGTTATGTCACTGATGACAGTACAAGCTCTGAGTCTTGGAAGGATTGTTCAAGGAATTTTATTTCACAAATACAAAAATCTACTGCTTTTACTTTAGTTAGGTTGTGGGTCATGTTTACTAATGAGCTTTGCTCCCTCACCCTCACACGGGCTGCCTGCACCCTGATCCAGGCATCCCAAAAACCCAGGATTTCCAACTTGCGATCAGGAACGCCTGCTATCTAAGTCTGTAGGGAAGGGCTTAAAGGCGAAAGCCTTATCTATCTAGCTGCCTCCAGGGCTTCCCTAAGGTTTCCCTACCTAACTCTTCTCACTTTCTCGTGAACATACTTTCTCATTGTCTCTGGTCATCTTCCCACACTCAGTCTACTCTTCTGTCTGTCCGATGAACGTACTCTATACTGACCCTACTTCTTTCCTCTTCCCTCACCCCACTCTCTCCTCACACTCTCCTCTCCTCCCTCCACACTCTTCCCTCTCTTTAGCCCTCTTCTCTCTTCTTACCTTTTTCAGCTCCTCTCTCTTCACTCCTCTTCCCTTCTCTTTCCTCACCCGTCTCCTCTATCCTCTCCTTTCTAGAAACCCAGCACCTACTCCCGCTCTCATGCCTCCCTATAGTCACTCTCACACATTCAAACTCACAAATGATACCCATCTCTCTCACAACCAACACCTCACCTTCACTCTGCACCAACTCCACCACCACCTCCTCAGCATTCTTCTCCACCATCTTTCCTCCGCCTGTTCTCTCAGTCCATCTACACTCCTTCCAACCTCAACCACACAACCAGCACTTTGACACCCCTTGAGAAATATTGTTACTCCCTATTTCTATTCCCCCTTCATTGGTTCCAATGTTCACCTTACTCTTTGGGCCATTGTAGGGCTCTTCTTTCCACAAGGGGCTGGGTTACACAGATGTAAAGCTTTGAAACCATTTGTTAGCCCTGCCCCCCTTGTCACACGTAGCGCTGTCTGCCAATTCTGTGATGTGAGTTGTTTGCTTGTCTCCTGAATTTGGAATTGTTCTCCTGTATCGTTGTGCAGAGCGTGTTGTGTATGGGATCTCTCCCTTTCTGTTCTCTTTGTTAATGCTCCATGACTGGGATCTCTGGTGCTTGAGGTCCTAGAATACAAAAGAGAGAACTCTGCCCAGAAAAGGTGCTGGGAAGCATTGTGTGACTGAAGGTGGTGCCAGCATGTCCATGCAAGGCATATGAGGGGATTTCAGGGGCTGGGCCCAGTGAAGGCATTATGAAGCAAGACACAGACAACAGATTCAAATGTGTACTCAAAGTACCTTTATTTAACTTAAAAGGCAGGGTGAAGTAAGGCCTAACTTGTCCTATGCTAAGGTGGGATTTCCCTACCTGAGGAACACTAAGTTAGTCTGTGTCAGGATGTCCAACTTACGTCTCTGTCTGTGTCGAAAACCTATACCTGCCCTCAAAACTAAATGCATACAATGGGTAGGGAAAGAATAGTAAATTATTTTCCAAATAGGAAAATTATTTCAATTTGATCAAAGAAATTCGATGCAAGAATGTAATTAAGGCAATTGACAAAGAGACTTAATATCCTGTTATTAAGCATAACCAAATATTCCCAGTATTAAGCCATTTTTCAGAGTAAACAAATCTCAAAAACATTACAGATCTTAAGTCATTTAGAAAATGGCATTTTATCACCAGATGAAACAGAAATTCAACTTTGCTATCAATTTCACAGAAGGTACAATTGGAAGAAACATTTGATTAATTATTCCTTATGCTGGCTATTTCTCCAATGGATAGTAGAAACTAAGAAACTGAGTATGCCAGTATGCATTTGGGAATGTAATCAAATATCACAGAGTTATGCCCAGACCACTCATGTCCAAGGAAGGATGCGGATATAATTTTAATGCCATAACTGCTGCCAAGGTATCACTCCGGTCTTTTCTAAAAAAGTCTCTTTTTACCCCCTTGGGGTCTGTAATCAGCAACACCACGGAGGAATCGATATTGATTAAATGTTTTTCAGACCACAGATGAAGGTTAGTAAAAGACCTTTCCTTTTGAATCGATATTAAAGTTTGAAAATCCATAAAAAATGTGCTCTTGCGGTGTCGTGATTTTATATTCTTAAATAGGAAAGAGCAAAAGTCATGTTTTTCCACCCTGGAAAGGGGCAGTGATTGATGGCTCTTGACCGCTGCTAGCACTTCACATCTTTGTGCATGGCCTAATGAACTCTAGCATGACTAATCACAAATGACCGGAACTTTTAGTGAGTTTGAGCCTCATTTATCTAAGCTGACAGTTCTGAACTGTTGCTTAAATAATTGATACTTGATAAGAGAATGTAAGCATAATTTTAATGTAATCATAATCTTCTTAAAGTGTGTGAGTGTATCACACAAGCAGCAATAATACCAATCCGGGCATAGCTTTCCTTCAGCCCAAATAGCAGAAAGGTTACATCATTAAAGTAATTTTGGGTCAAAAGGAATGAACAGGCTTCTCTGTTAAATGCATACCATTTTATCTACAGGTATTTCCTGCTCTCAGTTTCTATACATCATGGCCAGTCTAAATACAGCAAGTAAGCTCCCATTGTTACTCACATTTGAAAAATACAGTTCAAGGATAATGACTTCACTTCTATCAGCTCACAACTTCCTTCAACTCCTTGGTGTTATCAGCTCTTCCCTCCCCGAAGCTCCCAGGAAAGCCTTTGGCATCCGTACCAACAACTGGGGAGGGGGGGTGGAGAGGGGTGTGTGTTTCTCCTCACATAGCCTACATATTTGATGTAGCTAACAATTAAGGTGGCTGTAACATGAGCAATTTCGATCTTGGATTAGATGTTAATCGGGCATACATAACCTCTGTACAGAGTGAGAATTTTGAACCTTGGATTTTTGTACCTTTACCTTTTCAACTTAATTCATGTGGTCTGAGAAGATTTTGTTATCCAGGGAAGTTTAGAATTCATGTCTTCTAAAACTTACATTCTCTATTTGTCTAGTGAGTAGAACTAATGGCCAGCGTAATACTAAATCTCCTTTGGAAGTCTGTCTGCTTCCTGTTGGTTTCTGCCAACATTGCCTTGTTGTATTTTACAGACCTTTTGACTAAACATGAAGATAGCAAGTTAATTATAAATCATTTTTACTAAGGTCTCCAGTCAGATTTCCTGTTCACCTTGTGTATGTAGCCACATTGCAGTTTCTTAACTTGAAAGAACTTTTGTTTACCACGTGGAACAAGTGGATCATAATGCATTGAGGCTGATAGCAGTTGTATTGCATTGTACGCTATGCAGATGTTGCATGCACATTTTACTGTATGTCACAACAATATGAACCCATTGATTTGAGTTGATGACATCACTGTGGGTAAGGTCATAAGGGCAGGTATCATATCAGTGGGGTACCAGAAAGTATCTATAAAATTGTATCTAGTGCCAATAGTACAATCTTTGAGTGATACCAGTCGCAGCTCATGCCTAATTATGGGAATTGGTACACAATTTGGCAACGTTAATGCTCTTCTCCAGATGCAGCCTTCCATTTTAGTTAAGTCAACTTCATCCATGAGATGGATAACTTCCTTAGGGATGGGATGATGTTTGCCGTGTAAAATTGAATAAGTGGAACATCTGCAATAGTAACAGCAAATTAACTCACTTCACTTGCAAAACGAGGTTAGTTGCTCTATTTATTAGGCCCTAAAATAAAGCCATTTTACTGGGTGTGGGCCTCAGCTGAAATCCCAGGCATGTATGTTCCTGAACAATTGAAAGAGGATAGTTATTAATCTTCCACTGGAAATCACATTTTATCTTATTAGTTTTAGAGAATCTAATGATTTTGTTTTTGAAGAATTTACCAAGATATCATTTATAATAGTAAATTGATAAAAGGCATCAATCAGGCTTTGCAATCCTAACTGTGTGTCATCCAGTTGAATTATATCATCTGCATATGTGAGCAACAAAGTTTTAGATGGCCCAAACATGGTGTGTAAATGCAGCCGCTGATAGGGAATCACTCATATCTGAGATGTAAAGATTGAATAAGCAGGGGGCCAGGCCAAAGTCCTTTGTGGGCACATATATCTTTCGAAATGCCCTCCTGCTGATTCAGTCTTACGCTGATTTTTGTGACCGAATAAAGGTACATCAGCATATCAAGGAGGCCTTCTGGAATCTGCCAATTTCTCAATTAGTCCCATGGTCTAGAGCGATTTCAGGCTATATCGAGTGGATGCAAGTCTTTTTTCCAAGCCGTTCCATGAGAATATCATTAATGAATCCATTCGGGGAGCTACTCACACTTTTTCTAAAGCCTGTCAGAAGTTTAGACAGGCGCTCAAATGTAAGAGCCCAGTCTTCAAGATCACACAATAAAGGGGAGAACATAATTTGTGTTCCGCATCCAAGAGCACTATAGACCTGTAATTTGCTGGACTTTCCTTGTTTCCCTTTTTTTAGATAGGAATAATTTTGGATAATTTCCAGCTTTCAGGCGTTGTTAGTCATGATGTCAATTAATAACAAAAACAAAATAGAGGCCCACAGATCTGGCACACTCTTAAATAATAGATTCCTCACCCCGTCCAGGAGCTCTGGAACTGGATGATTTAGCTATTAGAGTTCTTATCTCATCAATAGTAAAATAAATATGTCCCACCTTTCCCCTAACTTTGGGCAATCATGTCATTTTTGGGGGGTTTTATAAAGATTAGAGTAGTAGTCTTCCTAAAAATGCTCCGGAATAGGATTTGGGTTTGTAGTTGTTTGACTATAGTCCATGGATCTTATACAGAGATCAGAAATTACATGATTGCTTTTTTTAAATGGCCTTCAGCATGTTTTCTCCATCATTTTGGAGGAGAAAGTATCAATGATTTTAAGACAATTTGTTTGTATCAATGGCACAAGACCTGCATCCTTTCCAGCTTGTCAATCATGGTAAATTTTAAGACTTTGAGTACCTTAATTTTTCCTTAGTACTTTTTTGCTAGCTATATCACCTCATGAAATATATGTGTTCTCGCTGTATAATTCAATTTTGTAATTGGCAGTTTATTAATTTCATTATAGACAAAAACTGCAAAGGCCTCTAATGCAAAAACTTGTATTTTATCTTCCAGCGTAATGTTGGAAATTGCTTTCCAATATTCCCATGAAAGATGTTTGTTTCGGGGTCTCGCCAAGTAATTATATTTCTCCTATTAGATCTGACAATTCAGTTATAACCTGTCGCTTAACATTCAAATGAATGTGAGCAATCAACATATCATGATCACTTAGCAAAGTTTCATACATTTCAAAATCTTTACAATCAACAAATAGAGTATTTGTTACAAAGGAATAATCTATGAAAAGAACTCATATAACTATTTCGTAACATATTTTTCCTTGGGATATCTCTTGGGAAAATGTCCATTTAGCTATTCAAGGCCCCAGTTTCCGAGACAATAAACCCACTCTTCTCCATTCACATTTTTGTAGTTTAGATAATAGGTATTAACATTTGTATGGCCCACACCATCTTACTGTTTTTGAGGATTGGTAGAATTGAAGTCTCAGCTACTATTATATGACACAAGCGAAAATCAATGGTAGAAGTCTACAAAATGTCATTTATGTGGTCGAGCTATGTCCCTATTTCAGAGCAAAAGGGTTCCAATAAATATTGAGCAAGAGTATTGTTCTCATATGGATGTCGCTTGTTGTCTTAGTTTAATCATCAATAGTAAAATAAATATGTCCCACCTTTCCCCTAACTTTAAGCAATCATGACATTTTTTGGGGGTTTTATAAAGATTAGAGTAGTAGTCTTCCTAAACATGCTCCGGAATAGGAGTTGGCTTTGTAGTTGTTTGAATATAGTCCATGGATCTTATAGAGATCAGAAATTACATGATTGCTTTTTTAAAATGGCCTTCAGCATGTTTTCTCCATCATTTTGGAGGAGAAAGTATCAATGATTTGAAGACAATTTTTTGTATCAATAGCACAAGACTTGTATACTTTCCAGCTTTTCAATCATGGTAAGTTTTAAGACTTGAGTACCTTCCCTTTTTTACTTAGCACTTTTATTGCTAGCTATATCACCTCATGAAATGTATGTGTTCTCGCTGTATAATTCAATTTTGTAATTGGCAGTTTAATACATTCATTATAGACAAAACCTGCAAAGGTCTCTACTGCAAAAATGTGTATTTTATCTTCCAGTGTAATGTTGGAAATTGCTTTCCAATATTCCCATGAAAGATGTTTGTTTCAGGGGCTCGTCAAGTAATTACATTTCTCCTATTAGATCTGACAACTCAGTTATAACCTGTCGCTTAACATTCAAATGAATGTGAGCAATTAATATATCATGATCACTTAGCAAAGTTTCATACATTTCAAAATCTTTACAGTCAACAAATAGAGTATTTGATACAAAGGAATAATCTATGAAAAGAACTCATATAACTATTTTGTAACATATTTTTCCTTGGGATATCTCTTGGGAAAATTCCCATTTAGCATTTCAAGGCCCCAGTTTCCGAGACGATAAACCCACTCTTCTCCATTCACATTTTTGTAGTTTAGATAATAGGTATTAACATTTGTATGGCCCACACCATCTTACTTTTTTTGAGGATTGGTAGAATTGAAGTCTCAAGCTACTATTATATGACACAAGCGAAAATCGATGGTAGAAGTCTCCAAAATGTAATTTATGTGGTCGAACTATGTCCCTATTTCAGAGCAAGAGGGTTCCAATAAATACTGAGAAAGAGCATTGTTCTCATATGGATGTTGCTTGTTGTCTTGGTTTTAACTGCTAATATTCCATAATGGTGATTCAAAATTAATTGGGAGTTAATCATCAAATTATTCTTAATGGCAATGATTAACCCACCCAAAGGGCACCCCCCATTAGAGTGTGTGGACGATTCTTGGAATATTTGAAAGCCATTAGTGACCACTGGAGAGGCAAGCCACATCTCCTGAAAAAATAAAATATAATTTGTACTTAAGTTTATTTACTAATTCTGATTATGGATTAAGTGATGTTGTCCTCTCACGTTCCATGAAATAAGAAAGAACTATCCATTAACAGAAACGGGTTGAAAGATACCCTCTCGTATCAGCCAACTAATGATTGTCCACAGCTAAAATGCATGGTAGCCAACCCCAATGATTGGTCATGTTCTTTTCGGAAAAGTATCAAATTTGATTTTCTATTAGGTACAATTGTAGTAGATGGGTTGTCCTTATAGCCATAGAAAGGGGAAAGATCATGACCCATTTGCTTCAGCACATCACTTTTGGACAAGCTTTCATAGACTACTTTAGAGGATACTTTTATAGTAACTATATCCATTCTATTTGCTTCAATAAAGTAAATCTTTTCGATGTTATCAAGCGTAACCTCCAAATTTAAAAAAATAAGTTAAAATGTTGGAGCGGTTAAGTATACTTTGTTTCTCACTCTGTAAAAAAAACTCCAATAAAAGCTGTCTTGTTTCCTTTATTGATTCGCTTATGTTATTTTGATTCAATAGTTTTGGTTGTGGCAGTGGAATTCTACATTGAAGAAGACGAAATAGAATTAGTAGCATTGGCAGTAGCAACAGTTTGAGTCTGAACAGTCGTTAAATCCTTAATATTCTCAGCTGTGCTATTTGAAATACTAACTATATCTTTAGAGTCTGGTAGCTTATTTAATTTGAAGGGTCAGTACCTAATGCATATGTCTGCCTCTGGGTTTATGACTGTAAGAAGCTCAGTTGTCCTGAGACATTGTGATTTTTTCTTCGAGTTTGATATTTCACCTGGTGCTGATGCGGGAAGAACCGTCTCCTTTAGTTCAATGTAGGCATTTGTTGATTCCTCTTCCGTTAAACGGAGGGATCTCAAAAATGTCCTCAAATTCCTTTGATTTATACCCTTCCTTCTCTGGATTTGTGTCCTTTTTTCGATAATCCTGAGTCAGCACCTTTGTCTCTATTTTTCTGTGATTCTCTGTCTTTATTAAAATAGATTTTTACGTATGTTTTGTTACTTGGCTGGCGGCTCACATATGACCAAAGAATTGGCCATTTGCAATGACTCTAAGACAGTGGCTTAATCCATTTCCGGAACATTCCTTTTGGGAGTAAATTACTCTTAAAAACTTACCAATTTGAGTTTTATCTCACTGAGGACAAGTGTATGAGCTTTAACCTCCATGCTTATGATATTGCACAAATGTATGAAAGAGCTCAGTACCATATTAAGTTCTGTTATTGAAGGAGAGCTAAACTTCAAATTGTTGTCCAAATCTCTCAGTGTTTGATGTAATTTTGAGATTTTGGAAGAACTTGTCGACAAATAGGAGAACTCCAGGGTTAGACTGGCGGTATCGGTACATCGGCCACTGGCCGATACGATCTGAGGACCTGGGGACTGGTTTTTCTTGAAGCCACCCCTGGGCCGGTTTTTTGTTTATAATTTAACTCCCAACTCGGTTGCTCGCACTGGTCCACGCCGCACCTCGGGCAGGCCCAGCATCAGTCAGTGCCGTGGCGCTGTTGGTCGCGGCCCAAGCTGGGGCGTTTCTTTTTTTTTCAATGTAATTAAAGACTCAGTCAGAGCGAGCGCTCAGAGCAGGGCCCTGGGCCTGCTGCTTCCGAGTCCCCGCTGGCACTGCCTCGCCTCGATAGCAGCGGAAGCACCACACACTCTGTAGCAGGGGGGCGGGCAGGGCTGTCATGCTGTGCAGTGCTGCATAATTATTCATCAAAGCAAGGTAACAAACGTTACCTTGCTTTGATAAACCATTTGCATGCATGCATGATGCATCTGCATTCATCATGCATTATGTGCATGATGCATCAGAGGCTCAGAGCTCAGCCTCAGCTCAAGGGCGCCGCCGTGGCAGCTGTGCAGCCACTACTGGTGCTCAGTGCTCGCCTCGAGGCCCGGGCCGTCACCGGCTCGCTATGAAGTGCTAATGTAAAAAATTAACACCTTCTGCAGGCTGGCCTGGCTGCCTGCCTCCTGACAAGGCTGGGCCTGGGCCCCGAGGCACAGCACACAGTCTGGCCTCTCCCGGAACCTTATCATAACAAGTTGCTTTCAACTTTGCAGGAAGTAGCAACAACAAATTTGTTGCCCTTTGCAAAGTTGAAAGCAACTTGTGCCTGGGGGCTGGGCTGGGCCCTGGGAATGGGGATGAGGCTTAGGCCGTTGACAGACTCTGTGTCGCCGCAATTGATTACCACGTGTCTCTCTGAAGAGAGGATATAGTTGGGCCTCCTCTGACCCTGGGCATGATGATTTTGGCCACAGTGATGCCGGCAGCAGGCAACAGCCAGCCCATGAGTGATGGTCACGGACTGACAACACCACAGCAGCAGCAGCAGACCTATCTTGAGAGCTGACCCAGGCTCATAGTCAGCGCCCGGCCCGAAGACAGTCTGAGTCGAAGAGAGAGTCCACGAGACGACAACTCGACTCGAGACCGAAGTTCTTCTGACTGGACACACACACTGTGGACCTGAGGTAAGACACATGCCATATGCCAGCCACAAGTTATTGCCTCTACTACATCTACCCTGTGTTACTCAGTACGTTGCCCTGCAACTGCCCAAGCCACATCAGAGTAAGCTCACAGTGTTTTCTGAGTTCACACAGAATTCCACCTGGTGATGCAGAACCACATGTCATCACCCATTACTAGATTATGGTCTGCATGGAGATAACATGTTTTGTAGCACATGATTTTGAAGGTGATACGAGACAATAATATAATGAAATATGTTCCGCCGTATTATAGCCTGAACAACGATAAACAGCAGCTTGAAGCAGTGGGTGACGGGCCGCTCCACGAAGTGCCACTCGCACTCGAAGTGAAATGCCTGCTGTTTGAAATATAGATCCCTCAGTGAGCACATCCACAGGAGTGCACTGCCCGTCCCAGATCGCTGCTCACGGCCTAGCAGGGTGAGACGCACCTGTTATCAGGGAAAAGTGTAGTGCTAAATGGGGCACCATATTCGTCTTTATATATTGTGCTTTTGTACAGCCTCAGCTGGGAATAAATAATCAAAGCAATCTGCAAACACACGAACATGCATCAATCTTAAGACGCAACTTTAGTCATTTCATGATTATCATTTTAAAGGTGTCTGCTCTATGGTCGAAATGCACCCGATTCGGGCATCATTCTCGGCAGAATCAACTGTGATTTAGCGTGCCCTGATTTTCGTGTGCTGTTTACCGATTGCTATAACGCATGTGGCTTGTGCTTACTCGCATAAATCAGTTATTTCTAATTGCCTTTAGAAATGCATCATATTTTATTTACGTGTAATCAGCAAATAATTGGAAGTACTGTGAATTGCAGTTAATGTACCCATTTGTCCTTGATTGTATAACTACTAGATTTTGCCAGCTATGCTATGCTCAGTAGATGCGGGAGTTTACAATATCTAACAGATATTACTTGCCCGTGTTTACTTCTCAGCCAGGATGCAGCCATGCTTTCTTCCTCCCCTACCAATGCCAGCAGCCCCCCAATCCATGCAGGGGTCTTCCTCTCTTACTCCCCTAACATAGCAGCTCTGCTGACAGAGAGAGACTCACAGTGATTTGGTACTTGCAACAGTCCCCACCTTTCTCCTTTGCATGGCCGGAGGCAGAGCAGGTGAGAGAACTGGCTAAGGCCTGAAACAGATACAGTGAAACCACCACAGTCGTCCCCGCCCTCAGGCCTACTGTCTGTCAGGATGCAGCTGCCGCCTGCCACACATTGTACCTACCTGTTTTGCAATTATGTAGACCCACCTGAAATAAAGCTAACCAACCAAAGCCAGGCAGATGGGCCAAAGGTGCGTCGGGACAGGAACCCACTTGGAGCCTCTGACTCTCCTATGATGTGGGAGAGCACTAACATATCAATCTCAATGCCTTCAAATGCCTAGTACACCATTAATGACTGGTATTCCTCTTTTCTCCATAACGCCTTGCATAACTTGTACTGTGATTCTCTGCTACGTTTAGCTGTTTTCTGCACCTTCAGGCACCCTGATACTTCTCAGTAATACCTTCTATGCCTTTGGTGCCTTATAATGCATTCTAGACCTTAGTATGCCTTTTTTCTGAGGGACTGATATCATGCTCTAGCTTTCGCTTTGCGAAGTGCAGTGCCGGCGGAGAAGCCGACGACTCACCATCTTATAATACATCTGAAATGAAATATATTCAGTGCCATTAAGGGGCTGATTCATGGAATTATTTGCGCCGACAAACAGGGATTTGTGCTCCATTCTGCCCGCAAATCCCCCTTTGTTAAACAGAATCAGCCCCTAAATTGGGTGATAATAGCCATTTTACATCACTTAGAGGTGGGAGGAAATAATCCGGCATGAAGTGCTGGACGGAAAAGGTATATAATTATATTAATAACCCATTCCTTAAATTGGCCCTTGCCACTCTCATTTCCCAGAGACATGCTGCATACCAGGCAACCCTACCCCCTGATCTGCCAATGCACCCTTCACATAGATGTATATGCCCCCACGTTGCAATGATTTACATGGTGTGTGGCCATTTACTCTCAAACCAGATACCACCCACATGTGCATTGGTGCTCACACACACACATATTTTTAATATTGCCTCATGTGTGTCACTTTAATGACAAATAGTGGAGCAAATGCGATCTGTGTGACTAGTGCTTAAGTAAACATGTGCATAAATACAAGCCTGCCTTTGTGATACGTCATTAGACTTGTGTGTGTCTGGCTTTGTGATATGCTGAAAGGTGAATATTCTGTGTGTGCCTTATTTGTGTTTTGTTGCCTCTGTTGTAAATGTAATAGAAAGAGTGTTGTCATTTTACGAAAGCTTGTCAAAACAGTGCTGGTGTTGCTTTTTTTTGTTCTGTGCCACCTGGATACCTATTTTTGGGTTGTTTGTTGTTTGGGCATTTATATAGCGCTACAAACCCTCAAGTATCTGAGCGCTGCTTATTTCCCACGGTGTGTAGTGCTCATTTATCGACCTCGGAAGGATGAAAGGCTGAGTTTGGCCCTGCCGGGATTCAAACCTGCGTCAGCAGGCTCTGCACAGATGTCAAAGCGTGCGCTCTACTCACTGTGCTATCTGACCAGCATAAGTCCCCTTTACAAAGCATTTCCCTCGAGCAGCCAGATACACAGGCTATGATGTCCAGGTAGTCACCCCTTTAAGAGAGATTACCATCAAATGCCCATATTGGCCACTTAGCAGTGCCTTGGCATTAAATTCCAAGTGTGCAACCCCTTTGCGAGTAATTTGCAGCAGGTGCTCAGATAGACTTCCCCAGGTCTGGTTTTGAGATTAAAATGTCCAGACAGGTATTTGTTGTGAGACCCACCTTACAGGAACGACAGTGCAGTGCAGCCAGTCGACCGCCTGTGCAGCACTCCCACCGATATGCATCTGCAATAAAGATGAGCCATGTTTTGGATAGGAGCATTTGTTGCACTTTTCATGCCCTTCCCCTACTGCCATTGGCCGCTAGTCTGGGGAAGCAGACAGGGTCTGTGAGTGCACGGACATTGCAGCATGGCTACACTATGCTTCTCCCTGCCAGCTAACTCGACCGAGGGACCGTGGAGGCGGGCACTTATGCAATCGAACACCACGTCCCTACTTTCCCCTGCCTCACCAAGCAAACCAGCCGCACTGCCATAGGAGGTGGGATTAGAGAGGGTGGCTAGGCAAATGAACAAAAAGGCTCCTTGCTTCACTGATGTGGGTTCTTGCCAAAATTGGGTCCCACAAGGGAGAGAGGTACCATGGTCAAAGGCTTTGTGCCCCACTCTCCCCCAGACCTGCTGGGCCTCAAGACCCAAGCTACACCTCGTTGACAATGGCCAATGAGCCTGAAACTTGTCTGGGTTGGTTTGTGGCCTTGTGGCCTTGTGCAGAAGAGATATGACCAAGCAGTCTAGGCTGGGCTGTCCCTATTGGATAGGATCCTGCCTGAATTGCATATGGTCTTTCCCCTTTTGAAATAACATTAAAGGCTAAAAAAGGTTGTCTGGAGGATTGCCCAGAGCATTGCCAGTGGATATGGTTCATGCAAAATTGTCCAGCCATCAGTGTCACCTTTTTGTTTTGCGATACCAATTCTAACCCAGTGGTGGGACACTATCCCTGCACTTCATGTGTTGCTTGTAAGTTTTCCAAAAAAACTACGTCATTTGATTCACAGACCAGAAAGTGGACCCTTCGTACCTTTACCACTTGTAAAAGTAAGAATGTCATTTATGCCATTCGTTGCCCATGCCAGTTGTTTTATGTAGGCAAAACAACCAGAGAAGTGAGTACCCGTATTAACGAACATCGTTCAAAGATCAGAACTCGAAACCTCAATGCCCCAATGGTAATCCATTTTGTCGAGATGGGCCATACGGCTGATCAGATGGAATGGTTTTGCATAGAAAAAGTATATGCACAAAACCAACCCCAACTATTAAAAAATTTAGATTACAAGGAACAAATGTGGATATTTAATCTAAAAACATTAACATTGGGCCTTAATACCATGGAACCATGGAATTCGAGTAACTAAATACTACCTGTCATAACATTTTATATATGTCGGGTAGTACACTGGTATACTGCCTAATCACGTGCGTCTTTCATCTGAGAGGGTACGGCCATTTAGAACGTAGGCCAGTTCAGTTTGTGGTCACGTGGTTAATTACGTGATCACATGATGTTTTTCACGCATATATCAATACCCTTGAAACGGTGATACTGTGTTGCACGCCACTTTCAATCGGACCCAGCTGGGATACGGGTGACTAGCTACTGTGAGAACTGGCGAGTTCTTTCGCTTAAGGTAAACATTCTGTCGTGTGGGGGCCTTTCGAATCACGGCGGTTTTCCAAATCGCTTCTTGCCTTTATTGTTTAGAGAAGGGAGCCCTACATCCTTGGCTTTCCGTTAAACCCCATCCGAGTCAAGTAATCTGGAGTCGGAAATATTGAGCAATTTTCAAATGCAACCCCTCCCCCCCTACCTTTTTGAAATTCTCTAAATAGTAAGCTTTTCAGCAAGCCGTATTTGTTTAGTCACAATTGTGGTATTAATTCATCAATTTATTTTCAATTGGAAGTAATTCACTTTGGGTGTAGCCAATAATATAATTGTAAGAACAACCGGTCTCTCACATACTCAAACTCTTGTGTTGTGTTTAGGCCCATATAACATCAGGTGCAGCCAACCCTGGATCCGGGGAGTCACCTTCAAATTTATGACCGCTGGTTGAACGAGCGTTTGGACATTCTCGAGAAGAACGTTGGCGTCCATACACTTCGCTATCTGCAGGAACTTCTACGGAGAAGCTATTGTTTAATATAAGTGAACACAGCGTACAATTTAAGGAAGAGACGCACAGCCTTCCATTGCATGAATGAAGGTTAGTTAATATTCTTTAGGTTTATCTTAAGTATGTGACTCTCGTGTCCTGTCCGTGGGCCGCTGTAGTGGAGGATCGACATATTGACCTTGTGATATTTATGTGTACATTTGTATATCTGTAGCATTGATTCTGTCTATGGCCTGGCTCTTATCTGCCTCTCGGAGACACCAATACAAGAGGGTAGCACTACTTTCTGCCAGACACCTCAGGTCCATCCTGGAACTTTTCCCGGGTTGGTAGCAGGCTCTTGTATATTATTACCTATTGTTCCACTATAGATATTTTTATTATGGATGTTATATGTTTTTTGTCCAAGTACAAGGGCTTCACACATTGATATGTATTATCTTTGATTTTCTTTCTTTCTTGATGTTAGAATATACTTTTGTTACTCCTGATGAAGACGTCACTACACTAAAGTATATACGTCGAAACCGGTCGAGTTTGGACTAAGATGAGGTCGTGGTTAGAAAACTCTGGGACCCATCTTAATTGCCTAGGCCACTGATGTCATCTGCTGTGGCCCGTCAAATTGATTTCATGTTCTTTCTATAAATCTTTCAGATGAATTAATTATGATGAATTTTCTTATAGATTTTATGTCGTACATTGATTGGTGTTTAGTATGAATGGTTTGTCTAAATGGATGGATGAGGTTGTATGCTTGGATGATTGAATAAGATGATTTTTATTATATAGATGTGTCTTTTTTAATAAAAGTTGTTTCCTGCTATGTAAATTGTTATTACAAGTGCAGATTTAATCATGATTTGTTTGATATATTAAATTAGTATCAGGTTTAATAAAATCCTTGATACCGTTATTTTTGAATTGTTTCCTTTGGATGTCTTTCCGCTATCTAAATCTTAATTAATACTCCAATCCAAAGCGTGGGGTTTCCTGTGTCTTTCAGAGAATACATATTTCCAGCCCTTGGCTGTACAGGTTATATATATACTTTTTAACACTGTAATGTTTTTTCCTATTTAGGATAATTTAACTTTTTTCACATTTATTGCACTGGGTGTGTCAATTTGGTGTACTCCGGACTGGTGGTATTTTCCAGGCCATGGCAGAAACAGATACCATCTCCTTCACGGAGGCACAAATAACAGAACTTATTCAAGGTCCATCATTTTTTGAAAATTTACAATTACCAACATCAAATCAAGGCGCCACGGGAGATGCTCTTCTGAATTTAAAGAAGAAGCAATTCCGCACAGAAATGCACGGTCATATACTTAAGGAATATTTGAGATCTAGTATTATTCCACAAGGCCTGCAGGTTAAAATTGTGGGTTGTGCGCTCGCTGCTGTGATGTGTGTGTGAACTGAAGGTTGCAGGTTCGAATCCCAACAAGGCCATCTCAGCCTTTCATCCTTCTGAGGGCGATAAATGAGTACCAACACAGGTTGGGTGATATTGTATGCATATTAGTTCTATAAAAAGAGCTTAAGTGTTAATACAATAACATATTATCATATGGTCTTGGACGTCTACTTGCATTCACAGTAATTTTACAATATGGATCAATACACACAGATATTAATGATACATATGGTGATACATTCTTGTATGAAATGTATATGTATATCACATTAGTGAAGTCATAACCCACTAAGCAATCATATTGTCTTTAGTAAAATGAGCATCTGCAGGTCTAGCGCAAGTTCAGCCGCATGTGAATAGGGCAGGCTGAGCAGTGAACAAGGCCGACTTGGTAGTGAGAAGGTGAGTTGGTACTGAATGGTGGAGGCTGGCAGTAAATGGGGTATGCTCAGCAGTGAATGCTGCAGCGAGAGCAGAGAATGAAGCAGGCTTAGCAGTTAGTTAGGCAGTCGGCAGCAAATGAGGAAGACAGTAATGGATGATAGAGTTCACCAGTCGATGAAGCAAGATGGCCAGTGAATGCCTAGAATGTTCTACTCTTGATGATGCCCAACCTCACTCAAAATGTGCCTGACAAGCCAACTTTGAAAAATGTATTTAAGATATGATAGTAGAAAAGAGTCCTTGTTTTGCAATACAGATTCACCCTTGAATGTTTCTCTTAGGTGAACTATGTTATAATTCCAGGAAGTTAGTGGGGCAAATGTATGTAGCAAAACAAAAAGGTGACACTGATGGCTGGACAATTTTGCATGAACCATATCCACTGGCAATGCTCTGGGCAATGCTCCAGACAACCCTTTTTTAGCCTTCAATGTTATTTCAAAAGGGGAAAGACCATATGCAATTCAGGCATGATCCTATCCAATATGGACAGCCCAGCCTAGACTGCTTGGTCATGTCTCTTCTGCACAAGGCCACAAGGCCACAAACAAACCCAGCCAAGTTTCAAAATCTATGGTTTAGCCCCTAGCTATTGGGGGATGCTCCAGCGCCCATCATATCTTTGTTACAGGCCCTGCACTGTATTTATACGATACTGGCCCTCATTACGACCCTGGCGGAAATCGAAAAACGATGGCGGAAATGCAATACCGCCATCGAATAGCGCTCGGTGCGACTATGACCCGTCACCGCAAAGTACGAAGCCATTAGCGACACCGTAGTGAACGCCAACGCTAACTGCACCAAGTACGCGCGCGCGCGCCATGCCAAACCGTAAATACCACCATGGCGCAAGGGTACGCGAATTCCGACCCTAGCGGACATGTACCTAACGCCATCAAGCATGGCGGAAAGTACCATACCGCCATGGTGAGAAGTACGGCATCGCGAATCAACCGTAAACGGCCCCACTGAGTGCCTGTACACCGCTCCCTGCCCACAAAGTACAACTCCCCGTAGGTGCAATGAAGTCACAATGCAACCAGTGAAATGTACAAGTCACCCATGCATGCCAACGAACAAAAGATCCACAAGAGGGGCCAATGGGAGCTGCAGGGCACAGATGGCACGAATACAGAAGCCATTCCAATGGACATGACCACAGTCCCCCCCCCAGAAACGCACGCAAACACAGGCACCTGTGACCAGCAATATTCCGAAAATCACATCATTCCACCAGTCCACCTGGCTGACCGGCATCTGTTACACAAAACCCAATCCCCCGCCCCTGAGCATGACAACATTCAAACAGTCATATTGGCAGCCCCCATCCCTGACCTCACTGGGCTTCGTAGGCAAACGCGCCCAGCACAGTACCACGCAACTAAACTCCGAAGCTGGAACCCAATGCAGATCTCCTCACAATACATCGCTCCCCAAATAGGAATATGCCACATCACTCGCAAAGAAGAACGCTACACGGCCCATATCAGAATAGAAATTTAATGCACAACAAAATCACCAAGCCCATACAGCCATTAGGCCATGAACTCCAAAACACATTTCACCATTGTGGGCTGCATCCGCAAGAAATGACCAGCTACTACTTGTGTGACGCCCTGTTCCATCATGGTACACAGAGCCACATTCACGTACGAAAAGGCAACATGGAAGCGCACAGAACCGCAGGGCCGTCCCAATGGGGAGGCACTAGTCCAGCTGAAAGGCCGAAATGTTGCTCCGAGCCACTAGTACTGCGTAAGGGCATGTGGCCCATTGGCGATCGTCCCATAAGATCGTAATGCTGCTCCACTGATTAACACGAAGCAGCAGGTGTCGGGAGTAAAAGCCATCTGCAGGAGTGGCATACAGATGGCAGTGGCAAAAGGGGAGGAGATACCTGTCAACCAAAAGAAAAGAAAAAGAACAGAATGGCCATCAGAACTACATTCGAACAACTCACTTCAATGATCACACTAAATCCACAGCCATATGCATGCTAGCCCACTCCAAAGGATCATCACCACCCCAAAACCACTTGCGACACATAACCATCTATATCGAGGTGTAAACACCATCACAAACGAGTGTACCTGTGCATGCGTCTGTCAACACAGAATCCATCAGATGGGAATGTTAACGTGCATGGACACAAGTGTCTGAAGGCGCGTCGAGACAGGGAGGGCTCAACAAGGCCAGATAGACGATGGTCCCACTATGGCAGCCCTGCATCACATAGCGCAGGGGAGGCGGATAGATTCCAAGAAGCCCTGTACATGGCAAACTCTGTATCAAATCATCTGCCCATGCATCCATTCATCATTCCCTCATCCCGGTATAAGAACTCCTGAATATTTACTCACATAACATTAGAAATATCCATTGAGTCTGTGCGTTATGCAGCCTGCAAAATCCACAGTGCCCCAGCCCGTAATTCCAGTGTTGTGAAGTAACATGTATTTGGGAACGTCCGGCCTCATCGCCCACGTCGCTATTGCGCATCCCAAACTATTCATATCAATCATTGCATCCTCGCCATGGCCCCTGTCTCAAGGACATTGAACAATAGAACGTTACATTTGCAGTCAGACCTGTGGGCATCTCCTCGCCGCTAGCTGAAAACCGAAAGCGCCGCCCTTCGAATTCCTCATTTGCAACATCACGTCGAAAAGGCATCTGTGGCCGTTTGAAATCACAAATTAATCCATCTAGTGCGGCTGTGTGTGAAAATGGCAACTGCCTTCACCCACAAATGGGACGCCCCGCCCGTCGGTGCAACTCGGTACAGTGATGCATGAGGGCCCACCGTTACTCGAGTACTACGTTCCACTGACCCATCACAAGTCTGTTCGCGACTGCAAAGATTGTATGTGAAACAATGGGACCATAGCCGAATGTACATATCAACAAATGTTACACGGCCATCGGGTACAAATACATGATTGCAATAGCAAGATGCCATTCCTCGAATTGCAGCGTTGTGTGCGGGACGTGCTCGGCCAAAGGGGAGAGCAGCTTGCACAGGTGGAATGAATCACCACAGGTGGAGGCCATACAGCCTGAAAACACATAAATTGCACACCCAGTCTCCTCCCACAACCACACCCACTCCGAAATGCTACCGGCAGGACTCGCGATGTTGGCCCTGGGGGACCTGATAGCACTGCAAGTACTCCAACTCCAAGAAGAAGACGAACACCAACTACAACCGGCCGCACGGAGGGGACGCAGGAGGAGGAGGAGGCCAAGGCAGGGCCAGCAAGGGCCGCCAGCACAGCCACTACCACCACGCAGGCAGCCCGCAATCCCACGCCTCCGAGCACATCCGTTCAACCTCACTGATGAGCAGATCCACACCCTCTACCGTTTGGACCGGGACACCATAGCCGCCATTGTGGACATGACACAGGCTGACCTTGTCAGCATGATAGATAGCCCAACCGCCATCCCACCCCTACTGAAGGTGGTGTCTGTACTCCACTTCCTGGCCACAGGCACCTACCAGCACACAGTCGGACAGTTGCATGGCATTTCTCAGCCACTGTTCTCACGGACACTATTGCAAGTGCTCGATGCCCTCCTGCAGCACGCAGACGACTACATCTCTCTACCACGCTCGGAGCAGGAAATTACCAACACAAAAGTGGGATTCCATGCACTTGCCGGCATACCGGGTTGCATTGGTGCCATCGACTGCACCCATGTGGAATTGGTCGTCCCACATGCCATGGAGGCCCAGTACCGCAACCGAAAACAATTTCATTCCCTGAATGTACAAATGGTGTGTGACTCCAACAGGATCATTACACATTGTTGTGCCCGATTCCCTGGATCAACCCATGATTCTATGGTCTTGAGGAACTCTACAATACCACGCTACATGGAGCGACACGCAGGGAACAGATCCTGGCTACTCGGTGAGTCTCATTACATGCATGATAATGTGGGGTATGTGATTCGGCAATGACCTGGCAGGAAGGGGGAGGGGGGTGTGCGTACGTAGCAATGGCCTTCCACATCATACGTTTCTCGTCCACATACAGGTGATGCTGGGTATCCACTGAAGAGATGGCTCCTCACACCAGTCCGGAACCCACGGGACCAGCATGAGGAGGACTACAACCATGCCCACTCACGTACCCGTGTAGTCATTGAACAGGCATTCGGCCTACTGAAGACTCGTTTCCGCTGCCTCAGCAGGTCTGGCGGGGCACTCCTGTACCGCCATGAGAAGGTTGCAAAGATGGTCATGGCATGTGTCATGCTCCACAACATGTGCGTACGTAGAAATGTGCCCATGCCCCCTGACGCAGAACTGCAAGCACCTGAAGATGGTCATGATGAGGGTGGGGATGTGGCAGCACCTCAAGGAGTCTGCGAGGCACCGGAGGGCCGTGACATTCGTCAGCATCTCATTGATGCATGCTTCTAGCACTCACGCCTGGTGGCTGATACATGGACACGGGACTCGTGGCACTGTGTGTGTCTGGTACATGCACAATATGGACTGTACGCCTATGATGGCCTAGTACACAAAGATCATTGTCCACACATCTCATTGGTTGATCGTGCACTGTTTATGGCATATGTGATATCATGTTGAACACCCTATCGACCCGCCACCCAAGTGAGCCCAACACACCCCCTCCACCCTCCTACCTCCCCCCCGAACACCAGTGTCCAAAGATGCTCATTGTCAGTGGGCTGTCGCTATTGCAAGCCCCCTCTGCGGGTATCAGGGGCACCCCTGCCTGTGGAGCGCAGGTTCCTCCCAGATCTACGTTGGGGGCTGCCCTGGACGGAACTTGCAACGGATGATGTCTCTGCCTGCTCACGTCCATGCATGTCCCTAAGGGTTTGTGAGAGCTCAGTGAGCACACGGCGCACTGCGGCAAGTTCGGCACATACGTCTTTGGACGTCGCATGCAGTTCCCCCCTCAGGCTCTCGGTGCTTCTCTCCATTTGGACTCTCAGGCTCTCGGTGCTACTCTCCATTTGGACTCTCAGGCTCTCGGTGCTACTCTCCATTTGGACTCTCAGGCTCTCGGTGCTACTCTCCATTTGTGCCCTTAGTGTCTCTGTACTTCTCTCCATTTCTGCCCTAAGTGTCTCAGTTGATGTTTCTATGTCTGCCTTAGTGCCCCCACATTCATCGGCATGGTCCTTGAGGAGCGTGGCCAGTTGCTGCTGTTGCACGATTAACTGGTCGAGGGACTGTTGCCTCTGCTGGGCCATGGCCATTTGCGGGGGTGTCACAGAGGGGCTGTTGACCTCATGTTGCCTTGCCACAGGGCTTGTGGGGGATGGCCAGTCGTCGTCTTGTGGGTGCCCCTGCGTGGTATCCTCATGTTGTACGGGATGGGACAGACAGGGGGATTGGGACAGGTCATGGATGGATCTGACTTCGACATCCCCGTCTTCTGTGTCGGAGCATGCTGCCATCAATGGGGTGTCACCTATGGTGCTGCTGCCACCAGAGGCAGTGCCTTCTGTGGCATCCGTTGGGGGGACCTGTGGTGGTGGTGTTGTGGGCATGCTGGCTGCTGGGGTGCCTGTTGATGTTCCCTCCTCTGTGCTGCCACCTGATTTGTGCTGCTGCCGTGTCTTGATGCGTGCAGCTGAGGTGGAGGGTCTTTGGCCGTTGGTCTTGGCCCTCTTTGCAGGTGTGCTGGTAGGGGTGTCCTGATGCTCGTCGTTTGGATCGGACCCTGTGGTGGAGTAAAGGAGGGCGAGGGTTATTAATGGGTCTGTGGGTATTGGAATGGCATTGTATCACATGCATTGGGGTGGTACCTGAGGGTGATTTGGGTCGGGGCCTTGGAGGTGCTTTCATTTGTGTGTGGAGTGAGGGTGCAGTTGTTTGGCAGCCTGCAGTTAGGGTGTGCCTGCTGCACGTGTAGTGGGTGTTTTAGGGGTTTTTAATTATTTATGTATTTATTGTGAGTTTTAAAGTGCGCTATCAGGCCGATGTGTGTGGACGTTCTCCTGGACATGTGTTTCTGTTGCACTATGTGGACACATGGTACTTCACATGATTGGACATTGTGGATTTAGCATTGTTTTATTTGGCCCACCTACCTGAATCTTCGGATGTCTGCACTCCTTTCTCCATCCCTCCGACTCCCTCTATGCTCTCCATTCCGATGGTGGAGGCACAGATTTCTTCCCAGGGGGTCAACTTGATGGGTGATTCAGGACCTCCCCCGGTGGCTGTGGCAATGTTGCGGTTGGCAGAAAGTATGCTGCGGACGCGTATCCGCAGGTCGTCCCATCGCTTTCTGCATTGCTGTGGGTTGCGGGGTGCGGTCCCCACCGCACTTACCCGCTGTGCCACCAGAGCCCATATGGCCTTCTTGTTCGCAAGTGCCGTCCTGGTCATTTGCGTGGAGAAGACGACGGCAGCATTCTCCTGGAGGGTCTCTGTTAGCACGGTGAGTTCCTCACGGGAGAAGTGGACCTGCCGCTTGCGGTCGCACGCTTTCTTCGCTACTTTTCCCATTTTTCTTGGTTTCGCTAGGGTGGATGACGGGTTGGGGTGTGTCTCAGGGTAGTGTTTTTAGTGGTTGTGTGGATTTTGTGGTTTTATAGGTGTACGGCGGGATGTTTCCCGTTCCGGGCCCATGTTTTTAATTCCGTTTCCGTATATTTACGGTCACCGTACTTTCCGGTTGGCGCTCACTGCGGTGTCCGCTGTGATGGGTAGCGGTATTGCACCTAGGGCGCCGTACGGCGGCGGTGTGGGCCGTTTTGGGGTCATTTCCGCCATCGCGGACTTTGCACTTCCGCCATGCCGTGGTGCTCGTGCCCGATGGGTCGGAATGGGCCGCACTTTGCTCCATCGTGCAATGGCGGAAACGCTATTTACGCTGTGGCGGTCCGGTCAGTCACTTTCCGCCAGGGTCGTAATGAGGGCCACTGTGTTTATTGGGTTTTCGTCATCTTTACCTTGTTTCTTTTTGCAGGCAGGTCGCTGTTCAAGTATCCACTCTAGTCAGGCCTTAGCAGAGCTACCAACAGCCAGCCAGGCAAACCCATCCCAGTGGCTAAGTAACCACTAGTGACTGTATATCTTCAATGCAGTGCAATGTAAGGTAAGGTGGTCCTGTATAGCACACTCAAGCCACTTTGGCAGCCTTTATTATGCACACATGTTATCTCCCCGCAGAAGCACGGCCACCCTAGGCTCCAGACCAGCCTATAAGCAGCACAGTGACCAGGCCGAACTCCTATCCTATTCCTCCTCTTTTAATCTGGCCATGTTTTGTTATTGTGAATTTGCATTCAGAACTAATGTGTGCTAGGGCAAAAGGAAAACCTGGATTATACCTCTCTCGAACACTGGCGTGGAGTGTAGAATGATTACACAAACGTGTGCATTTGTGTGCATGCTGCAGGAATTCCCTTGCTATATGTATGTATTGCTGCATGCACCCTTGGAGTTTTTCATACGTTAATTACAATGCAGCTTTCCTTTTTGGCTACTATTTTTTTCTGAGAAGTCAGGCCATAATACAACGTCCAGGCCAATGCGGGCCAGGAGAAATAACATGCATGCTTCCAGTTCATTTACCATGCCATTGGACTGGATTACTGTTAGACTCAGCATTTTATAGACCCATCTGGATATTGTTCTCTTTTTTGGAGAGGGACGTTATGGTGAGGCTGGGGAACAGTCAAATCTGAAAATGCTGAAATTGATCTAATGGAAAGCACTTCTTTCCTCTTAATGAAATGTTTTGGATGTTGGCAACCAGGTTACTTAGACCAACTGCGATAAAGGTAGAATCTGATGCACAATTAAGCTAATTAGATTTTTTAGGAGAGAAATGTTTAAAAGAAAAAGAAAGGCAGGAGCAGAAAAACAAAGAGAAAAGAAGAAAAAGCGGATTGAAGAGGAAGTCCGGCAAAACAAAATAATGGAAGATCTGTTTACGTCACGTGGTATTGCTTGGAGAAAAGTGGAGGAGGGTGACCAGCCATCTTCTTCAGGTACAAGTGTTAAACCTGGTTCTTCACTGGAGCCATCAACAAGAGCTCCAGATGTGAGAAGACTAGAAGCCAGAGTCTCTGCAGTTATTGGAGACATCTCAAAAGAGGCAGATGCTGCAGCAACTACAATGTCCGATATCATTGAAGGTGCCCCCGAGAGGAAGTGTCGGAAACAAGTCTGCCAGAAATAATTGAGGGTGTCCGTCTCGAGGAAGTGGCAGCCGGTGGTGGTACCAGTCTGCTACAAACAATTGAAGATTCCCCCAAGGAGGAAGTGTCGGAAACTTGTCTGCCAGAAATAATTGGAGACATCATCCCCCCCCCATAGGAAGTGGCAGGTACTAGTCATTCAGAAGAATCTTTATCTGCTTTACAACATACTGAAGACTCAGGGAATGGGGGTGTGAAGCACAGAGCATGGAAAGATGATCTACAGGTGGCAAACTATTTGTTTCAACGTCCAAAACCAGATCAACTTTCCTATTTCTTTCAGGGCCATCCAATTCAACCTGCCAAACATAGACACATTAAAGAAGACTTAGCATTTTGGAGGAAAGATGGGAGAAAACGGCATTGGTTAAGTTACTCTGAAATACAAAAGGCCTTTTTTTGCACAGTTTCTTTAGTGTTTGCTAAACGTGGAGAAAGGGGTCTTTTCATCAACGGGATGAAAAACTGGAGGCGTCTTTACCAGCGCATTGCAGAAGAACATGAGGCAGGCCAAGGTCAGCGGAGGGCCACAGATTCATATATTTTGACCTTTTCAGGTGTTGACATAGGCGTTCTACTCTTTTACCGACAGAAATTAGCTCGAAGTGAGCAAATCAGAAAAAGCAGAGACATATTGGTGCACGTTGTTGACGTTGTAAAAGTCATTGGGAAAAGGGGGCTCAGTTTTTGTGGGAAATCAGAGTCGATGTCCGAGCTGGATAACGAAGAGCTGGATCATGGCAACTTCCTTGAAATCCTTCTGCTCCTAAGTAAATATGACAGACCTCTAAAGGAACATATTGAGGCCATTCAAACCAAATCCAAAAAGAAAACTGGGCAAGGACAGGGTGCTTCTGTGACCATCATGTCAAAGACTACAGTTGGGTATGTGATTGAAGCCATTTCCAAACTGATCAAAATGGTGATCTGTCAAGAAATAAAGGAAGCAGGAATATTTTCCATTCAGATAGACTCAACCCAAGATGTGAGTATTACTGATCAGTGCTTTATAATTATTCAATATGTTACTGACACTGTACATGAATGCCTGCTAGCACTAACCAACTGCACTTTGTCTACTGGAAAGGGGCTATTTGAGTTGTTGCTGAGTGTTATTAAAGATAATGGTCTGGACCTACGCAAGTGCATTGGAAATTCAATCGATGGTGCATCCAATATGCAGGGGCAGTACAATGTTCTCACATCCTGGCTCATTAAGGAATCCCCTGGTCAAATGCATGTCTGGTGCTATGCACATGTATTAAATCTTGTACTTGTAGAGGGGACACAAGCATCAAATGATTCCACGTCTTTGTTTGGCCTGTTAAACTCCTGTGCCGTTTTTTTCTGGGAGTCCTACAAAAGGATGGATGTGTGGCGTGAGCTGTCTGTGGAAGGCCACACAATCCAAATAATAGGTGAAACAAGGTGGTGGGCAAAGGATGCAGCACTACGGAAAATGTTTGGCTCCTTTAATAACCCGAACAAAGCAATGTTCATTGATGTGGTTGTAGCAATCAATAATATTGACTCAAATACAGATAAATTCAATGCAAACGTCCGTTACCAAGCTTTCAACTTTTCTGAGGCTCTGTGCAAATTCCAAACAGTGCTCACAGCCCAGTTATATCTCAGAGTATTTAATTCGACAACCCCATTATCTAAGTACCTCCACACAAATGGAATGGACATCTTCCAGGCACAAAGATGGTCTCGGACACTACAAAAGCGCTTGCTGCAGAGTCAAGAAATTTAGATTTTGTGTACTCTGCAGCAGAAAAATGTGCTGAATGAGCCAACGTGGGTTTGGAAGAGAGAGGCTATGATAAAGGAGTGGAAACTGCACTTCCAGAGGGGAGAGTGTCCCACAAAAAGAAGGTGCCTGGAATGAATGCAACGGATGAGCCAATCACCTTGGCTAAAGACCGGTTTAGAGTAAATGTACATAATGCCATTATAGACAACATTCTTCAAAGCCTAACTTGTCGTTTTAAAACCCACTCATCTCTTGCCGCAGATAAAGCATGTCTGGATCCCAAAAATGTCAATGAAAGCCTGCCCGACAATGCTCTTAGAAATATTTACTCCTTGCTTGAAAGACCGGATGACTCCATAACGGTACAGGGGTTGAGGGAAGAACTCTCAGACTTTGCAAGCAAGTGGACTAAACTGAGGAGGACACTACCAGAAGAGTATGTCTTTGAAGGTCTACATAGTGAAGATCCAGCACTACAAGAATTTGGAGAGCTACCTAAACAGCCGTAACTGTGCAGTATGTTGCAACTCAATTCTAATAAAGGTATGAACTTTTGAGGTGTGCTTAGCGGCAATTGTATTTGGCATACAAGTTCATGTCGACCTTATCTTGCACACAGGTAGCATGTGAAAGAAGTTTTTCAAAATTGAAGAATATTAAAACCCGCCAAAGAAACATCCTCAGCCAGGACAACTTCAAAGCCTTTATGTTCATGTCTGTGGAGAGGAATGTGCTTGTCCAATTGCAAAATCCGGACATAATCGACGTGGTTGCACAAAGAAGTGCATTGTTACAGGAACTCTTGAGTGATTTCCAGGATTTTCATGAAGCTAGAAGCAGGATTTCCAGGAGCTTTGGACCCTGTCACAGAACTGTATGCAAAGTTATATTATGAGTTGTATTGTTACTTGAGCATAAATACAACGGGCAACTGGTATGTTTCGGTGTCATCATTTGCCTGTACTGCTTATTAGATGCAACTCTATTTTCATTACTGGTGGCAACGAGTAGACATGCTTTGAGTCTGGTTTTGCAAAATAAGTATTTAGCTATGTGATGATGTTGTTTTTAAAAAAAGAACAAAAGGAATGTTATCACCTTCTCAAGCGTCTACACAAAACATAACATGCAACAGACACATGAACCCTCCATAAGTAGCATTTTCTGTAAAGCCGTGAATTGACGCGATACACGGATGATGGTTTGAGGGCCACTTTTTTTTAGGGGTGGGCCTCTTTTTGAGGTGAGGGGTGGGACACCTTTTTGAGGCGAGGTGTGGGCCACTTTTTTTTGGGTGTCTGGGCCTATTTCTTGTCCCAGTTCGACCCTGCAGAAATCTACGTTTGGATCTACTGCCTCCGTAAAATGTTCAGTTAAAAATTAGGGAACTTATGCAGAGTTTTTTGTTTGTTTGTTTGTTTATTCATTTATATTGCCCACTAGACCTGAGGGTATGAGGGGGTATGAGGGTATGAGAGTTGGTAGAGTTGAGGGATTCGTTATTACTCACTGTATCATCTGTTTGACTCCAGTGATGCTGATTAAGGATCTGTTTCAAGGAGACTTGAATCATTGATGAAATTTGAATCCCTATTTGTAGCTTCTCAAATTATTCTTTTGATGGGGTGTTTATCTCAGTGCTTGCCCCCGCTGAAGGATACAAAAATGTGATCTTTCATCCCGGGGTAGATTTGTGAATTTGTTTATCTCTTTAAGTTGTAGTTGGTTTCTTTATCCGGGCCATGATTTGGAATGTTTGCACCTGTTATGGAGTCATGACTTTCTGCGGCTTCATTCACAGCATCCAAATCCCACTATACCTTATCATTAGCACCATTAACATTACAGATTTGCATGCTCATTTCTAGGCAAGCCTCTAGAGCAAGCTGCTCAGAACCAGTCATGCCAGCGGTAGGGTGGGTAACTGAGGTGGAAGCTACCTCAGAAGCAGCAATTGTAAGGAAAGTTGCCTGTGCCTTCAAATGCACGTGGCACTCTGCGCTGTCCTGACGATTATCAAGCAGTGGTGCTCAGTGGAGATCTGTCCCCCTGGGAAACAGCAGTTGTGAAGAAAGGTGCCGGTGCTGTCAACTGCACTCTCTTGTTGAACTTGGTGCAGCGCTCTATGCCGTCCTGGCAATTTCCAAGCAGTGGTGCTCAGTGAAAATCTGTCCCCCTCGGAAACAGCAGTTGTGAGGAAAGGTGTTGGTGCTGTCAACTGCACTCTCTTGTTGAACTTGGTGCAGCACTCTATGACGTCCTGGCAATTTTCAAGCAGTGGTGCTCAGTGGAAATCCTTCCCCTGGGAAACAGCAGTTGTGAGGAAAGGTGCTTTTGACTTCAACTTCACTCTCTCGCCGCACACCGCGCGGCGCTCTGTGCCGTCCTGGGGATTTTCAAGCAGTGGTTGCTGAAAACCTCAGTGGTAGATTTATAGATTTCAGTGTGCATGAACATTCCAGCACTCCTCTAGGCATCTAACCGTTAGGGGGCTTGCTCCGTGATCTACACAGGATGTTAAGTGCTCACTTTTGGAGGGCACTGAGCATACCTTTGGAGGGCACCGTGCATAACAATTCTAGGAAGATCAGCGCTGGCTTTTGACTGGTCTCTGGCTGTTGGATTGACCTTTTTCTTTCCCCTGATGCTTTCCCCATTACCTATGCAGGATGCAGCAACCAGACCGGCTTAGCGGTTAGGGTAGGGAGGGGGGTGCATTTTAATTAATTGTCTGCATGATAATGCAGAGCAGATGAAATAGACCGGTCTCCCATTTGTGTTTTTGAAGTGATAATCATTTGCCCGACTGTGTGGAATTGACGCCCTAGAAAGTGAGTGTTATCTGCGTGTGAAGACTGTGCGAGCAACTACTTGTCAAAAATAAATTAGACGAAAATAAAACCTTTTCAGAAGACTTTAGTGTACCTCACTGAAGTCTTCTGCTAACGTGTTTCTAGCTTCTGTGTTTAGAAACTACCAAATGGATGTGACTACATATATCAAATGGATCTGACCTCAGACCATTTGTGATCGATATAGTTGGTATTCCTTTCAATTTATGAAAATAAAAATGTACACATAGAAAATATAAACAGCCAATGACAAGTAGCGGAAGCCTTGCCTGTCAACAGAAATGAGTAGCAATGTACATAAGGCCGATTTAGACCATATATCTACAACAAATAAACATGAATACTAGACAAAATTTTAGGCCACAGAATTACTTTTACCCTTCAAAGCAATCTATGAAGGTTTACTTATTATTTGTGTGAAATTTTGTTTTGCCAACGTTACCACTTTTTTCACTGCAAAAAACATCCACTCTCCTCTTGCAAAAAAAATGCTGCAAAACTGTCATTCCGCGAAAGAAGGTTATAACCCATTCGACTGCCCATGCATTGGCAAAGAGGACCACAGGCATAAGAAAAATATGCCAGCGTGTCTCTGGAACCTTGTGTGCCTGCCTCAGGAACAAAACACTTAAATAAATAAATAAATAGTTTTTGTTACGCGGCGAATGCCCAACAAGCATCAGGGCACGACAAAGACACAGAAGACTAAGCATGAAGCACAGGACAGCCTAAGGGCCGGCGAGCGTGGATAGTTTATTCAAACAGCATGGTTTCTAATTTGTTTATTATTACGTATTTTTAGGTTGCAACAGTAGTGAAATGGTTAAACTGAATGAATTGCAGCAGATCTCCTAGTAATGTGTTGATACAACTAATGTGAGAAAGTCGCATATGCTCCCCTATGGTGATACTTTAGAGGGGCTCTGGTAGAGGGGACCAATGATGCCCAGCAGTAGGGTGAAGGGTGCCTTAGAAGTTATTCACAGGGATACTCAGAGCCCAGCCTTCTGTCGCAGGTCTTGATGCATGTTGACATGAGCAGGGGACATTCTCGGAGCCCTTGGACTTGAAAGCGTGAGGAGAGGGTCCCCTAGTTCTACACACGGATGGTCTTTCGGATAGGGAAACCCATCATAACCCCAAATGCATGCTAGGGAAACCTCAAGCTGAGTAATCCAGGATAGAGAGCGTGTCACATCAGCCGTGAGGAATTCTTGCAGCTGGCTACATCCGTCAGACGGCATTCACAAGCAAGCAACAGACACCAAGCCAGTGACAGACACGACACTCGCTCCCACTTACCACCAGCATCAAGAGAACTTACAGGCAGCATCTGTAGAGTACTCACTGTCCTCTTCCACACAGACCTCCATGTCTGGGGCTCCCCTGGAAGAGCTAAGCCCTCAATCAGGGATTTGTGCCTGACTTCAAAATGGCAGACCGGATTCTTAAGCTCGTGGCTGATGCTAAAATGAAGCTAAAAATGGATGGGGGGAAGGAAGGGAAACCATCTGAGAAAACATGGGAAATAAAACATGGAGATCGTACATAACTGATCACAGAGTAGGGAAAGGGAAATAACCAATACAAAGGAATATTATACAGTGTAATCAGCCAATATACAATGCAATAACCCAAACCTCAACTAGTGTGATATGGATCAGGCTAGAGACCAGGAGTCAGGTGCTGAAAAGATGGGAAGTCTCCCTAGTGGCTAGATCCCAGATCTTAGGAGTGGGCAGACGAAGGAAACAGCCAGAGAGCCAGAAAGGTCCAACAGCCTGATGTGGGTTATACCCCAGACACTGGTGGAGAGAGAGGGAGAGAGAGAGGGAGAGAGAGAGAGAGAGAGAGAGAGATGTGAGACTAACAGCTTCATATGGACTGTATCCCAGACAATGGAGGAGACGAGATGTTGAGGAGGAGAGAAAGCCAAACACCTATTGAAGGCAATTGGCAGGCCAGAGCTAAAGGAAGAGAGGACACCAAAAGAATTACGAGGGCTCTTTTGCTGATCTTGGTAGAAACCAGAAACAGAGATGTGGAGACCTTGGACGATGAAGGAGACCATTGGCTGGTGGTTGAACATATCACAGTCATGCAAAGAGCCCTAAGCATGTCTTGCTGGTAGGAGTGAGATAAAGACATCATCTCATGGGGACAGAGCTACAGTCTGATGCCTGGTCTGCTACCCTAAGTAAGGGGAGATGACATACTTTCTTGTAGGAGTCTTTAAAAAGGTGTCCTCCTTGGCCCATGACGGAGACCTATGGCTAGAAGGTAATAATAATATGTGAGCTCCACATGTATCTAATGGGAGAAGTACTTGCTGCTAAGCGAAGCCAAGAAGAAGGGTGATACATCCATGATACTACGTTTTAGCCAAGGACCGAGCTGGGTGCCTTTTCCCTGGCAGGTAACCCTGAAAGGACCAGTGGTCCCTTAGTTAGGCCCATGCATTATTTTGCTCAACCTGGCACCCTTATTCAACATTGAATGTTTTTCAGAGTTAGGACTGCAGGCCAGAGAATGGTAAAAGAGACACCATGTACTGCCATTAAGTCCTTGCAATACCTTGAGTTATCCACCATTAGTACGTTCTCATTATTGCATTTTGATTGGCGCCTTTCCACCGCCATTCTCAACCTGTAAACAGAGAGGTCTGATTCATGATTTCTGTTGATCCCACCCTATCTCAAATTAAAAATGCCTAGCAAACTCTGATTGTATATCATGTAGGTGCTATTTGCATGGCACATCATCTTGGTATGAAATATATGATCTACGCATGACGCTGAAGGGACGGAGAGAGCCTCTTCTCCCTGACACGCAAATAACATAATGCCACAGCTTACTGTTCAGTAGTTGATATAACTCGGACCTGCCTCCACAGAAGAGTGGAGCACTTCACAGCGAACATGTATTAAGCGCAAGATGTAGCGTTCATTGAAGAGTAAAGCCCAGGCCCACTCAGCTCTCAATGATGCACTGACTCACATAGCACTTGCTATATCCCGAACACATATAGCTCTTGATAACGTTAGATTCCTTCCCATGGAGGCCCAATTTCTATTCACTCTTGCTAATGTACATATTCACGCGGAACTCTTTATATTGCCATGGCTTACCAAGAAACCTTGCAAATCGCAGGATAATGGCAGAGCGTGGTCCTATAAGAGCAAGACTGAGCAGCACTTTGTTATTAGTAGGACACATCAAGAAGTCTTGATGAATGGTAGGACCAATGCTGGTCCATTTATTTATTTATTTATTTCTATAGCGCCAAAGCCCGCAGGCAGGTATAGAATCCTACTATAGTAATGCATGAGCAACAGCGAACATTCACAGATATCCCATAGTCCAGTTCCTTTGATCGTCCAACGCTCTCTTACGATTAGCCAAAACTATTTTACATGGATATGGTACCGGCAGTGTAGAAGAGCGGTATTATGAGCCTAAATTCGTAGATTTTCCTTATTCCAGCCACCTTTGGTCAATTAATACTGTTATACACAATATTTATTTGGGAACGCAATCATTCGAAAACAGTATTCCACAGAGATCAGTAGAGTCAATATACACAACGTGATTTTTTCTGCACAGATTCTGTATCAGGTGGTACCTTTATTTCATGTTCACCTATGGCCTAGGGTCAATTGTTCTGCACGTTAGTACAACCTAGTTGAAGTACAATACCTAAATCTATTCCCCCAATATTGACTTGATTTCATTGTATAGTCACAAATATGTTTGTTCTTGTGCAAAAATGTCATACTGCCAAGGGAATACATGAGAGCATTATTAATGAAGCAAAAACATTTATAAATCAAAAATAGATGTGTGATCATCACAGTGTTGTAGAATTCCCAATTATTATCATAACATTAAAGTAAACAATCAAACAAAAAAGCTGTTACTACAGATATGTTAAAGGTATTCCAAAAGTATAGTCTACCTTTGATATCAGGCATCTGGAGTTGAATCGGAAGCGGCCTCTGTGTTGAGTGTTGAGTCACTCGTCACGAGACTCGAGTGGAGAGGTGCAGCTTGATTCGGAAATCACTGTTTCTGTTTCACGTTGAGCATGTTGAGAGGTTCTTTTCTCCAACAGTTCCGGCTCATAGACCTTGCTGTGCCAGGAAGACGCTGTGTTGGGAAAATGTGCCCTGGCCGTGCGGTGCGAGCTGAGTGCGGTGGGCTACAAGAAGACCTTGAGCCGACTGCCACTTTGAGCCGTCCTACTGAGGTACGTAGGGAAGGCTTGCCTTTGGGCAATGCGGGCTGTGTGCAGTGTGCAGACCTGGAGCAATTAGCCAGTTTGACTCACCCATTTGAGGTATGCGTGGGAGCTCTCAGTGACGAGTGCCGTGTCCCATAAAGGAGCAGATGGTGAGCCTGGGCCACACAGTTTAGTAGGCCCGGAGCCTGAGCGGAGAGTTACGGGATAGGTAGTGAGGACTATCTACTATCCCGTGTATCCCGTGTTCCATCCCCAGTTCTTGTTTAAAGCACATCTAATCTATTACTAACTGCGGTTGGCGGCTGCAGCGGCATAAGAAGCAGGGAACGTGCATATTGTAGTAACACCATCAGTACTATTAGCCATAGCTCTCCTTGGTGGGATTGCTCATCTCGCCTGGCCATTTGACTCCTTCCCGGCACCCCACTGATTGACGGCCCAACTACGGCTGTTCCCTTCTCTTGGACCTGGTTTGAGCCCGGATAAGTTATTTGATCACTATCTCTGACCGGTGATCAGGAGCAGGAGCTCCTTGGGAGTGATGCTTGGAGGTTACAAGGGTGCAGCATTGGGCACCAATCGACCATCCAACCTATATTGGAGCAAGGTGATGGCTGCTGCTAACTGATGTGTAACCAGGAGCATAAGCGATGTGATCATGAGACTGCTGGCTTTTAGCCTTTGATCCTGGTCAGGAAGGTAAATCCATCTAAGATTAACTGTTGAGGCCGTACCACTAAACTGCTATCTGTTGCTGAGTTTGACTAGTTGGCAATCTACAGGAGATTGTGGGGGTAATTTTCTCTATTCCCTGCAATGAAAAGGAATATTAGCCTTGTCTCCTGTTAGCTGCTGAGCTAGCCACCATAATAACGGGTGGAAAGTGCCATTCCAAAGAACCGACGATCTTAGTTGGATACAACATTTATTGTCTATACTGAAATGCAGCATGGGAAAAGGGCCACACAATCTAAATACAATTTGCGGAAAATAAAGATACAACCTAGTAAGGAGAACATGGAGATGCAAGTGAAGGAGAACAAATCTAAATCTAAAATGAAAGCTAAGTACTCCAAGCTGGCTGATCAAGGTGTAATTGCTGGGCTTTTTCCTGTGAACCCACTCCCGGAAATCAATTCAACAACAATTGAGGAAACAGCAGTTCCAGGCCCCAGTGGCAGTACTCTAATGAACTCAACCAATTTCGATGATATTGACAATAACTCCCAATTGGAGCTGTGTTTAAATATACAGAGAGGGATGTCATCGCAAATACCATTGACGGTGGTAGCGGCACTTTACCTCACAATGAAAGTAATACGAGCATTCCGTCTGGTCTACTTAACTCCATTGGGAGCTATGGACGACTGTCGGCCTCCCCTGATCTAGTAATGGCTTCCATGGAGGATGTACCTGACAAAGAGGCGGAAGCTCCTGACTGTCAGTACCCTGGTGCAAATGAGATTGCTGAATTGCAGTCCTCTGTTGCTTCACTACAATTTGCACTTAAGAGCCTCTTGCAAATGTTTGGACGCATCTTGGTAAACACTAACATCCTTACCATGGCACAGGAACAGAAGGAGCCAGACCGCGAGGAGGCGGAAGTCAATCTCTCCGAAGCTATTCACATTGCGGAAGGAAGTGAAGAGCAGCAATGTACTGAGGTGGCCGAAGCAAACCCCTCTGAAACTATCCATAGCGTGGAAGGAAGCGATGTACAACAAGGCAATGAGATTAACTCAGACCGAGAACAAAGTCCTCAAGTATTCTTCTCACGGACGCAGCGTAGATTGGCGAGGAAAGCATTAAAAAACAAAAAAAAACATGTGCTCCCCCCTCCCTAGCGGGAGCTCTGACAACGTTTGACACACGCTTAAAAAAAACAAAGAAAAGAATAGCTAGAGCGAAGGGTAGGCCTCTACGGCCAAGGGCCGCCTGACTAGCTGGCTTCCAGCTGGCTTCTACCGGAGGAAGAGAAGATGAAACATCTGGTTGAAGACGAGGAACTACTGGAGATAGAGAACCAGGGGGAAGATTTAAGATCACTAGTCAGCCCTGAGTAATCAGTAAGAACGGTGGTCGAAGGAGATATCCCGGTCCCTATATCGCCCAAACTGGGAAAAGATTGTAAGGTTATTACTGACAATCGCATTTGCCTAATTAAGAACCTATACCAGAGTTGCAAAAACAGTTGGCTAGCGCGATCTGAGCTATTAGTTAGACTAAACTGTGTACCGTAACTTCGAGTTCTAAAATATAATGACTTTTTATTTGTTGAACCGCTGAAAGGTCCAAACCCCAATGTTTCTGCTCTACATTGCACTTTCTTATCCACAGTGCGGACGATTAGAAATTACACAGATTAATTGAGGGCAGTTGACGTTGACAATGATGTGGACTTAAATGAGATTGATCCTAGTTCTATACAAGAAGATATGGCAACTCCAGTCTAAGAACCAGCATGTTTTAAACTGAAAGAAGGGAAACATTTGGAACCTGCTGAAGTACAAGTGTTAAAATGGCTGATGGAATCTCTTCCGGGGGTTTAGCTAATCATTGAGCTTTTACATTTCTCACATGGAATTTTAGAGGTTTTGCCCATTTGCTGTTGATGTCTTAGCAAAACATAGTTGCATCTGTTTGCAAGAGACTTGGATAAGGGACTCCTTGATATTATATGGTTTTGTGATGCACCAAGCATATGCAAAAAGGGGCGAAAGAGGTTGTCCATTTGGGGGATTACTGATGGGGGTGGCAAACACATTGGTCTCCACAAGGATTAACTGTAAGCAAGAGGATAATCGCATGGCTGTGGAGGTGGAGTATGGGGAGGAATGTAGTTCCCAAAGATTCCTAAATCTTTATAATCCTCCTGGAGCAGTATTAAGGGAACTAATACAAGAAGCATTCCACGACTTAATGACATCTTGGATAATAAAATCAGGCAACTATGCGGTAGTAGTAATGGGGGACTTTAATTGTCATATGACAGGCGAGGGGGTAACTTCATTGAACCCTAAGCTAAATGAGAAGTGTGTAATGACCCATGGGAAAGGGGAGATGGAGGGCTTAGGATGGATCCAACTGTTTGAATTTTGGGAACTAGAGATGATTCATGGCCGTACCCTTAGTGACAGTCCTGGGAAACATACATGGACCAACAGGGCAGTTTCTAGTACCTTAGATTATATATTCATGTGTCCTATAATGCAGCTGCAAGTCATGGACATGAAAGTGATTTTCAACAATTGAAGCGATCATGCGATGCTTCAATGCTCCCTCTACATCTCTAGGTCTGTCCCTGCTAAAAACGAATATTGGCAGAATAAATGCCAATAATGCAGGGACTAGAATTGTCTGGTCAGATAAGAATATAAGGTTGGCAATCAAAGCCTTAGACACCAAGCACACTTCTAGTTTCCCTGACTTCAATGCCATGCCCATTAATGCTATTGAAGAATGGATTTCGGCATTTTCGGGTAAACACGAAGATGCTAATATGGGTTTCATGGTAAGAACTGAAGGTAAAATGCTACCCTTCAACAAAGAGATAAGAGACGCCAAGAGGGGTCTTAGAACTGAACTCCACAGAATTAAGGTCAGGAACTTGCCAGTGTTACAGAACTGTGATAGTGTGAGGAAAGTTCAAAACAGATATAGAGCCTTCATAAAGAACATAAAAATGGCAGAAAGAAATCGTGCTTATCAAAGGGTAGTGCAGACTATCTGCTCTAAAAATGTGTGCAGCATTTGGTCACTCCTGAGTGAGGCGAGGGACAATGTTAAAGGTCAATTAGCCAACCCTATTAGCGGGGCGGATTGGGTAAACATTTTCGTAGGACGAAATTCAGGGGACAAGGTGACTGTGAACATACCATTGAGAAAAGCTCCGACACGTCCTCCTTTTGATGTTTCTTATGAGGCAATCGTAAATCAAATAAAAGTTCTAAAGTCCTCAAGAGCCGCGGGTCCCAACGGGCTGGCTAATGTCGTAATTAAGAACTACCCAGAGTTTTGGGCCAGTTTACTCTCCATACAGTTTGAGAAGATCTTAACTCAGGGAAGGATACCCCACTCTTGGCAAACAGCAATCCTTATCCCAATATTTAAAAAGGGAAATCAATTAGATCCTAACAATTACAGATTTCTGTCTATGTTAGACATAACAGGAAAGCTTTTTGCCTCACTGTTGTTAAGTGAAATACAGAAATGGGTAGACGATGCCAACATTCTATGTAAATTCCAGAGTGGGTTCTGGCGGGACTACTCCACCACTCACAATCTTATGGTGATGGAAATTTTATGCACTAGAGCGACTAGTAGGGAGCAGCCTCCGCTTTATTCTCTTTACCTCGATTTTAAGGCTGCCTTCGACTCCATCCCAAGAGACCATTTGTGGTCAAAACTAGAAGCCATGGGTTGTCCGGGGGGACTCTTGTACTATCTCAGACTTTTGCACCAGAATACCATGGTCAGACTTAAATTAAATCAGGAAAGTAACATGACTGAAATGATGCTACAAAATAGGGGGGTAAAGCAGGGGTGTGTCACAGCACCACTTACCTATAACTTGTACGTGTATGACATACCAGCAGCAAAAACAGAAGTCTCTAACTGTCCACCTAAAATTGGTGAGGCCCCTGTGCTGTTCTAGCATACGCTGATGACTTGGTAATATTGGATAACACCATAAGTGGACTCCGACGATCTGCGACCGCTTTATGGGAATATGCTAGCGCAAATGGCATGACCATTAACTTAAATAAGACCAAAGTGCTGAGATTTACTGGTAAAAGAGCTTCTCGTGTTAACTTGATGGTGGGTAAAATAAATATACCATATGCGCCTTCTTATCGTTACCTGGGAGATGAGACTGAGACCAACAGTGACTATTGCGCTTGCAGACAAACATTAGAGCAGCGCAACTCACTGCATTGATTTCTAGCTTTACGAGCAAGCAGGGTGGTTTTACACTTTGGGGGGACACAACATCTCTATATCCAAGTGTTTATCCCTAGGATTACATATGGCCTTGAGGCCCTTCTCTCTTTTGACCTAGCTTGGCTTCAGGTGATTGAAGGGAAATTCTGGCGTCAGATTCTGGGGTTACCCCCAGGGGTTCCGATGGCCCTCATAAGGCTAGAACTAGGACTTCCATCCCTAAAAGTGACAGTGCTAAAAAAGAGTGCTGGGTTCTTCCTAAGGATGATCAGTGGCAGTACCAATCCGCTATTGATGGTGGTACACCAGGAATTAGTCAAAAAAACATACCACTTGTCCACTATTTAAAGCAATGACAAAGTACCTAGCAGACATAGGCTGGACTCATGGAGGAGTTAGCTACTCGAAGGAAGTTCAAAATGCGCTTGGGAAACATGTGGACCTATGGAACTGGTTAGAGAATTTTGCTCATTTGAGCACGCTAAAGAGCTACCAGTTTGTCAAATATAAGCAATACACATTTATGAAGCCACAGGCGTATTTGAATCTTTGTCCTACTAAAAGGCTCAGACGCTTCATAATCCTATTTAGAATGGAACAATTACCTACTAGGATGATTTTGGGGACTAGAGAAAATATTCCCACTAAAGAGCAAGTCTGTCGCCTCTGCAATTTACCTGAAACATTGGAGACAGCTAAACATCTATTAACTGAATGGCAAACAATGACCGGCACAATACAGTCGCATATTGGTAAATATGTACATAATTTAGAAACCATTGGTGAACCGACATTCTGGCTATATTACACAAACACCTGAAATATGCGTTTGTTTATCGCTCTTTACAATATATGGTTAAAAATTGAATCCAGGTTGGGCCCCATGATATGAGAAATATGAGAGTTGTTACGCTAAAATGACGAGACCTTGCTCTGGGGGCAACTGTTAGCATAGCAGTAACCCGCAATTAATCTATGAACCCTGTGAGGAAAGTTTAAATATGTATGTATAGTATGTAGAACACAACGGGACTAATCTCGAGAATGTATTATTGTAGGTTTTAGGTTCATTCTATTTTTATTTCAATTTCCATTGGTTAAGGTTTTATGTGTATTATATTATTGTATTTTTTTTGTATATGTGTTTATTTGTATGATATGTGCAAAGTTTGAGTTTCTTAAACTAAATCACATTAACGAATAAAAATAAAAATAAATCTTGCTGTATACATTTCCTTAAACTTAGTAGTAATGGGTCCAAAATACAGTAGCATAGAAGAATTACCTATGATGCACAAATACTGTATGGGTCCTTAATGTACCCCATTTATATTTAATATCCAGTGTTGTTACCTTGCCCCTTGCCCCTTCCTATAATGGTGAGTCATAACCTTTTTGTACCCTATGTTGATCATTAAATTCAATTATTGTCTATCTCTGCCTTGCTGGGCTCAGCATCCTAGGTTATGTTTCGTTCTGGATGGTAATCTGTGATGTATTCATTAGTAGCATGTTTCCATTACTATATTTTTAAATATGTATACATGCATATACTGTTCAAGCGTAACCAGCAGGAATAACTAACTGGTCTCTGTGAACTGTTGATCCTATGATGTGTCTATACTATCAATGTTTGTCTGATTGGTGACTCGGGTCCTTCCCATTTACTTATTGAATTTGGTGAGTCTCTGGAATACATCAAAAAAATCAGAAAACGAAAGGATTAGCAAATACTGATTCCACTCTCGTGGTTAAAAGGGTTATAGTGAATCCCCAGCACTTATACTCTTACCTTTTTGTAAGACTTCTATTTTTTCGATTAATTACCCCTCTCCTTGGGGGTAACTCATAGAAATCAGTGCACGAGTGGCGCATGCGGCTGGTGCACAGAGGGAACGTGCGCTAGTCTGCGCCAGCCGCGTGCACCAAAACCCATTTCAGTGCACAGCATATTCATGGATACTTATATCCATAACCAGCCGTGGTGCAGAGTGGCGCAGTGACCCTGCAGCAGCGCCAGTTATGCCCCCAAACCCGCCCCGTGCACCAAAAACATCTCACAAAACCCTACATGGCACAAAGGCCAGTGGACCAGCATACAGCCCCCCAACCATGAAAACGCATGTAAAACTCCCTGTGCACCCCTGGGAATTCGCGTACCCCGCTTGCGCTAGTGAAAACACGTGTGAAAGTCCAAGCGCACCCCCGGAATACACGTATGCCTGCAAAATCACGTGTAAAAGTCCACGCACACCCCTGGAATACATGGAACCCACACACGCTAGCGAAAACGTGTGTGAAAGTCCACGCGCAGCACCGGAATACAGGTACGCCAGTGAAATTGCGTGTGAAAGTCCATGCGCACCCCCGGAATACACTTACCCCGCTCACGCCAGCGAAATCGCGTGTGAAAGTCCACGTGCACCCCCGGAATACAAGTACAACGCTCACGCCAGCGGAACCGCATGTGAAAGTCCACGTGCACCCCCGTAATACGCGTACCCCGCTCGTGCTAGCAAAAACATGTGTAAAACTCCCTGTGCACCCCTCGGAACATGCATACCCCGCTGCATCAGGTAAAATGCGTGGAAAAAGTCCACCCTGTGGTGTGGCCTGCCTGCGGGGCATGCCCAGGGGTGATGGGCTGCCTGCGGACCATGGACTGGGGTGATGGGCTGCCTGCGGACCATGGACTGGGGTGATGGGCTGCCTGAGGGCCTTGGCCAGGGGTGATGGGCTGCCTGCAGGCCATGGACTGGGGTGATGGGCTGCCTGTGGGCCATGGACTGGGGTGATGGGCTGCCTGTGGGGCCTGCCCAGGGGTGATGGGCTGCCTGTGGGGCATGCCCAGGGGTGATGGGCTGCCTGCGGGCCATGGACTGGGGTGATGGGCTGCCTGCGGGCCATGGACTGGGGTGATGGGCTGCCTGCGAGGCATGCCCAGGGGTGATGGGCTGCCTGTGGGGTATGCCCAGGGGTGATGGGCTGCCTGCGGGCCATGGACTGGGGTGATGGGCTGCCTGCGGGCCATGCCCAGGGGTGATAGGCTGCCTGTGGGCCATGGACTGTGGTGATGGGCTGCCTGTGGCCATGGACAGGGGTGATGGGCTGCCTGTGGGCGATTCCCACGGGTGATGGGTTGCCTGCGGGGCATGCCCAGGGGTGATGGGCTGCCTGCAGGCCATGGACTGGGGTGATGGGCTGCCTGCGGGGCATGTCCAGGGGTGATGGTCTGCCTGTGGGCCATGGACTGGGGTGATGGGCTGCCTGCAGGCCATGGACTGGGATGATGGGCTGCCTGTGGGGCATGCCCAGGGGTGATGGGCTGCCTGCGGGCCATGGGCTGGGGTGATGGGCTGTCTGCGGGCTATGCCCAGGGGTGATGGGCTGCTTCGGCCATGGACTACGGTGATGGGCTGCCTGTGAGCCATGGATTGGGGTGATGGGCTGCCTGTGGGGCATGCCTAAGGGGGGATGGGCTGCCTGCGGGCCATGGACTGGGTTGATGGGCTGCCTGTGGGCCATGGACTGGGGTGATGGGCTGCCTGTGGGGCATGCCCAAGGGTGATGGGCTGCCTGCAGGCCATGGGGAGAGTGGATAGGTTGCCTTCTCGTATTCCAGGGGTGCGCATGGACTTTCACACACGATTTCGCTGGCGCAAACGGGGTACGTGTATTCCGGGGGTGCGCATGGATTTTCACACGCGATTTCGCTGGCGTACATGTATTCCAGGGGATGCGTGTGGACTTTCACACGTGTTTTCGCTAGCGCGAGCGGGTACATGTATTCCGGGGGTGCGCGTGGACTTTCACACACGATTTCACTGGCGTACGTGTATTCCGGGGGTGCGCATGGACTTTCATATGCGTTTTCGCTGACGCGAGCGAGGTACATGTATTCCGGGAGTGTGCTTCGACTTTCACATGCAATTTCGATGGCGTACGTGTATTCCGGGGTTGTACGTGGATTTTCACGCATGATTTTGCTGGCGCGAGCTGAGTACGTGTATTCCGGGGGGGGCGTGTGGACTTTCACAAGCGATTTTGCTGGCGTACCTGTATTCCGGGGGTGCGCGTGGACTTTCACGTGCATTTTCGCTAGCGCGAACACGGGGCACGTATTCCGAGGGGTGCGCAGGGAGTTTTACATGCGTTTTCGCTAGTGCGAACGAGGTATGCGCATCCTGAGGGGTGCGTGTGGACTTTCACACGCGTTTTCGCTGGCGCGAGCGGGGTACGTGTATTCCGGGGGTGCGTGTGGACTTTTACACACGATTTGGCAGTGTGTGCCCTCCGGGTGTGCCCCCCTTCCCATGCCCCGCAGGCAGCCCATCACCCCAGACCACGGCCCGCAGTCAGCCCATCACCCCAGACCATGCCCCACAGGCAGGCCACATGGCACCATGCACTCGGGAGCACTGACACATGTCCACACCACCTCCATTGATGGGCACCTGCCAGCAGGCCCCGACTCATGTCCCCCACCCCCCCCCAACGACCCCCATTGACGGGCACCTGCCAGCAGGCCTGACTCATGTCCCCCCCATTGACGGGCACCTGCCAGCAGGCCCCGACTCATGCACCCCCACACCCCCAACCAGCCCCATTGATGGGCACCTGCCAGCATGCCCTGACACATTGTGAAAACAAAATCAAAATATCGAGGCTGAGTACCCCAAAAGGAAATACACCGAACACGGGTTACAAAGGAACATACAAAGATCTTTTTATTTTATACTGAACAGTTACAGAGAAAAAAGGTAACAGATAGCTATCAGCCCTCAGTACAACACAACGAACTCCAGCATGGTTCAGTGTGCTTAGTGAGAGACGCTGTACATTAGAATTCGTTGCTCTTTTATACCATTTGCGAACATGATGTCCAACCCTACTTCGGGTTAATATTCCTCTAATACATTACTGATCTAGGGTTCATGCCGAGTTCATACCACTATATGCATAGGGATTGCCTTTAATACATTCGCCAACAAGCCTACATGGTAACAGTGTATTTTAGGATTTCTCATGAAGGTCTTCTCAAACATGAATACAATGGGCCTCATTACACGGAAGGCGGTAAGGGTTTACCGGTACCAGTAAGGGCACCGGTACCGGTAAACCCTTGCCGCCTTACTACGAGGTCCCTTTGCGGGTCCTCCCTTAACGCCTGGTTTTTACAGGAGTTAAGTACGGGACCCGCAAAGGGACCTTGGTGCTAATTACGGTACCGCAATTTGCGGTACCGTAATTAGCACCTTCACCATTAACATGGAGCCCTATGGGGCTGACTGGCAATGGTGAAGGGGCAATGGTGGATGGCGGAATTAGCGCCCCCACACACCTTGGAATATGGCGCTAATTCCGCCATCCACCAAGGCGGACCCGGTAAGGTACCGGCGGCAGCCATGGCGCTAATAGCGCCATGGCTTACCGCCTTCCGTGTAATGAGGCCCAATGTAGTTAAACAAGTGTTATTAGTTCAGTATTTGGATACATTGTTCTTAACATATGCTTGTGGATTAGTTTCATTGCACGAGTAATCCTTTACACACAGGTCAGCGAAGGACAAGGTCTAAGTTCACGACCCCAACAAGTGGCCTGCAGGCAAGTTACATATTAATTACACACAGAGGTCAAGACAGCCATGTTGTGTTTCGGAATGACGTCGTCCACCATTTTAACTCACATGGTGACTTTACAGAGAGAACCTAAAATGGCGGATTGACCTAAAATGGCGGTTTACATTGATTCTAAGGTCAGGACCTTGCAACACGGATTCCTTCTCAAGTGGCTTATAAGCAGCTTGGCATAGGCCAATATACATATATTCGTTGCAATAGGAGGTACGATATAATTTACTGTTTGACAACATGGCCCACCAAACAACATGTCCTAATAAAAGACCCATGGCCCTAATGCCAACCCAAATCCTCTTTTCCCCCCAGTAAAAGCATGCAATCATCCACTGCACCCACTCCCAAATTACCCATGCCATGACAATCTTAAAAGAACCTCCATGCCCATGCATAAATGCACAACAGAGCCACTCAGTGGCAATACGTGACTGAGGCAATGTACATTGAGACATGCACAAAACCAAGGATAGTACACAACACCAATCATGAAGTTAGAATAAATGTATTGAAAACATAATGAAATAACATAATGAAAATCAAACTTGCAAATTAATAAATAATTGATTGATTTATTTATTTATAGAACGCTTTACACCAAGGCGCTGTACAATGAAAGCTATTACCAAAAATCAAGAAAATCCAATGAAAACCAAAAATCCCCGGCATGAAAAAAGAAAAGTGGTCCATCACCAATGTCAATATGAATTAAATAATAAAAAAAAAAGAAAACTATTGATCCATGGGAATTGCAAAAAAAGAAAGTATGTACAAGTCTTCAACTATATACAATCCAAGTCCAAAGGGTCCATGATGCCAAAACAAAAGGAAACCTACAAAAAAGTCCTATGAATAAAAAACTATATACATAAAGTAGAGCAAAGTCCATGAACTCAAAAAAAAAAGAAAAAACAAAGGAAACCTAACCCTAAAGAACTATGTACAAAGGTGGTGGGCAAGTCCAACAGCTAACTTGTTGATGTTCCAGGCCAGGGCATCATCGAACTCCACGTCGATGTTCCGGAGGCGGGACTCTTCCCTGGCCTCGAGGTCTCGCAGGGATGCAGCCATGGTCTCCTCCAACTCCCTGCGAGTTGCCTCGAGGCACTCAGCCCCCCCTCAATGCCCTGCGCATGGAGTTCTTGGCCCGACCATAGTGAGCCACCGCTCCGCATCTATCTGTGGCCCAACCGCTGCCACACGGAAGAAACTCCCAATCCAGGGTCCTCCTGCCCTCCGGCCGATGCCTGCCCCTGTGATGTTGTTGGCCCCGAGCCATCATCGCTCCCACCATGATCCTGCTTCTGCCGTGCATGTGCCCTGCTTGTCGATGCCTGCACGCCTTCCTCTTGCTGGGGTCCAGTTGGTGGGGTGGCCACCCCTGCTGGACCTCCGACTCCCAACTGTGGCAGGGATGTGTCCTCCACCAGCCTGGCCACTGGGTCAGGGGCAGCTCCACAGGGTGCCCAGGTGATACTTGGGCAGGAAGATGGCACAGAGGACGACTGGCGCATAGGGGGTTCAGTTGAGGAGGGGGTCGCTAGAAGATCCAGCACAGGGAGAAACCCAGCGCCGGTGACCTGTCATAGTAGGCTGCCGCGGTCAATGAGGTATTTGAAATGACGTGCATTGTCCACACTAGAACTCTGCACGTCATCCCTGTTTGAGCTTTTCAGGCATAAGTCCAAGCTGCACACTCCTAGCACACCTCAACATGTCCAATAAGTTTGGTGGTAAGGTGGACCCGGCGCCTCAGTGCATCCGCTGCTTCGAAGAGGCGCTGGGCCTTCCTGAGGGTCCTGGACCTGAAGTCCTTCCAGCACTTACGGATGTGTTGTATGTTGCGGGTTGCCACCTCCTCTGCGTTGATGGAAACCACGATGTCCAGCCAGATCCTCTCCCGTCCATCCTTGTTGGCGCGTCTTCTTCCATAGAGGACATCATAATGCACCAGGACTTGCTCCACCAGGATGCCAACCTCTCCTGCTGTGAAGCTGGCAGCCCTCTGCCTCTCTGGCTGGGGGTTTCCAGTGGTGTCTGATGGTGTTTCTCCCGACATGGCAACCACCGAGGCAGGTGTGGGTGGGCAATTGGTTCCTGGTGCTGGGCTGTGGAGCGGTGGAACTTCATTCGGGAGTCTTCTGTTCCAGCAGGGGTGGTCTCAGCAACTGGACCCCTGCAGATGGCTGACGTGTAGGCACCAAATGGCAGGGCACATGGCCAGCAGCCAGGCAGGCAGTAGCAGATGGCTGGTGGGAGTCTGCCCGGGCCCTGGGGGGCAGAAAAATGGCCTTCTGGGCAGGAGCGTGGTCTTCCATGTGTTGTCGCTTGGCCAGCTTGATACAGAGTGATTTGGCATTTGAAAAAACAGCACGTCAGCGTTTAATTCGAGGAAAGGCCCTTAGCAGGTAAGCACAAATGTGACGTAACACGCGCAGGCGTTTCCTTCAGCACGGGTGCATCTGCACGTGCAAAATAATCACGTCTGTGTGTGAATGCGTGTAATTCGAGGAAAGGGCACAAGCGCATGTGTTTTTGATATTTTTTTTCATGCAAGGCAGGCGTTGAGTCGTGTACGCTATTTTTCCCACTGTCGTTCCCCCTGTGCATCGCGTACCATTTTCGAGGTCATAGTAGCCCGTGTGTTCCCCGTGTATGTGTTTTTTGTGTCCCTGGGTGCCACACCCTACTTCTGGAGGTAAAATCCACACACTTGGGCCACAGGGGTCACGTGCACAATTATTATTTAAAATGTCTTGTTCTTATAGTTTGTCCGTAATTTATTTTATTTTTAATTTTTTTGGGGGGTGCCTGAGCGTTGCCTGACCCGTCATTTTTCCCCATGGGTCACAGACAGCCTTGCAGTAGCACTGGGGTACCTATTCCATCACGTACCCTGCCCCCTTCTAGCCAATTGCCCAGGACAATTGTTGAGTGAACCTCCCATAGCCTATTTTCCATTGGTGCCATGGTTGGGAGGCCACCAAAGGCTAAGGGGGGCAAAGCTGGATGTCCTTCCAGGGCTGGGCGTGGTTGGGCACGTGGGGGCGGAGACCAGGGAGGACGGGGAGTCCAGGGTGGCCAGGGTGGCTACCGGGGGGGGAAAGAAAGGGGTGCCCCTCTGGGGCAGGATGCCCAGCCACGTGCTGGTGCAGACATGCCACCACCCCCTGTGGCTACTGGTGATACAGCTGTTGCATCACAACCTGGCACCCATATCACCCAACAGCAATTTACATCTTCTGTCACGGGCCCACCGGTGGTGGTAACTGCAGATGCAGCTGTGGGCACCTCCACCCAGGCTCTGGGTCAGGCAGCGCATGTTGCGTTGCTTGACGAGGAATTCCAGGACGATTTCCATCTTGTCCGGAGGTTGGGGTCATGTGTGCCCACTGTAGCTGTGGCTGTGACTGTGGCACACGTATCTGGGGCAGTTATGACATCTGCTGCCCCAAGCAGCCGGCTGGTGGTAACTGCATGTGCAGATGCTGCCAACACCACCCTGGCAGTGAGTCAGACGCAAGCCAGACCTTCTGTCCTCATACCAACACGAACTGCCTTGGCACAGTCCCACAAGCGCCACTGCCCCCACTGATCAGGGCCACATTGCCCACTCAGGGTCAGTACCATCGGCCAAAAGGAGGAAGCCTCTGGCCTCTGGCACGTCAAGGAAGAAGCCTTGCTGCAAGCAGGAACTGGACTTCCTTGTGGACTACGTGTCAGAACACCAACGTGATATGATTGTGGGCCCACAGTGGCATACAACGTATCACCAGCGTTGAGTCCACTGGCAGCATGTTGCAGATTGTGTTACAGCCATGGGATTCCAGGTGCGCACGGCTCAGGACTGCTACAAGCGTTGGAATGACCTCCGACGCAGTGCAATACAAAAGCGTGCCTCGAATTATTCCATGTCTATGGTGACTGGTGGTGGGCCACCACCAGAGGAGGATGAACTCACTCAGCATGAGGCGATCGCTTCAGAGTTCATCCGGGAAGAACAAATCCATGGAGTGGGAGAGAGGATGGATTATGATGCATCATCTGGTGAGTATTGATGAGTGTGACTCAATGACATGTGTGCTTGGCATGTGTGTCCCTCCCAGCTACAACTTGGCTCCTTCCTTTCTTCAATCTCCCTCTCTACCTGTGGTGTTCAGCAGGGGTCTGACCTCTCGGCTTGACTATACAAACAGCACCTGGTGGCTCTCGCCTACTGCATTTTCATTTTCTGCTACCACTTCCATTGCTATGCTTATGACAACCAACTCATTTCCAGGCTGCCCTTGGGCAACTCTTCTCCCTCCCTTATTTCTGATAGCCTCATTGCCATTTGCAATTGGTGTACTGCAAATGAGTTCTGTCTAAATGCCAGCAAGACTGACATCCTCCTCGGTACACCTTCGCCATCCTTTCACCTCACTCTCTGGCCAGCCACACTTGGCCCTCCTCTTACCTCCACCTGCAAGGCCAACAACCTCGGGGTCACCTTTGACTCAACACATTCCTTTTCCACACACGTTTCTGACGTATCTGAGATAGATTAACTTCTTCACATTCTCAGGGGTACTGTGCCTTTCCTATTGTTCAACTACATGCTCAATGTCTCTCATGCTAGGTTTTACTGAAGGTTGGAGTACTGTGACAGGCTATTAAAATATTCCACCTGCCTCCACAATCCACCCTCTACCACTAATCCAGTACAGGACTGCGAGACTTGTCCTTGGCCTCATGCCCTTGGATCCTACCTTTCCAGCTCAGTAATCCCTTCATTGCTTATCAGTGGATGCAAGGATGATACTTCAGACCCTATGCATTGTGCACAATGATTTTTTGGGACTGGGTGTGAAATAGCTGCAACAATCCCCCTGCAAATTCCACCACTCTTGAGGCCTTTGCTCCTCCACATCACACTCTCTCCAGGTCAGTTGTTAATTGAATAGATTAGCTGGGGGCAGATCTGTGTGTACGGCTGGGTACTCTCTTTGGAACAGCCAACTGGGCATGTAGAAACTTGAGGAGAAACATCTCTGCTTCCGGTAGCAATTCAAGACCTTCCTATTTTCTTCTGCATTAGCCCATCTTCTCCCCGGCTGAACAGTTTCCTCTGTCTACACTGTGCCCCTGCATACACTCTGTCTTCGGGCACAGGTAGGTACAGGTACAGGTAGGTACAGGTGCTCACCCTGCCTTCCTGCTGCACTGCCTCCAATTGCAATGGGTCCTGTGCGTGTACCCATGCAGTCCCCAACTCTTCTTCTGCACTCATCAGATTTGCCCTATACAAATTGTCTTGAACTTGCCACTTTCTGGCTGCACTGCCACCTTTTGAATGCCTATTCTATCATTGTACTTTATTTTTCTTCTTTGGTCTCCTCTGTTTGGCACGTTCCCCTTCTCCCCCTTCCAGGGTCTTCAGCCCTTCATCCCTTCTCCATGCAGTTGCATGTTCTCAATGTCACTGTGCCCGGTATGATAGTTGTTTTGAATTCCTTTTCTCCCTTGTCCCACTCCCTTAGCTTGTTTGCGCTCTGAGCCACTTGTGTAAGAGTGCAATCTTGATGAGATGTCATATCATGTCATTTACATCCTTTGTCCTTGGTGCAGTGTGTCTCACTCTGACTGTGCTGATGGCAGTGGCTCCCCATGCACATGTGTGCACAATCATGTTCCATGTGCATTCCATGTATGCCCCTAGGTGGTGTCCTTGACCACCTGCTCATTGTAGAATGTGTCCAGAATGATCCAGTTGTCATCCCATTTGGACAGCCATGTCATGCTCACTGTAGGTCTGTGTGTCATCATGCACGACTTCAGGCTGTCCACATCTGTATCATGCACATGGCTCCCCCTGTTACTGGCCCACTGCCTCTTTTCAACTGGTGTTGTCTTCTACATGCATGGGCGTACTATTAATGGTTCCTCATCTGTCCTCCATCATGTCCACTTCTCATCGGCTGTAGTGACATTTGAATGACGAAATGCAATAGACGCATGCCTACACTGTCTGGCAATGCACAGTTATGTGTGGAACATGTCAATGGGGGTCATTCCGAGTTGGATGGTAAGGGAAAAATTATGCCGGTAAAGGACTACCGGCATCGTTTCCCGTTACGGCCCATTCTGACCCACCAGACCGTTATTTACGGCGTCGTAAAGTACAATGCCGTAAATAGCAGTTTAATGGCGCGCGCCCGACACGCCATGCCGTAATTAGCAGCATGGCGTAAACCGGAGCTGATCCCAAGTTAAGCGGACATGGAAAAACGGCCTCCACAAGACCGCAAAGTACCTTACCGCCATGGAGTAAATACCGGCATCGCCGAGAAGGTGTTAAGGACCCTGAGCAGTGTTTCCAAGAGGAACAGGTGCACTCAATCAGCACAGGTGGAGGCAATGGAGTCTGGCACAGCACAAAAGGAGCACACCCACACATCACACCCCCTCCCACACCAAGATGATACCAATTGTAGCAGCATTCCTGGAGCTGGAGGCCCTGCTTGCAAGGCAGCAAGTACAACAACAGCAACTACAACAACCACAACCCTCACCACAGAGGATACACAGGAGGAGAAAGAGGGTGAGACAGGCCCAGCATGCCCTACCGGTGCAGCCACGATTACCACGCCGGCAGCCCCCAATCCCCCGCATCAGAGCCACCCCCTTCAACCTCACACCAGAGCAGATCCACACCCTGTACCGGCTTGACTGGGACACCATTACCAGCATAGTGGACATGATACATGATGATATAGTGAGCCACATAGAAATCCGCACTGCTATCCCCCCTCTACTGAAGGTAGTGTCTGTGCTCCACTTCCTTGCCACAGGCAGCTACCAGCATACAGTGGAGCACATGCATGGCATTTCACAGCCCATATTTTCACGGATACTCAAACAAGTGCTGGATGCCCTCCTCACCCACACAAGGGAATACATATCCCTACCCCATACTCCCCAGGAGATATATGACACCAAAGCTGCACCCATGATGTGGAATTAGTGGTCCCGCATGCCATGGAGGTGCTGTATCGCAACCGCAAGCAATACCACTCCATCAACGTCCAGATGGTGTGTAATGCCAGTAAATCCATCACACATTGCAATGCCCGATACCCCGGATCAACTCACGACTCCTTGGTCCTGCGGAACTCAACACTACCACGCTACATGGAGCGACATGCCGGACGACGTGCCTGGCTGCTTGGTGAGTAACCTGAATGGGCCATGGCAGTGCATTGGGGCTGTAAGTAGGTCGCCTGCATACTCCACCTGGGTGGGAAAAGGGGGAGGGGGGAATGCATACTCCACCTGTGTGGGAAAGGGGGGGATGCATACTCATCCCAGTAGTCATCTGCGGCCATGTAAGACTAGTACAATTCTCCACCATGAATGCACACACAATTACCTCCTTTCCACTTCCATGCAGGTGTTGCTGGCTACCCTCTAAAGCCGTGGCTCATGACCCCGATCCGCAACCCACAGAACAGGCACGAGGAGGACTACAATAGATCCCATACCCGTACACGGGTGTTGATAGAGCAGACCTTCGGCCTGTGGAAGGCACAATTTCGTTGCCTCAGCCGGTCTGGTGGGGCACTCATCTACAGCCACGAGAAGGTGTCCAAGATCACCATGGCATGTGTAATGCTACACAACATGTGCATCCGTCCGAATGTGCCACTGCCCCCTGACGTGGAACTGCTACCACCAGATGATGATGAGGGGGAGGAGGAAGGAATGGCAGGACAGCAGCACAGTGCCGATGCACAGGAGGGACGTTCAGTGCGTCAATCATTGATTGGACAATATTTCTGACTCACAAGTCAGCTGAGGGTGTGAGGGTGAGAGGACATTGGGCACTGGGTGTGGGGATACATGTACACCATGCAATGTGCGACATTAAAAGACACAAGCAAAATGAGCAATGTCCACTCTGTTTTTTGGGAATGAACAACCAGTGTATTCAACATTTATGTAGGAACGTGTACAACAAAACCACCACCCTCACCCCCCTCCCCCCCAACTCCCACACACACCCTCACCCCTCTCCCCCCAACTCCCACACACACCCTCACCCCCCTCCCCCCCAACTCCCACACACACCCTCACCCCCCTCCGCCACCCCCATCTTCCACACACACCCTCCCCCCGCTCCCCCCCAACTCCCACACACAACCTCACACCCCTCCCTCACCCCCTCCCCCTCCCCCCCAACTCCCACACACACCCTCACCCCCCTCCCACTCCCCCCACAACAACCCCACAATAGTCCCATCAGTGCAACATAGGCCACATGTGTGTGGCAGTATGGTCATTGTGTACTTCTAGAGCCAGGGGTATCCATATTCTGGCGGCGGAGTGTGCGCATTGACCGACGGACAGGGCTGGTATGCGTGGAGGAGCACTGTGAGGGTGGGTACTCCCACTGGGGCTGTGGTCTGGGGGGTGCTGCCTCCAGGGCATCAGCGATCCGGCCCAGCACCTCACAGAGCCGGTTTGTGTTGGCAGTGATGACTTCGCCCAGGGCCTGCAGGTCATTGTGGCACTCCGACCTGGATTCACGGTTGTCCCGGATAAAGTCCTCAATCAGGCCCGTGAGGCGCTGGGAGTACAATCCATCCATGGCCGGTGTGGCAGATGTGCTCGGCAGCCGTGGTGTTGAGCCTGCAGCCCTTTCGGGGCTTTCTGCAGGGGAGGTGGATCCAGGACTGGCAGGTGGTGCTCCTTGGCCTGTGAGGCCTGGGGTGTCACTCTCCCCGGAGTCGCTGTGTGCAACTTGACTGTAGGATGGGGTGTCTGGGCTGTGTACAATGTCATAGGGCTCCTCCACGTCGGATACGGGAACTGATGTTGGGCTATCTGGCTCCTCGAGGAGGCACATGGCAGCATCCTCCCCTGCCACACTGGACTCCTCTGAGTGCACCGTGGGGCATGTCTCCGTCGGCAGTGCAGGCATGGGTAGGGGTGTGGGTGTGGGTGTGGGTTGTGCAGCCTCCATGGGGGTTGCTGGTGCAGGTGGTGTTGCCTGTGCCTTCTTCCTTCCTGCAGGTTTACGCTGTCCCCTGGCTGTGCCCCTGGAGATACAGGGCTGCGTGGCTTCCTGGCCCTCACTTTCATGGCCGCTGCCTGTGGGGGGGAAGAGAGAGATGGCATGAGCTATGATTTGGGAGTCAGCATTTCTTCTAGTCTTTAGTATAACAATGTGATTGCAGCATTTTGTTGACATTTGGGTGGGGAGTGGGACAGTGATCTGGGCTTGGATGGTAAATGCATGCAGGTGTCTGGGTCACTCATGTTGGTGGAGTACTGTGCTGACTCACATTGACTACCTCTTTGTGTGCTATGGCCAATATGGGTTGGAGCCTTGCACCTGGCATCAGCCTGGGTCTCACTTGTGACGGCATGATTTGATGGAGGGGGGGGGTTCCCATACGTGATGTGACTGCTTGCCCAGCCCTTGGCGGTGCCTTACATTGGGAATGCATTTACTATCTTCACTCATGACACTCACCTCCATCTGCGGATGACGGGGCACCGCACTCCATCTCGCCGCCCCCCTCTATGGCTTCAGTGCCCATCATGTCCGCACACGTTTGCTCCCAGGGCATCATCTTGATGGGAGAAGCTGGGCCTCCTCCTGTCTCCAGGGCCTGTGTTCGGTTGGCCGATAGGATGGCCCGCACCCTGAGACGGAGGTCACCCCACCGTTTCCTGCAGTCCCTCGTCGTACCGGGGGTGTTCGCTACGGCGCTCACCCTCTGTGCAACCAAGTCCCAGATCTCCTTCTTCCTGGCAATGGTGGGCCTACGCATGTCACTGCTGAATACTATCTCAGCATTTGCGTGCAGGGTGTCCACCAGGACTTGGAGCTCGTCCTGCGTGAAACGCTCCTTCCTGATGCGGGCGGCACCTTTCTTCAGTGCTTTCGGCATGATGCTGGTCAGTGATGGCTTTTTTTAAGGGTCAAAATATACCTCTGTGTACTGTATTAAGAGGATGGCAATGGATTGTGTTTTTAAAGATGGCCGCCGCGCTCCTTCCCGTTCCTGTGCGATGACGTAATTTCCGTATCCGTTAATTAGCGGTGACCATAATTTACGGTTACCGTAAATTAGGGTCACCGCTAATAACGGACAGCGAAGCTTTGATGGCGGTGTTGTAATGACCGTCTCGCTTCATGCCGCTAAGGGGTTTTACGGGCCCTTTAGCGGTATGCCGCTAGGGGATTTACCGGCATGGCGGAAAGCTTGTGCCCGCAAAGTCGCAATGGCCTGTAAATTGCGGCGTCGTACCAGACCGGACTCGGTCTTTCCGCCATGCCGGTAAAAACCCATACTTACCGCAAAACTCGGAATGAGGCCCATTGACATGCAGTGCCTCCCTGCTGCTGCCCAGAGGGTGGGTGTTTCACAGAAACCATGCTACATGGTGCATGCCATTTGCACATGATGGCTGCAATTGCTGTTACACTGCGTCATGTTTGGAGATTGTCATCACTACATATGTGTTGATGTTGTACGTTGAAGGGCTACACATGCACTGCACCGCACCCACCCTACTGACAAATACACTTAGGCAACGCCCCCCCAACTACATTGACACCATGCACACATGTGCACCCAGATTGCCTTCTCAGGCATTCTGTGTCATGACAATCCATGTTCCCTTCCGAGTCATTGATCATGTACATGCATGACAGGGTACTATTTGGTTGAATACCCTTTTTTAAAATGATGCTAAAGCGGTTTCTCCAATGCAATGCACACTCTCTGTACTGTCCAGTGAGCAGTGTTTGAAATGACAATTTTCAACTGTCCAATGTGCATGGCAACAGGTATTCTGACTTTTGTTGCTTGCACCACTGGTGGCATGCATTTGTGCCACCGCTTTCATGGTGTGAGGTTTTGGTCAGTCATTTCTTCAGATTCCATGTCAGGTGTAATTGTCTGGTGCCTATTTACATTTCTCACGTGGCACTTCATGACTATTGTGTCATGTGTTGTGCATATGGTTTGATGTTTTACCGTTGCATACCATGGTATGGTGTGGCAGACTGGATTCAGGGGTGTTGGGAGGGTTTGGGTGGCATACCAGTACTTACATGCCCTGTTTAGCAAGGGTCGGTGGGGGAGAAAGCACCTTGCATGTTTTCCCCTTGGTCACATGAGATTGGTTCTGTTTAATTAGCTAGGAATGCACACAATGTGGCACTTCCGTGGACACATTCTCAGGGTGGTAAGGTAGTGACAGTTAACTGTCCCTTTCTCATCATTGATTGTGACCTGGTATGTGCCAGGCCTGTGTGCACTCCACAGGGGTTGGAGTTTAGGTGAAAAATGTGGCCACAAGCTGGGTACGGCTGCCTCGCCACATGCCCTTTCCCCTCCCATGCGCAGCGGGCGTGCGTGTGGTTGGGGATGTGGGGGCACCACCATGTCCACCGGTACGCCATGCCGTGTTGCAACGTTGTGCTGGACACATGCTCCCACAATGATCCTGCAAACTATTGGAGGTGCATAAAGTAGCTGTCCACCAGAGTGATCAAGGAAAGGAAGCGTGACTTGAGCACTCCAAATGTGCCTAGGTGGATGTAGGGCCACATGGGTGCAATCTATGGCACCGATCACTTTGGGGAAGTGTGCCACCCTGTAGAAGTCCAGGACCACGGCCTGCATTTCTGCAGGAGTTTTGGGCATGTATACGTGCCTGCAGACTGAGGGGTGCGCAGTAATAATTACCAACACCTGGTGTAGGCAGCGTGACTGCGTGGGCTGTGAGGCACCCCCCACTATGGCAGTTGTCTGCTGAAATGACCCAGTGGCCAAAGAATGCAGTACCTTGAGCACCTTCTACAAGGGCCTCAATGCTTGGGAGCACAGGGTGGGTAATGTGAGTTCATCTTCCCACTCCCTGACCAGCTATAGGATGATATGGGGTGGAACCCTATACCTGCCATAGACCTGTCAAAAAAGGCTGGCCCTGGGCAAAGAAATGCGGGGCCTGATTATTCTCCACCTCCTGCTGTGTCCCACGATCACTGCTGCGAGGAACGGGACATTCATCGGAGCTGTATATGCTTGTTTGTTGTTTTTGGGCACCTTTATGCTGCGCGGGGGCGCTTCCGCCTGCTTTCGTGTGGCAGACGTAATTGTGCGTGTGCGTGTGGTTTGACGTGCGCAGGTTTTCCCCATTCGATTCCATGAATACGTGTAGTTCGCGTGCGTGTGGGCTTTCCATGTACTTCCCAGCAGTACTTCCCCAGTTACGCCCTTATTTTCACGCGTTGTTCCCCATTCCGCGTGTTCCGCCCCCTTTTTGATGTGTGCGCTAATGTTGTGCACTTTGGTATGTGTCACGCACGGCGTTTGGGATGTGAAAGTGATGTGTGCGCCTGTGTGCGCCACGCGCAAATTTGGCACACATCCCGGGAAAAACACGTGCAGGGCCCTAAATGAAACACACACGTGCGATGCGCACGTGTGCGCCAGCTTTTTCTCGCTTGTGCCAGCTTGTGCCACTAATTTCGACACTCATTTATTCCATGAATTACCCCGACTAGTATTTATTCACACATGTATTCTTCCTGAAACAGAAATGTGGGGAATTGAGAAGTAATTAAAATAAGAGATTTGGCTAATTATTCTCTGACAAATGTTCCTAAATGGGCATTT